>NC_080171.1:47115334-47445101 GCF_950295315.1 Erinaceus europaeus
CTGGTTGAGCGCACATGTTACAGTGCGTAAGGACCCAGGTTCGAGCCCCCAGTCCCCACCTGCACGGGGAAAGCTTCACAAGTGGTGAAGCAATGCTGCAGGTGTGTCTCTCTGTCTCTCACCTTCTCTATCCCTCCCTTCCCTCTCGATTTCTGACTGTCTCTATCCAATAAATAAATTTTTAAAAAAATTTTAAAAAATGAAATGACAGGAAGTACCTAGTGTAACACAGACATTACTACACCACACTTGAAAACTACACACGTGTGCCTGGGGGAAGGAAATTCAATTTAACCACCTCCATCAAGTTCCTGGTATAACTTCTAATGAAATTAGATAGTACAAAGAAGAAAGTAAAATATAAAAAGAGGAATTAAAAAGAAAATTTTTGAATTGAAAAATTCAATAACAAAAAAAAAACCTCAATGAATGGATTAAACATCGTAATAGGAGATAAAAGGAACTAGTTATTTAAGTTGAAGAGAAAAAAATAAAAGTAACCCAATCTGAACTATAGAAAGCAGACTACGGGAATAATAATAATAATAACAATAATAATAATAGTATCTTCAGGGGCTGGATATAGCATACACTTTACCATTTGTAAGGACCAGGTTTAAAGGCCCTGATACCATATGGAAGCATCATACATAATATCAGGGAAGCTAATGGACTTTGGAGAGGTGCTGCGGTGTCTGTCCTTCTCTATCTCTCTCTCCTTATCTCTCTGTTTCTCTTTGTACTTCTCTTCTCTATCTCTATGTGAAAAAAAAGGGAGAGAGAGAGAACAGGAAACAGACCACTAATAACAATAAAAAGTGCCTAGCTCTGGCATCAAAAAGAAAAATCTCTGGGATCTACAGAATCAAATAAAATATCTAATATTTATCCCATTTGAATTTTATAAAGATACAGGGAAATAAGTACATAGATAAATTATGGATTAAAATACCCAGATTAGACAAAAAGACAGAAATCTACAAATTCAGTAGACAGCTGAATTATGCCTCCACAAAAAAAAAATAAATAAATAAAAAACTACACCAGGATACCATAATCCAATTTCTAAAAACTAAAGATAAGTGAAGATCTTAATGGCAGTAGAAAAGAAATGACACACAGGTGAAAACATCAAGTAATTGACATTATCATAAAAAATCATAGAAGTCAAAAGGAAGAGGCACAATATTTTTCAGGTGTTGAGTAAAAAGAACTAACAATAAAGAAGTCTTCGTTCAGCAAAACTGTTCTTTAGGAATGAAGGGGTGAATAATAATTCAGGTTTTATCTGTAGCTTGTTTTGGACAACCAAATAACTAATACTTGATTTTGTTATTCAAGGGATGCTTTGGGGAGGAATGGTTTAAGTGTTGAAGGATTTAGAATGTAAAAATTATAGTTTCTTCCAGCAACCCTGTACGTACAATACTGAAAAAGTCTGTAAGAAAGAGTACCCATGTTTCTAGCAAAGCAAGACAGTTCTTAGAACAAATCTATAAGTATTTGTCATAATGAAATTATTTTGAGGTAGTCATGCTATCTGATCCTTAATTTGTGGAAGCCAGTAAGCAGAAATGTTGACTGATAGCCACAAATGAGGCATAATCCTCCTCTACACCATCAGCACAACACCATCACTATAGAAACACACACACACACACACACACACACAAACACCAATTTTGCATAAGATTATGCTAAAATGCTTTAGTTTGTTTTTATGACACCACTGCTCAATTCTCTCTCAAGGTGGTACTGAAGAGGAAACCTGGGACTTGGGAGTGTTGGGGATCTTTTGCATAATCATTACACTATTTCCCAGGACCTTAACTAAAGTTTCAAAGTATATACAACATAGTGACAGTCCTGTGATTATTAATTTGGTATTTCAGACACCAGGGAACCCTCGGGAAGCTCTGCGCTAGAGAGACACAATATTTAGTTTATAAGATACTACATCCTCCCTTTTTTATATTTATATACACAAGTGAATTGAGATGTATTTTGTATCAGATCACTTGGGTTCCCAGTAAGTATTCTCATTGCATTCATCATTTCTAACATAACACTGATTATTATGACAACTATTATCAATCTAGGACCAGACATGGAATTTAAGTACAGACAGTCAAGCTGAACAGAAAGGTTCCTATTACATGCCTAGAGAAGAGAACCTGTTAGAAATACACACTTTCAGAATTTACTCTGGTAATTTTATATGTCAGTTTGGCTACGTCATGTCAATTAAATATCTGGACAAATAACAGCCTAGATTTTGCCTGAATACATTTTTATCACTTTATTGGTTGGTTAATGCTTTACAGTACATTTGTTGACACATGGGTATAATTTTTCATCTTCCTGTGATAGGTGTTTGCAAAACACTCTCAAACCCCAATGTAGGTCCTTGTCCACCATAATGTACCAGGATTCCCAAGCCTCCTCAGTCCTTTTTCACTCCCTCCTTTCCCAAAGTAAAACTTGGAATGAGTGTGCTGTCCACACAGTATTTTTAAATGAGTGTATTTTTTAATAAAAGTGATTAACTCTCATATCAGTAATACTTTTCCCCGAGTTTTTAGCTTGATAGTCTATGCTATGAACTTCAAAAATCTGGCAATCCCTACAATAACATGAACTACTTCATTAAAGTAAATCAGTCTCTCTCTCTCTCTATATATATATATATATGTGTGTGTGTGTGTGTGTGTGTGTATGTGTGTGTATGAATAAATTTAAATGACTTATGCCTTAAGTGTATTCATACAAATACACATATTTTACATACATGTATATAAAATAAAAATCTTATATATTGGTATGTTTATCTGGAGAAAGTTGATTAATATAACTATTAAACTTGACATCCTGGCAGTGAATCCCAGAAAATTATATTTTGTGTGTTACAGATGATTCTAATGTGACTTAACTTTTATCTCTACTGTCCAGATATCTTTATTGTATCTTATCAACAATTTAATGAGGTATATGTGAACTTTTATGTAATTGGACTTTTATTATCTAAGATTAAATTAAATTATCTAAAATGAAACTGAGTTTCCCAGAATTACAATCCTTGTATAGTCCCAAGTAAGTATGGGTCACAAAGACATATTTTGTTAAATCTAAGAAGTGGAAGGGTAGCATAGCAATAACATCTTATTTTGCATGTTGTGTTTTTGAGCATAGTTAAAGCACTATTGGAGCTCACATACCTGTGGATTATCTGCTGATTCGACAATTTGGCTTGAATTGAGTCAGGTTCATACATATTATGATCCTGGACTAGAGAGATGATCCAACAGGTAGAGTGTCTGCACTACCATGAAACAAGCCAGGTTCAAGCCCCAAGACTACATGGAAAGTGTGTTATGGTAATAAAGGAAGCTCCACTGTTGTGGTGCCCCAGCCCGCAGCCCCAGCTTTGTCTCATTATCTGGATGAAACAAATCACTAGAAGCAGTGAAATCATGCATGTGTAAAGACCCAGTTACTCAATGAAAGATGAAAGAAAGATAAGAGGAAGTTGAAATCTCCTATTATTACTGTGTTGCTAAAAATGTCTCCCTTGAATTCAGTATTTGTTTTATATATTTGGGTGCTTGTAAATTGGGGGCATATATATTAAAGATGGTTATATCTTCTTGTTGGATTGATCCTTTAACCATTATGTAATGTCCTTCTCTATCTTTGAATACTTTCTTTGCCTGAAAGTCTATTTTATCAGACAATAGGATAGTTGTCCCTGTCCTTTTTTGTGAGTGATTAGCTTGGAACACCTTGTTCAAACCTCTTATATTCAGTTTCCGTTTGTCTTTTTTTTGGATGTGTGTTTCCTGAAGAAAATATAATGGGCAGATCCTGTTCTTTAATCCATTTAGCTACTCTGAGTCTTTTGACAGGTGAATTTAGGCCTTTCACATTTAAGGTGATTATTGATATATGTGGTTTACTTATGTCCATTCTGATTTTTGTTTTGAGTTTATTTTAAATTGTTGAGTCTTTGTCCATTGTCTATCTAACCTATTGTATTGAGTTTCTTTAGTGAATTCCTCACTGATCTTTCTCGTGTTTTCTGTAAATCTCTGTTCCCTGTTTTGTTTTGTGGTTACCATGTGTGTAAAAATAACTAGCATTGTGTATCTAGAAAAGTCTTTTTTAAGTTGATCTTGATTAACAAATATTTTATAGGGCTTCTTTCTCTTTTAATTCCCTCCCCTATTTGCTTATTGTTTTTTTTCCTATTTTATTGTGGTTTTGTTTCTAGTCTACTCTTGTTCACCTCACTGAGAACATGTGTTCTATTGCTTCCTCCTTTCCTGTAAGACTGCATTCAGTACTTCTTGTAAGGTGGGGTTGATTACAGAAAATTCCTCTAGTTTTTGAATATTTGGGAATACCTTTATTTCTCCCTTATACTTGAAGGATAATTTTTCAGGATACAAAATTCACGGCTGAAATTCCTTCTCCTTTATTGCCTTGAATATGTCATTCCACTCTCTCCTTGTCTTTAGGGTTTGTGAAGAAAAATCTGATGAGAGTCTGATATTTCCCCCTTTGTATGTAACTTCTTTTCTTTCCCTAGCAGCCTACAAAATTTTCTCCTTGTTGTTGAGTTTTGCATAACCATTATGCTATCTACTCCAGCCTGTTGTTGAGTTTTGATAATTTTACAATAATGTGTCTTGGTGTTGATCATTTTGGATTTGTGAACCTGGGTGATCTATCTGCCTCCAAAATAGGTATGTTCTGAGAATTACCTAGGTGAGGGAAATTGCCATCTAAAATTTCTCTGAAAATTACCTCTGGACCTTTGACCTATCTACTTCCTCAGGTATCCTTATAACTCATATATGCAGTCTTTTTATGGAGTCTGCAATTTCATAGAGAGTAACTTCATTCTTTCTAAACCTTTCCTCTCCATCATCTTTAAACTAAAAGAGTGGGCTAATTGTGTCTTCTAGACTGGAAATTCTTTCTTCTGCATGTGAATTTATTTCCTAAGCTTTCTACCTGAGATTGAACTGCACTAAAGGTGTCTTTCAGTCCTTGTAGTTCTGTTTGAATTTTTTCTTCTATGTTGCTTAACTGCTTAGTGAACTTGGCTTTGAGTTCTTCTACGCTTTGTAGCTTCTTATCAAATTCCAAAGTAAAGTGCTCTTTCAATTCTTGCTTATATTTTTGTAGAGTCCTCATAAGCTTTCTATAGTCTGTCTCTGATAGACTCTATGCATCTGAAATTTCTTGGATTTTGCCTGATTTACTTCTCTCTGTATGATGTGGCATGCTGTTTAACTGTCTACCTCTTTGCTTTCATATGTATGGTGTTGGTTATTGTTGGACAGCAGGTGGTGCTGTTGTAGTCTTTGCTTTCCACTTACTTGAATCTGTGGCAGTGGGATGGGGAGGGGTGTTTTGGGCTATCTTATGCACTGAGTTTGTCTTTGTCTTAAACTCAGATTGAGAAAAAACAAAAGCAAACACTCACCAAAAATAATAATAATTTAAAAAAAAACCTGAGTCAAAGATTAAGAGATTTTAAACTCTAATTTCTTTTCTTCTGGGGAGTCTGATAACTGTGTTACTATCCAAGATGGTGCAGTTTGGTGACAGGCGCAGTCTGCACAGAGTTCTTGTTTTGACTGATCATGTCTTCCAACCCACTCCTGTTTCCACAGTTGCGCGTACTGACAACCACCTGATGCTGTGGATTTTTTTTTCAGCTGTAGATTATGTGTCCAACTCGATATCTTGTTGTGTACAATAGTTGTATCAGGGAGAGTGAAGATCTGATTGCAGCTACTCCATAAACCACAACAAATATCTCTTTTAAGTCTAGAAACTCATAAATTTTTCACTCAGGGGCCAGGTGGTGGCAAACCTGGTTGAGCACACATGTTACAACATGCTACTGTGCACAAGGTCTCTGGTTCAAGGTCGTGTTTCACCTGCATGGGGGAAGCAAGCTTCATATATAGTGAAGCAGTGCTGCAGGTATCTTTCTTTCTCTCTTCCTATCTTCACATTCATTATCAATTTCTCTTTGTCCTATTAAGTGTAAGAGAAATAAAATAAAGCAAAAAATTCAAAAAAAAATTTCACTCAAACTCTCACTCCATATGTCATTTGCATAGTAACTCAGTAGTGCTGCTAGGAAATTATTTCAATTATCATTAATTACTTGTTATTCTGCAACTTATTTAAGACTTAAGTTAATGTCTTGCAGAACTCTAATTTGTTGGCTTACAAGAATGATTATTATTTTTTATTAGTTTACTTTTCATCTCCATGTAGTACATTCATCTTATTTCAACAGATTTCTTTTTTACATTGTACAACAGTCATACATAAATGAATATATGCAGAAAATCATCTTTAAATCCCCAGTCAAATAAAAATAAAGAAGTGATGTATCAAGGTCTTGAATTGTCATTAAGCAGAACTTAATAACCCCAAGGACATGTACTTTACAACAAATTCTAATTACTATGAATAAGAAAAGTAGGTTCATTGTTTAAGCAAACAACTGTGCTGTATCCTTACAATAGAATTTTAAAAATATAATGTGGGAAAGCTCTGCACTAAATATTTTTCACTTATATTTTGTTTGGAATGTTTCAATGTATTTAAAATACATTAAAGTGTTTTACTGTTTTGTATTATTATTTATGGATCTTGAGCTGGGCTAGGCTGTAGGGCAATAGAAGTAAAAAATATAGAAGAAATAGTTACCTTATAAGATACATGAAACATAGCTTTCCATTTGTCTTGGAATGAAGTTAAATCAGAAATAAGTGATAGGTAAACTCAACTTCAAAACAGAAACAATAATCTTAAAGACAAAGGGCTAGCCAACCTATTCCATCAACTGACCTCCCCCATTCAGTACAAAATAATGGTTAGAGATTTGTTTAAGAATATTCTGATTGAATTGGTAACATTTAAGTCTCTGTGAATCTTCTCTTAATACCCTCAGCCAGTCACAGATAAGACAAAGAGATACTAGGGGACAGATGGGGGCCAGGTGCATATGGATCACTGGATATATATATATAGTATAGTCATACTTCCTTTATTACAGTTAATCAGTCCCAAACTCTCCCACAATAAGAGAATTTTCATGAAGTAGGATTTTTTATTTATAAATGGAATATTTTCATAGTTAAGAGAATAAAAAATATGTTTACAGCCTTCTAAACACGGTTTTTAACATTATTAGATCCCTCTAGACATGAAATAACACCCCTTTAGCTTTGCTTCTTTATTGAAAGAGACAGCAGTCATTGCATAGATGTTCTTTTCATCTTTACATATGGAGTGAATGGTAAACTCATTCAAGTCGTAATGGCAGGCAACCTCCATGATTTTCCTACCATCTTTGGTCATATCTAAGAGTTTCACCTTCTCCTGGATGGTATCTTCCTCTGGTGCTTAGTTTCATCATCAGAAGGCTTAGAAGAAGTAGCATGTGAGAGTCAGGCAGCGGGTTAAGCACATGTGGCGCAAAGTGAAAGGAACGGCATAAGGATCATGGTTCAAGCCCCTGGCTCCTCACCTGCAGGGGAGTCGCAGGCAGTGAAGCAGGTCTGCAGGTGTCTATCTTTCTCTCTCCCTCTCTGTCTTCTCCTCCTCTTTCCATTTCTCTCTGTCCTATCCAACAGCGATGACATCAATAACAATAAAATAACAAGAGCAACAAAAGGAAAAAAATAAATATTTAAAAAAAGAAGAAGTAGCATGTTTAGGAGCCATTGTGGGTCTTAGATAAAGTTTTCTCAGAAATCTCAAACACTTCCAAGAGCAAAGATGCTTCCAGTGTATAGTGATGTAGAAGTGTATAGAGGAGAAATACACTCTGATTGGCTTGGTTTCACCACACCCGATTTCAAACACACACAAGAAATGGCCAAGTGGCTGCACCTAATGTTGAAGGATTTGCGGGGGTGTTCAAATGCATAGGCCTATAGTCCATACACACAGTACTTTTTATTTTAATTGTAATACAGGGGTGTATAATAGACTCAGACAACTGAACACGCACTGGATCATATTTACTGTCTTGATCAACTTTTTATTGAATATATTTGAAAAATCCAAGATAAAGTGAAGCTGTGAAAGTGGAGAGGGACTGTATATACAGTGGAGAAAAGTGGAGAGGGACTGTATATACATCATCATACATAAGGATCAGAGTTTGAGTCCCAAGCCACCACAAAGGAGTGCTTGCAAAAGGGAAGCTTCACATATGGTACATCTGTGTTTCTCTTTTCTCTGTCTTTCTCTTCCTCTCTTTTCCTTTCACTCTTAATCTAAAAAGAAAAGAGGAAAGGGGAGGAGGAGGAGAAAGAGGAACAGGATAAGGAGGAGGAGGAAGAGAAGGAGGAGGAAGAAAAAGAGAAAGAGGAGGAGGAGAAAGAGGGAAGAGGAGGAGGAGGAGAGGGAGGAGGAGGAAGAAGAGAAAAGGTCATTAGAAGCAGTGTAGTCACACAGTAAGCCCATGCCATAATTCTGGTGTCAAAACAAAACAAAACAGCAACCAAGTAGGCAGATTGGAACCATATGTCTCAATGTAGTGAATATATAACCATAGTGTGCCTGCATAGTGTGACAAGACAGAAATATATGTATAAGTAGAATAAGAAATACTAATGATATCAACACGAACCTGATTGGCCAATGGTGATGTAACCCTAAACACAGAAGGCAAGTTAGTATAGAGGCTCAGAAACCAGCTCAACGAAGCGCCATCACCACTACCAACCAGGATACCACCAGTGCTGCTAACGAGACTTATGCACATCTGGCTTGGCTGGCAGTAGCTGCTTCCCCAGCTTCCAGAGACCTTCATTCATCTGGTTGCATCAGCGGACCAAGGACCTGCAGTTCGGGCTAGTGACCACGTCATGAGCCTTACCTGCAAACGGCTACTAAGGAGAGGTATCAGGTTGACTGTGTGTTGTGTGAATTGTGTGACCCTTCTCTGGCATCTAAATAAGTAAAGAATTATTACTAACCCCAACAAACTCTCCGAGTGAGTCCTTACTCCTATACCTTGCTCGAGACACTCAACAAGACATTTGTAAAGGACACAAACACACCTATATAAAGAGATCTATGTACACCTATGCTCATAGCAGCACAATTCGTAATAGTCCAAATTTGGAGGCAACCTAGGTGTCCAACAACAGATGAGCGCTAATAAAGTTTAGGCGTATACACACAATGAAAAAATTATACTACTCAGCTATTGAGAATAATGAAGTCACTTTTTTCTTCTCATCTTGGATGGAGAGTGAAGGGATCATGTTAAGTTTAACCAGAAGGGAAAGGGTGACTATGGTATAATCTCACCCATGGGCAGAGTTTAAGGAATAAGAACATAAAGAGAAAGCATAAAGTTTAACTTAGACTGATTTGGTGTATTACACCAAAGCAAAGGACTTTGGGGAGAGAGTGGTGAAAGGAGTTTGGGAGGGGTGAGAATTTTTTTTCAGACACATATCCCAGTGAGACGAGAAACTGTACCCATGTATCAACAACTGTATTGCAAACAATTAACCCTGAGTATATATAATAACACATAATTTAAAAAAGAAAGTAAAAAAAATTAGCCTGCTCCTTTTGCTGGCACATACACAACTTTATTGACCAGGAATATAAAATAATGCAGAAAATAGTGGATTGACCGGGAATATAGTAAAAAGATGTTTTGGGAAAAGCTTTAACTATGTTCTCTGGAATTTGTGGAGCATGGAGAATAATGGTAAGGTGCTCTATTTTCCTTTTAGAATCTCAGCAAGAAGGAGGCTAGAACATCATGAAGTTGCTAGAAGAACAGAGAGAGAAAAAAAAATGGGAGCATTTTCTTTCATCAATATATCCCAACTCTGCTGTTATTGACATTATCCCACTAAAACAAGCTGCCTGAAGAAAAAAAAAACTTCCTGGCAGATGCTAGGCATCAGTGAAAGTCAGCAAAGGAAAAATTAAGAAAGTTAGCCTGAAAATGTAGCACTACCTTTGAGGGAATGGAATGTAAGAGTAAGACACCAAAAGCATAATAAATGGCTTATATGAACAAACATTTTGATTCTATTAAAGAAAAGGAATAGTATAATTGCTAGACTACTAGTCATATACATAATATTTTGCTGGTCATGACCTTGACCTTGGTTATGATTTTTGAGAAGTTAAGACCCATGACCTTGGTTATAACCTCTGGGAGGCTCAGATCCATGCAAGAATTGTAGATGAAGACCACAAAATAAAACAATAATAAAATCAGTGCTAGCTTCCTTTTCCCTACATGAAATTAGCTCTGGTCTGGAGAATAAAGAAGGAAGCAATATAAATAGGATCTGAGATAGAAGTTTAAGTTAGCCAGGTACTCTGGAACTAAGCTAGGAAATAGAAATAAATGAGGGGGTAGCACAGCAGGTTAAGCACACATGGCACAAAGCGCAAGGACCCACTTAAGGGTACTGGTTCAAGCCTCCGGCTCCCCTCCTGCAAGGGGTTCACTTCACAGGCGGTAAAGCAGGTCTGCAGGTTTCTATCTTACTCTCCCCCCTCTGTCTTCCCCTCCTCTCTCAATTTCTCTCTGTCCTAACCAACAACAATAACATCAATAACAACAATAATAATAACCACAACAATAAAAAGGACAACAAAAGGGAAAAAAAGAAATAGAAATAAATGAACAAGCTGTTTTGTAATTTTCAAAAATATTTTTAAAAGGTGAATACTGTGAATTACTCTGAACAATGTTTATGTTCCCTAAATTCTTTTCTTCCTTTGTTCCTTTGATTTCAGTATCCCATTTTTCTATTATCTCAAACTGTCTCCTGATAATCTCTTTCTCTCACAGTCACAAACTCACACTTTAAACAATTCCTCATAAATTCTTTCTTTCATTAAGTATTGTTAAAGATCTAAATAATTCAACAATTCTGGCTGTCAGAGAAAGCCAAGATTAGTTTGAAGTTTTGTTTTCTTAAAACTTTTATTCTGGGGACTCGGGCAGTAGCAGTAGCGCAACTGGTTAAGCGCAGGTGATGCTAAGCACAAGGCATAAGGATCCCGGTTCGAGTCCCCGGCTCCCCCCCTGTAGAAAGGTCGCTTCACAAGCAGTGAAGCAAGTTTGCAGGTGTCTATCTTTCTCTCCTTCTCTCTGTCTTCCTCATCTCTCTCCATTTCTCTCCGTCCTATCCAACGACTACATTAATAACAATAACAATAACTACAACAATAAAAAAACAAGGGAAACAAAATGGAATAAATAAATAAATATTTTTAAAAACTTTTATTCTGGGGGCCGGGTGGTGGCGCACCTGGTTGAGCGCACATATTACAATGCTCAGGGACTCAGGTTCTAGCCTCTGGTCTCCACTCAGGGAGAAATCTTTGTGAGTGGTAAAGCAGTGCTGCAGGGATCTCTCTGTCTCTCTTCCTCTCTATCATCCTCTTCTCTCTTGATTTCTGGCTGTCTCTATCCAATAAATAAAGTTGACAAAAAATAATAAAAAAATAAAACCCTTTTATTCTAGTGACAGAAAGAAATATGAAAGCCAGATAATATTCCAAAGTGTTGTGTCAGGTGCATAAATAAACAGCTTTGTGGGTGGCCGACTGTAGCACTTTTGGGCTAAGCACACATAGTACAAAGCACAAAGACACGTGCAAAGATCCTGGCTCAAGTCCCCAGCTCCCCACCTGCAGTAGAGTCGCTAGCAATAAAACAGTTCTGCAGTTGTCTCTCTCTCTCTCTCTCTCTCTTCCCCGCCCCTCTCAATTTCTCTCTGCACTATCCAATAAAAATGAAAAAAAAAAAAAAGGTCTCTAAAATGGCCTCCAGGAGCAGTAGATTTGTAGTGCTGGCACCAAGCCCCAGTGTTAACCCTGGAGGCAAATAAAATAAAATAAAATAATTTAAAAAAATAATAAATAGCTATGTGACCCAGGAAATGAAAAAGAAAAACATAGTCTCTGATTTAAGTAACACATTCAATTCTCATCTTTTCCTTTTCCAACTTATTTTTATTTCTTTTTTCTTAATTACCAGGTCTATTGACACTTTCATTTTGTTTCATGTGCAATTAAGAACAACAGAAGCACCTGACTTATTGCCTTACAGTGAAGAACAACTACAAGTAAGGATATCACCTAAAATGTTTGGCAGAGTGCATTCTATAGATTAAAGATGGTAAATAATAGTGATATAAATCCTATTGAACAGGAAAAGCAGAAAAACAAGGAGCATGAGGAGGAGGAAAAATATAAAACATCAAGGAAAATTTTAGAAGAAAAGTAAAAATCAAGCTATTTTAATAAACAGGAGTTATCCATTGAATGGTGTGAGAAAATGACAAAATGATAACTATTTTAATTTTCTCTATTATTGGATCTCACTACTTTGACGTCCTATATTCACCAAAACTTAAAATAAGTTAAAAGTAAACTCATAGTCTTTTGCTATCCTCATGTTGTTTATCCTCTTCCTATAGTCTCAGACAATACAGAAATATCAGTCCTTTTTGTCTTCTTTTAAATCATCACTAAAGTCAGTAGATTCTTTATCAAATTTATCTTTCAAGTCTGATTCCACCTTTCCAAATTCATTCTTTTTTTATTGATTTACTTTTTTTTTGAAATTTACTTTTTTTAATTTCTTTATTGGGTAATTAATGCTTTATATTTGACAGTAAATACAATAGTTTCTACATGCATAACATTTGCCAGTTTTCTATATAACAGTACAACCCCCATTAGGTCCTTTATCATCCTTTCTGGACCTTTGTCCTCCCCCCACCCCCAACCCCCAGAGTCTTTTACTTTAAGGCAATATGCCAATTCCAGTTCAGGTTCTACTTGTGTTTTCTCTTCTGATCTTGTTTTTCAACTTCTGCCTGAGAGTGAGATAATCCCATATTCATTTTTCTGTTTCTGGCTGATTTCACTTAACATGAATTTTTCAAGGTCCATTCAAGATAGGTTGAAAATGGTGAAGTCACCATTTTTTATAGCTGAGTAGTATTCCATTGTGTAAAATGCCACAACTTGCTCAGCCACTCATCTGTTGTTGGACACCTGGGTTGCTTCCAGGTTTTGGCTATTACAAATTTTGCTGCTAAGAACATATGTGTACACAGATCTTTTTGGATGGGTGTGTTGGGTTCCTTAGAATATATCCCCAGGAGAGGAATTGCAGGATCATAGGGTAGGTCCATTTCTAGTCTTCTGAGAGTTCTCCAGGCTATTCTCTACAGAGGCTGGACCAATTTACATTCCCACCAACAGTGCAGGAGGGTTCCTTTGACCCCACAACCTCTCAGAATTTGCTGTTGCTACCTTTTCTGATGTATGGCATTCTCACAGGAGTGAAGTTGTATCTCATTATTGTCTTTATTTACATTTCTCTGACAATTAGAGACTTGGAGAATTTTTTTCATGTATTTCTCAGCTTTTTGGATCTCTTCTGTGGTGAATATTCTGTCCATGTCATCTCCTCATTTTTGGATGGGGTTATTTGTTTTCTTGTTGTTGAGTTTGGCAAGCTCTTTATTTATTTTGGTTATTAACCTCTTGTCTGGTGTATGGCATGTAAAGATTTTCTCCCATTCTGTGAGGGGTCTCTTGGTTTGTGTAGTGGTTTCTTTTGCTGTGCAGAAGCTTATTTTTTTAATTATCTTTATTTATTAATTGAATAGAGACAGTCAGAAATCGAGAGGGAAGGGAGAGATAGAGAAGGTGAGAGACAGAGAGACACCTGCAGCACTGCTTCACCACTTGTGAAGCTTTCCCCCTGCAGTGGGGACTGGGGCTTGAAAGAAGCTTCTTAATTTGATGTAGTCGCATAAGTTTATGCTTGCCTTAGTCTTCTTTGTAATTGGATTCATTTCATTGAAGATGTCTTTAAAATTTATGTGAAAAAGAGTTCTGCCAATATTTTCCTCTAAGTATCTGATAGTTTCTGGTTTAATATCCAAGTCCTTGATCCACTTAGAATTTACTTTTGTGTTTGGTGAAATATAGTGGCTCAGTTTCATTCTTCTGCATGTTTCAACCCATTTAATCTAACACCATTTGTTGAAGAGACTCTGCTTTCCCCATTTAATAGTCTGGGCACCTTTGTCAAAGACTGCATGTCCATAGGTGTGGGGGCTTACTTCTGGGCTCTCAATTCTATTCCATTGGTCAGTGTGTCTATTCATGTGCCACTACCAAGCAGTTTTGATGACAATGGCCCTATAATAAAATTTGAGATCTAGGAATGTGATGCCTTCAGTTCTGTTCTTTCTTCTCAAGATTGTTTTGGCAATTCTAGGTCTTTTCTGCTTCCAGATTATCATTTGTAGCATTTGTTCTATTCTCCTAAAAATGTGGTGGGAATCTTGATGGGGATAGCATTAAATTTATATATGGCTCTAGGTAGTATATTCATTTTGATGATGTTAATTCTTCCAACCCATGAACATGGAATATCTTTCCACTTCTTTGTGTCTTTTGCAATTTATTTGAGTAGTGACTCATAATTTTCAATATACAAGTCTTTCAATTCCTTGGTTAAGTTTACTCCTAGGTATTTTATTGTTTTTGTTGCTATAGTAAAAGGAATTGATTTATGGATTTCAACTTCTTCTAACTTAGTGTTTGCATAGAGGAATGCCACTAACTTTTGAATATTAATTTTGTAGCCTGACACTTTACTGTATTGCCTGATGATTTGCAAAAGCTTTTTGCTGGATTCCTTAGGTTTTTCTATGTATATTATCATGTCAACTTCAAACAAGGAGAGTTTGACTTCTTCTCTTCTAATCTGTATGCCTTTAATTCCTTGCTCCTGCCTGATTGCTATGGCAAGAACTTCCAACACTATGTTGAATAGTAATGGTGGTAGTGGGCAGCCCTGTCTAGTACCTGATCTAAGCAGAAATGCTTCCAGTTTTTCACCATTGAGAATGATGTTGGCTGTAGGTTTGCTATATATAGACTACACTATCTTCTGGAATTTTCCATCTATTCTGATTTTTTGTAGTGTTTTGATCATAAAGGGATGTTGTATTTTGTCAAAGGCTTTCTCTGTATCTATCGATATGACCATATGGTTTTTGGTCTTGGTTTTATTGATGTGATGGATCACATTGATTGATTTACATATATTAAACCAATCTTGCATGCCTGGGATAAACTCCACTTGGTCATGATGAACAATCTTTTGAATATACTGCTGTATCCAGTTGGCTAGAATTTTGTTCAATATTTTAGCATTTATGTTCATCAGAGATATTGGTCTGTAGTTTTCTTTTTTGGTTGTATTCCTGTCTGCTTTTGGTATTAAAGTGATGTTGGCTTCATAGAAGCTGAAAGGGAGTATTCCAGTGTCTTCAATCTTCTGGAAAACTTTTAAAAGTAGAGGTATTAGTTCTTCTTTGAAGGTTTTGTAGAATTCATTTGTAAAACCATCTGGTCCAGGACTTTTATTTTTGGGAAGGTTTTTTATACCTGTCTCAATTTCATTAGCTGTGATGGGCCTGTTCATGTTATCTAGTTCTCTTTACTTAATTTTGGAAGTTGATAAGTATCTAGGAAATCGTCCATTTCTTCCAGATTCTCTAGCTTGGTGGCATATAGTTGTTCATAGAAGTCTCACATGATATGTTGAATTTCTGCAGTGTCTGTTCTGATATCTCCTCTTTCATTTACGATCCAATCTATTTGGGTCTTCTCCCTTTTTTGTTTTGTGAGTCTTGCTAAAGGTTTGTCGATTTTGTTCACTCTTTCGAAGAACCATCATTTACTTTTGTTGATCTTTTGTATAGTTTTCTTATTTTCAATGTACTTGATTTCTGCCCTAACTTTAGTTATTTCTGTCCTCTGATTTAAGTTTTTTTTTTCTTCTCCTTCTAGGTCTTTAAGATGTGCAATCAGGCTGTTTATTTGTGCTTTTTCTTGTTTCCTAATGTGTGCTTGTATGGCTATGAACTTTCCTCTCAGTACTGTCTTAAATGTGTCCCAAATATTTTGATAGCTCGTGTCTTCATTTTCATTGAACTCTTGAAACATTTTGATTTCTTCCTTAATTTCTTCTTTGACCAGTAGTTGTTAAGTAGTGTACTACTGATCTTCCACAATTTGGGACTATTACTAATCTTTTGTTGATTGTTAGGTGTTAGTTTAATTCCACTGTGGTCTGAGAAGATGCTTGGGATGATTTCAATGCTCTTGAATTGGCTGATGCTGTCTTTGTGGCCTAACATATGATCTATCCTTGAGAATGACCCATGTGGACTTGAGTAGAATGTGTATTCCAGTTTCTTGGGATGAATGACTCTGAAAATGTCCAATAGTTCTAGTTTATCTATCTCCTCATTTAGCTCCCTCATGTCTTTATTGATTTTCTGCCTGGGAGATCTGTCAAGAGAGTGGGGTACTGAAGTCTCCTACTATGACTGTGTTGCTGTTAATATATTGCTGTAGCTCTTTCAGTAGATATTTGATGTATTTAGATGGCTTCTCATTGGGTGCATAGATGTTAATAATTGTTCATGTAATGTAATAATTGTTCTTGATTGACTGATCGATCCTCTGAGCATTAAGTAATGTCCATCCCTATCTTTTTAAATTTTATTTATTTTAAAGTCTATCGTGTCAGATATGAGAATAGCTGTTCATTCCCTTTTTTGTGGACCATTGGCTTGAATGATAGTTTTCCATCCTTTCACCTTGAGTCTGTGTTTGTCTTGTTGAGTTAGATAGGTTTCCTGTAGACAGCATATTGTTGGGTTGTGTTTTCTGATCCATCTTCCTACTCTGTGCCTTTTAATAGGTGAATTCAGGCCATTGGCATTTATTGATATCAAAGACTCAAGATATTTTAATGCTATTCTTGTAGATTTTTAAGAGTATTCTGATCTATGGCATGTTTATGGTTGTCTGACTGTCCTTTCAGAACTTTCAGGACAGGCTTGGTGATAGTTGATTCTTTCAACTGTTGCTTGTTTAAGGAGGTTTTTATGCCTCCATCTAGTCTGAATGAGAGTCTCTAGCAGGATACAGTACTCTTGGTTGAAAGCCGTTCTCATTGAGCACTTGATAGATATCTTGCCATTCTCTTCTGGCCTGTAGTGTTTATATGGAGAAGTCTGCTGCTAATCTTATGGGTTTTCTTCTGTAGGTAACCCTTTGTTTTTTCTCTTGCAGCCTTCAGTATCCTTTCTTTATCCTTATTCCTTTCCATTATAAATATGATAGGTCTTGGTGTCTTTAAGTCTGGGTTTATTCTGTTTGGGACCCTCTGGGCTTCTTGAACCTTTATGTCTTTTATGTTGTCTAGATTAGGGAAGTTCTCAGCTATTATGGCCTGAAGAATGTTTTCTTCTCCTCCCTCTCTTTCTTCCCCTGGTAAGCCAATAATGCATATATTACTTCTTTTGAAGTCACCCCATAGGTCTCTGTTGTTGTTTTCAGTATCTCTTAATCTCTTTTTGAGATCTCTTACTTCTTTTTTAGTTGTGTCTAATTCATCCTCGATCTTGCTTATTCTGTCTTCAGCTTCATTTATTCTACTCTCTCTGCTCTCTACTGCTTTCTGGAGTTCATCTATTTTGTTACCCTGTTCTGATACTGTTTTAGCTTGTTCAGCTAGTTATGTTCTTAGCTCAGCTATTTCAGCTTTCAGCTCTCTAATAACCTTGAGGAAATTAGTGTTTTCTTCCAGAGTCTCATTGGTTGTTTCTGCATTTCTGATGACAATTCTTTCAAACTCTTTACTCACTCCTGTGATTATTTCCTTAACTAGTGTTTGGATGTTGATTTCATTATTTTGTGCTTCACCCTTTGGGGGGCTTTTAGCTGGACTCTTGTCCTGGTTCATTTCTCCAGTATTTCTTCTTGTTGGTTTAACTATTTTATATAGTGTGTAATGAGGTCCTTCTCTTAGTAATTTTCAAATTACTGATCACTCTTGTCTGGATTGACTTGTGTCTAAGTAAGGTAATTAAAGGGTTCATCATTGTGGAAATTGACAGTTGTTTCAATAGTATTTTAATCCCTGAGTTGGAGCACGGTGCCTTAAAAAACTCTTTTGTTCTTTTTCCTCCTGTAGGCTATAGGATCCTGAGGGCTTTTAAACTATAAGTAGGCTTTTTAGCTTAGTCACTGACTCCTGACCAAAAGATAAAGCAGGGTGGGGCAGAGATAATCCAGTGGTTATGCAAAGAGAGTCTCACAGCCCCACTGCTAGGCCACCAAGGTAGAGATCTTCTCCTGAGTTTCCTTGTTAGTTCTCTGTCTCTTGGTGTCAGCACAGGGCCTCCCCTCCACTGCTCCCACTTCTGAGGGCAGTAGCAATGAAGACTCTCCTATCTTCAGCTGTCTTTTTGTTTGTGAAAGAGACTGGAGGTGGTGTCTCAACTGGTAAATTGCTGGACTTTTAGCAGCCACTTAATCTCTCCCTAGGCTCCTCTCTGGCCAGGAGCAACACGTGCTTGCACTCACCAGTGATTTGGTGGCTTCCTGAAGCCGTTCTAGTCCTGTCTTGTTGTGGTCTCAGGTGGTCTCCTTTGCTATTCTTAGTTGACCTGAGAGAGGAGTTTTCAAATTCATTCTTTATCTCATCTGAGTTCTAAAATAAAGTCCCAACTATTCTGCTTCCAGAATTCCCTTTACCAGTAGCAGGTGGCCAATTATGTTGATTGATTCACTTCACATAGATAAGCTGAAAAAATGTAAGAAACTCCTGCGTGTACTAAAAACTCAATGATGAGCCCCACCAAATACTGAGACATTTCTTTTGCATTATTTACTTTTCGTTCTTCCCCTTTCATTTCCCTCCTTCCTTCAGTTTCATTCCTCTCCCTCCCTTCCTGCCATCCTTCCTTCCTTTTTTATTTTTTTAAAATAGTAATATATTTATTTATTTATTATTGGATAGAGACAGAGAGAAATTAAGAGGGAAGGCGGAGATAGAGATGGAAAGAGACATAGAGATACCTGCAGCCCTACTTCACCACTCATGAAGCTTTCCCCCTGCAGGTAGGGACCAGGGGCTTGAACTCTGATCCTTGAATACTGTAGTGTGTGCTTAACCAGGTGCACCACCGCTTGCCCCCCCCTTCCTTCTTTCCGTCCTTCTTTCCGTCCTTCTTTCCTTCTTCCTTCCTTCTTTCTTTCTTTCTTTCTTTCTTTCTTTCTTTCTTTCTTTCTTTCCTTCCTTCCTTCCTTCCTTCCACGCCTAGAGTTATTGCTGGGGCTCAGTACCTGGACTGCAAATATATCACTCCAGTGGCCATATTTTTCTTTTCAATTTTCCCTTTTTTTTAACTTTTCCATTTTTAATTTGATAGGACAATGTGAAATTGAGAAGAGAGGGGGAGATAGAGAAGGAGAGAAAAAGAGAGACACCTGCAGTTCTACTTCTTTGCTCCAGAAGCCTCCCACTTGCAAGTGAAGAACAAGAATTTTAACCCACATCTTAGTGCAGAGTAGTGTGCATTCAACTAGGTGAGCCACTGACTAGTACCTTGTTTTATTTACTTAGTTCAATCCTTGAAAATGTAATCACGTCAAAACTTAAAATCATCAATCAGCTTTGCATTGCCTTCAGGCTATGACAGTAGAAAATTCTTAGCATGTCTAAGAAAGCCCTTGGTATTGAAAAACAAGTCTACTTTAAAGAAATTTTTCTCAAAATCACGCCATTGACAACTACCAAAACTACACCAACATTTTCCACCATGTCTAAACATTCTATGTTTTGGGCCTGGTGGTGGCACACCTGGTTGAGCACACATGTTACAGTGCACAAAGGACCCAGGTTCAAACCCCCCTTCCCCACCTGCAGGGAGAATGCTTCACAAGTGGTGAAGCAGGGCTGCAGGTGTCTTTCTTCTCTCTCCTTCTCTGTTATCCCTTCCCTCTCTAGAGACTCCTTCTGTCTCTAGCCAATAACTAAACAAATATAATTTTAAAATGTTTTTAAAAATAAGTAAAAAAGGGCTCAGGGTGGTGATACAGCAGGTTAAGGGCACATGGCATGAAGTGCAAGGACCAGCATAAGGATCCCAGTTGGGTCCCTTGGCTCCCCAACTGCAGGGAGGTCACTTCACTGGTGGTGAAGCAGGTTTGCAGGTATCTATCTAGAAAATAATAATTAATTAATTTAAAAAACATTCTATGTTCTTTCTTGTCTTTGTATACGTTATTAACTCTTCTGCTTTCTCTTCAATTTCTCTTTTGGGAATGGCCTAACTTTTAGTAACTAGTTTAGTATATTCTCTTTGAAATATCATTCAGTTAGCAACTTTCTACTGTATGTTCTCCCTGAAGTAGTCCAATTGCAAATATCAAAAACCTTAGATTTTATTTTCTGACTTTTTAACTTTATATATCCTGATTACTGTTTGAAATCAGTTCTCCATATCTTTTGATCTTGCCCATACTACCTGATTATACCCAAATACTATAAATCTCTGTAACATAATTAAAACATAGAGAATGACCTAAATTTATTCCCATTTGGGGAAGAGTTTCTAAAAGCATAGCACATATTATTCTCCTTTCTATTTGTAATTTCTGAAAAACTACCTCATATATTGAATAAACTCAAATATTAATTATTAGTTAGAATTAAAGTTAGCGTTACATACACAATAATTAAATAATCATTAAACTTACTGTGTGATTAATGACCTTTGTTGCTAAATACATTCTCCTGATTTCTTTACAGGAAGGAAATTTAATGAGTTTTCCTTTATATTATATATGCCAATATTGCATTTACTTACTCAAACAATAAGTATTCATTAGATTGTTGACTGTAACAAGGATCCTATGCTAAATATGAGTAGACATAGGCCCTGGATCAAATTGATGGGGTTTGCAGTCAACAGTATTTGTATACTTTCCCCATATTTGGGAGCTTCTCTCTGCCCTGATTGGGCTTCCTAGGACTATTCTTTTTTTTTTTAATTTAATTTATTAATTTATTCCTTTTGTTGCCCTTGTTGTTTTATTGTTGTAGTTATTATTGTTGTCATTGTTGTTGGATAGGACAGAGAGAAATGGAGAGAGGAGGGGAAGACAGAGGGAGAGAAAGACAGACACCTGCAGACCTGCTTCACCGCCTGTGAAGTGACTCCCCTGCAGGTGGGGAGCCGGGGGCTCGAACCGGGATCCTTCCGCTGGTCCTTGTGCTTAGCGCCACCTGCGCTTAACCCGCTGCGCTACCGCCCGACTCCCCCCTAGGACTATTCTTAACTCTCACACAGTCTTCCCAGACAGTACCTTTAGCCCGCCTTCATGTTAGTTGTTAGGCTCAGGCAAAAATTAGTAAAGTCATGGGCCCCTTCGAATATGCCTGAAATAGACTTCCTATCTTCTTCCATAATGAAAACCCCAAATTTCACATGTTATACTCTTACCTTTAAGTTCCTAATTATTAAGCAACTTGTTCTGCTTTACATCTTTTTTTTATTAATTTTTACTTATAAAAAGAAAACACTGCAAAACCATAGGATAACAGGGGTACAATTTCACAGAATTCCCACCACCAGTGCTCCATATCCCACCCCTTCCCCTTATAGCTTTCCTATTCTTTATCCATCTGGGAGTATGGACTTATGACCATTATGAGATGCAGAAGGTGGAAGGTCTGGCTTCTGTAATTGCTTCCCCTCCAAACATGGGTGTTGGCAGGTCAGAGCCTGTCTCTCTCTTTCCCTAATGAAGCAGGGCTCTGGGGAAGCAGAGCTCCAGGACATATTGGTGGGGTTGTCTGTCCAGGGAAATCTGGTTGGCATCATGCTAGCATCTGGAACTTAGTGGCTGAAAAGAGAGTTAACATATAAAACCAAAAATATTGTTGACTAATCATGAACCTAAAGGCTGGAATATTGCAGATGAAGATTTGTTGTCTCCATTTTGAAGAGAGCTGGTCGGCCTATTTTAGTTATATTCCAAAGGGCCCATGATTATACTAGTTTTTTCCTGAGCCTGATCTCTGATATACAGGTAGACCCAAGTTACTGTCTGGGGAGATGATGTCATGGCTGGAAAAATTTTTTTTAATTGGGTCTGTTGTAATTTTGCTTGAAGGGTCAGCGAGATCTTTCAATTATCTGTTTTAAATCTTTATGCTTTTCAGCCACCAAGTTGCAGATGTTACTATGATACCATCCTGACTTCCCTTGGCAGACAAGCTCACCAATGTGTCCAGGAATCCCACCTCCTCGGAGCCCTACCTCTTTAGGGAAAGACAGAAACAGGCTGGGGGTATGCATCGACCTGTCAATACCCATGTCCAGTGGAGAAGTAATTACAAAAGCCAGATCTTCCATCTTGGTTCATACTCCCAGAGGGATAAAGAATAGGAAAGCTTCTAATGGTGTGGGGGGGTGGCGGGGGTAGAGGGGATATGCAACTCTGGTGGTAGGAATTGAATTGTATGGAATTGTACCCCTTTTATCCCACAATCTTGTCACTCATCATTAAATTACTAATTATAGAAAATACTGACTAATATGATTCACTGCTAGCTAATAAATAAATATCTTCACAAAATAAAAAATTAAACAAACACTCTCACTTAATTTTTTTAAATCCCCCCTCCCAATAAAGGCTTATTCCCCATATTTTATCCTCATGTGCTGGTTGTCTTATTAATTCTTCAGATTCATCTATCATCAAGTCTGTAATAATAATTCTAGTTGGTATTCTTACCATTCCTCATCACCCTTCACAACTTATTGTCTCTACTTGTTTCCATAATTAGTTTTAAAAAAGATTTACCATTTACACAATTTATTTAGCAAAAATCTCCT
This sequence comes from Erinaceus europaeus, assembly GCF_950295315.1. Taxonomy (NCBI): domain Eukaryota; kingdom Metazoa; phylum Chordata; class Mammalia; order Eulipotyphla; family Erinaceidae; genus Erinaceus; species Erinaceus europaeus. Next base: position 47,138,152 of record NC_080171.1, read on the forward strand.
GTCTTTGTTCCTTTTTTCTTTGCTCAAACAACACATCAAATTATCCTGCCAGCATTATCTGTAAAATTAGTCCTGAAAGTGATCACTTCTCATATCCTCTAGTATTTCCACTTTAATGCAAGTCTGCATCCCTTCCTGGATATTGTGATACCTCCTGTCTAAGCTCACAGATGCCACATCTGCTATTCTGAATCTTGTTCTTTGTATGAGAGAGTTGCCATTTAAAATAAAAGTCAAATTATGCCAATTGCTCAATCAAAATTCAACAAAGCTTTTTTAAACGTCTGCCTTACTTATTCATTATTTTTGGACAGAGACAGAGAGAAGTTGAGAGAGAAGGAGGAGTGAGGGAGATAGAAAGAGAGACACCAAAAGCACTGCTTGATTGTTTGTAAAGCTTCCTACCCTGCAGGTGGGAGCCTAGGCCTTTGCATACTCTAACATATGTGCTCTAGTGGGTATGTCATCACCCATCCCTCACCAAAGCTTTTCTATACCAACTAGAAAAAAAAATCAAAGACATATGCATCCAACCCTGCATATCCAGATCTTTGACAAATTCTAAAACATAAATTCCTATAGTTCTCTTCTCACTCTAATTTCTTGTTCTTGTTCTAAGCAAAACAAAGCCAAGTACTCCCTAACCTCAGTGTCTTTATAATGACTTTTTTTTTTAATCTCACGTTAGATCTATACTTTGTTTGCTATCTCTTCTCATCCAAGTCTTGGGTCACAGACACTTCCTAGATCCCTTCCTTTACTATATGGTTAGGAAGTCTCCCTTCCCTAGTACTGTTATCATTTATTTATTTGCTTAATTATTTATTGAAGAAACACAGAGAGAAGTTGGGGTGGAAGATGGAAAAGGAAAGTGAAAGAGAGACATCTCCAGCACTGCCTCACCACTTGCAAAGCTTCTCCTCTGCAGGTGGAAACCAGGGGCTTGCACCTGGTCCTTGCATATAGTAACATGTGCTCAACCAAGTGCATCACCACCTAGCTCCTTGTTTCTATTTACAATGTTAGTTCTTCCTTACTCCTACTTAATGTTATATATGTATTTGTTTATAATTTCCCCTAGTGCATAATAATAATGATAGCAAAAATTGTTTATCTGTGTATTTACTATCTCAGTGCTAATTACAGTACATTGCACATAACAGTTGGTACATAAATGCTTTCTGAATGAATCTTTTCTGACTTGTACCCTCATACACTTTCCATAAATGCACTTTGGCATTTTGATGTTCTTTCTGATATGTGACCATTGAAACAGCACATAATACTATCAAATTTTCATCTGTTTATTTTTTTCTATGTCCACCTCAAGGTTATTTGCAATGGTATGTTCAGTGTAAAGCTCAAATAAATGTTTGGTAAATCCTATTGAAAAAAAATAACTGTTGATCATATTATCCTGGACCTTACTTTATACTTTATGCAACTAGAAACTACTGCCTGCCTCAGGGGAGGAAAGAGCTGATTAAAAAGTAAATATATGCTTGAAAAACAAGCCATTTGTCATTTCTATTTTAAAGACACAATCAACTTAATTTAGGTTAACCAGCCACAATGTGCTCTTTATAAGATAAGATGTCACCAGTTTATTTTCAGTAATCTGGAAAGTATTTTCACAGCAACATTGTATTCATTTCTCTTCTATCTATATACAACTGAGAACTTTAAAAAAGCATACTTTTATTCTAGGGCTATTGTAATAAATGTACATTCAACACAGGAATAAATTTAAGCATATGTTTATAGAATGCCCTTGAGTAAATTGAAAAAAGAGAGAGAGGTAAATTACCTTGTGATTGAAATGTGGCTGCTAACCCATCAGGGTAGCTGTCAAGAGATTACACCGTTATTTTCTAGAGCAGAGACAGGAGATGATTTTAATCCCTAGAAAGAACCGAGTTGAATGACTGTGTCAAAGCTATAAAGTAAAACTGAAATGGCATTGCCCCCAACATTGTATCATTTTAAATTGCCACTTGGGGTATTTATCGAAAATAGCAATGCATTCCTTGTAAAGTCATATGAGTTTAACTTGAAGTACACAGAATGGAGGGATTAATTTTTGCTCTCCCATGGCAATGGATAATAATTTAAATTATTAAAATCACAGGCTCTAGTCTACCTATGTACTCTAAATAATGCAAATACTCAAATATCTATGACCTTGAGAGAACTACTTGCAGTTTCCAATGGAGGGAATGGGACACAGAACTCTGGTGGTGGGAATGGTGTGGAATTATACCCGTTATCTTACAGTTTTGAAATCAATATTAAATCACTAATAAAAATTTAGGAATAATAAACATTATTGTAGTCTATTATATTATGAGCTATACATCGGTAGAACCTTTAAAGGACAAAACATTTTCACTCCAAACCAGGGTAACAGGCATAATTGTGTTGTCATGGTAATACAACAGATAGGTGTGTAACTTCAAATCCATTTGACTTCTGCTTGCAATGAATACATTTTCCCTTAGATGTGAATATCACCTCAGAACTTTATTTTCCTGTTTCTTACATTAATGAACCTGTAGTAACTATTTTTATTTAATCAATCAAGAAATCTTCAGTAAGCAGTGATCTCATGACAACTCTACTATATCAGGTAGCTATTATTTTGAGAACTGAGAGTCAAAGATAGATGATAGACGGTAGACAGACAGACAGACAGACAGATAGATGAGAGAGAGAGAGAGAAACAGAGAAGAGAGAGAGCAACAGAGAAGAGAGAAACCTACAGCACAGTTCCACTACTTAGGAATTTTACTTCACCTCCACAGAAGTTTGAATCCTGAAGTCTTCACACACAGTAATACCTCCTGGCCCCTAATTTTGAATATTTTAAAACACTTTTATACCACCAAAACCTCTCTCTCCCACCACTTTTTCTCCAAGAAAAAAGTCTGATAAGGTCAAGGCTGGTGGAATGATATGTAGATCTTGATTTCACAAAACTTTTTCATCTTGATATTTTAAATCTAGATGATTATGCACTTATTTACAACTACATAGTACAAATTTTTGGTTGGAATCTTGAAAACATATATGTAGCTACTAATACATTATTCACTACACATAACACTTTTCAAATGAAGCATTAAATATACCATATGGCAATAGAAACTCCATGGAAACCAGAAAATATGCAAAGCTTTCTAAATTTATTAATGCTCCTGTTTTTGTTTTTCTAACAAATACTATTTCCTTCTCCAACCCTACTTTCCAAAGTCTTGGGAATTTATCACATAATCAATAACTTCATATAGAAATTCATCTGATAGTAGAGATGCTTTCAAAATGATTAGTTTTATATCAACTTTTATATATGGTTTTCACAATATTAACATAAAATATAGTAAGGAACATCTGGGATGTTCAACATTTATTATATGATTCTTAATTGATGTTCCTTTAAAAACAAATAAATGTTAAATGTCGGAAAATTGTGAGGATGTGGTTAAGCTTGGCAGGGCTTGATTTGAGGGGACATCAATCCTGTCAGTCTCTCTCTCTCTACTGAGAGGTTGAGCAAGGAGGAACAAAACCCCCAAGGTTTGCCTCCTCTTACCAGACTCCCTGCCTCACAAAGTACCCTGAATTCCTGATACTATGGCCTACTCCCTTATTATCTGCATAATCACTGTTTTGCCTAAAAGATCCCCACCCATTCCATTCCTTTGATCTATCTTCTTTCTACCCTCAAGACCCTCCCTGCCTGCAGAGTATTATTAATTCTACCTGTTAAAACCCTCACAATAGTTGCTAAGGAAGTTCCTACTTTTCCCAGCCTCTTTCCTAGCCATTTCCATTTAGACTTGCCACTTCCGGTTCTGGCTTTTAAAAGCCTGGGCTCTCTGATCAATAAGATTGAATCACCTCACCACCATTAGTCTGTTCTTGGGTCATCTCTCTCACTTTGCTGAGTGAGTAGCAGCCCAGGCTGGCTCTGGTCACATTCTCTCCAACCCAGAGAAAATGTGCCTGAGAAGAGACACCCCCATGCTAGCCCAGCAGTTAAAAAGTTGCATATATATTATAGTAAATATAATTGTGGTTCACAAATATCTATAGTTTCTTATTTATGTTATCTGCATAGTTCCTTTAATGTGTCAGTTTATAGTCTTGTACAGTGCAGTGAACTAATAAATCTAATTTTTAAAAAGAGGAACAGTGTTTTTTGGAGTGGCACAGGAAAAATTAAAAATTATTGTTAATGTTGTCACAAAGTGGCATTGTTATTTATATGTATCAATATAAAAATTAGTTTTCATCATTGCTTGGTTTCATTTTTATGCTTAGTATTATTTGAAAAACTATCTAAAATAGATTGAAATGCCTAAAGAGAACAAGAAGTATGCAGCTTTCACATATCAAATTCATTTACCCCCAATTTATGATTCTGAAATGTTATTCTCACCCTATTTTTCTGAAAGATAATTTCTAAGTTTCTGTGTCCTACTTTAATTTCTCAGCTTTTTCCTCTTTCTCCTGGTCTCTGTCTCTGTCTTGTCTCTGTCTGTCACTCATTATTGTTAAAGGATAGGGAAAAATATTTCAATTTTCAGAGAACAGAAACCTGACATGACCAAATAAGATCTAAATTCATACATTTTATGCTTGTAACTAAGATCAGTTCTATGTTTTAAGCTCTAAACTAGCAATAGTAGTATCTTTATAGATTCTAAGAGCATGACTATCAAATTTTTTTAGATGTATTTTTTTAACTATTCGTAAAACTCAGATCTCATAAATCTACCAGTTTTAAAAATCTGCAGTTTTTTGAATAGTGGTCCTTATATTTTGATTTAAGCCAAATGGGACCAAACTTATTACTTCTATTGTAAAAGGTCATTTTTCATCAAGGCTGTATTAGAAAATAAATCATTTAAAGACATTCGTTGGAAGGTTCCTTGCACGAATGTCTCAAGTACATGTAATAAGAGCCTCCCTGCAAAGCAAAACTGCTTTGTTAATCCAAAATGGTCTGAAGCTGCCATCTTCTGGCCCTTATGTGCTATTTCTCTAAGTTCACTATTCTGCTAATGTAGCAGCACATAATTAGGACAAATTGCATAGTATACCATCAACATCAAATAAAGGTCTGTTAAGCACAACAAAGGCATATGTCAATATTGTGTGTGTGTGTCTGTGTACGTGTTCGTGACAGTAAAACAATTTGAGTAATCCATAGAACGCAATGCTAAAGGAGCCAAAGTTAAGTCAGGCACACTCTAGTGTGTCTAGATCAAATAATCACATGTGCCCCAAAAAGTGAAAAATGAGAGGTGAGGCCAACTAGTGGCACACCTATTTAAGAGCACATATCACTGTGTGCAAGGACCCAGGTTCAAGTCTCTGTTTCCCACCTGCACAGGGGAAGCTTCACACATGGTGTAGCAGGGCTGCAGGTATCTCTCTGTCTCTCTCCTCTATCTCTCTATTCCCTCTCAATTGTTCTCTCTCTCTATCCAATAATAAATGAAAAAAAATAAAGATAAAAGATAAAAAAATAAGAGTTAGAGACTGGTTACAGGTTTTTTTCCCCCCAAATGTTCTCTCACATTTTTGGAATAAATTACAAGTTAGTATTTTACAAGTATCCTACTTTCTAGGCTAGTCAAGTGAATTCCTTGTTGAAGAAGCAGATTGAAAACTTGAAAAATACTTAGAATTATAAAGCATTACTATTTCTACTTATTATGTACCAAACAGTAGAAATTTATGGTGTTGAAATATTCCTATATGTATTTATTACTTTTTGACTATCAAAGATAAGATGACGTTTATATTGTCAATTCATTATAGATGCTAGGTTCTTGCTTCTCCTAGAAAAAAAAATTCTAGGAACTTTTCAGGAGCAACGCACGGGGCATGAATAAATGAGTACTATGGAAATCTATTGAACTTCATGAAGGAATACTTTCTTGTTTACCTGAGAAAGCTATTTTCTTTTTCCTTAATAGCCTTAAGAGAAAATTAAGAGTATTACTATTTTTTTCATTCTTCAACCTTTTATTCAATGATTTTCTCTGAGTAGAGGACAACAATTAGCTTAATAATTTAGATTGAGTAAATTAGCTTTAAGAAATGAAACTAGCAAACTCTTCCATGATGCGCTGTAATTAAAAATGTCTTCAGTGTCTATTGGAATTATAGAACCTAAGCAAAGATTAATGAGGCTTGCTCAAAAAAGTGGGGGCCCAGAGTCTCCAAACAACAAGGAAGGCATATTGCCTTAGCTTTCTCCATGTTGAACAGCTGTCCATTTTCCAAACAAGCAAAAACTGTATCTGCTATCCATTTATTCACAAACATAATGATTAAATATGAGACAAAAGATTTAACTTTTTTAAAAAAAAACTTCCGGGAGTCCGGCGATAGCACAGCAGGTTAAGCGCACGTGGCACAAAGCACAATGACTGTTGGAAGGATCCTGGTTGGAGCCCCTGGATCCCCAACTGCAGGGGGGTCGCTTCATAGGCGATGAAGCAGGTCTGCAGGTGTCTGTCTTTCTCTCCCCCTCTCTGTCTTCCCCTCCTCTCTCCATTTCTCTCTGTCCTATCCAACAATGACAATGATAATAACTACAACAATGATAATAACTACAACAATGTTAAAATAACAAGGGCAACAAAAGGGAAAATAAATAAATATTTAAAAAATTTTTAAAAACCTTCCTTTATGATTCACACATAAAACTATTTGACTTTATTTCAGGCCTAGACTACACAGCACATATGAACAGGTGTTCTGAACTGCTTCTGACTTTTCTTTACCTGGACAATCATAGCCAAGGTAATATAAAAAGTTCTATTTATTAGGTTTACTTATCAATATGAAAACTTAGTATAGCTTTATTTCTTTTTTCATACAGCTTACTCATAAAAGTGAGGGAACTTTGAATATCTATAACATCTTTGACTTTATTTTGGTGACTTTATTAACAAATGGCTTTTTAAGTGGATTCAAGGTATTTTGTTGTTCAATCAATAATTTAAAGATAATAAAAGCACTTGGTAGATCAGATATATTATAATGAGGAAGTACCAGGGTTCAGGCTCCTAGTTCCCATCTGCAGGGGAAAGCCTCACACTTAGTGAAGTAGTATTGAAGTACCTCTCTTTCTCCACTCTCAATTTTGCTCTGTTCTTTCAAATAAATAAATATATTTTTTTAAAAACTTTGTACTTCTAATTGGGAACGTCTTAGGGGTCTTGAAAATGTTTTCAATCCTTTTATAAACATACAATTTTTTTTCTATAAGCTAACGTAGTAGCAAGAATATTACAAAGAAACAAAGGTATCAGGCTGAGCAGTGGTGCACTTGGTTGTGTGCATGTTACCATGCTCAAGGACCTGGGTTCAAGCCTCTGTCTCCCACCGGCAGAAGGGATGGTGACATTGTACTGCATGCAGGTGCTTCTCTTTCTCTCTCTCCCTCTCTGACCCCATTTCATCTCAATTTCTCTCTTCCCTATCAAATAAAACAGTTAAAAAAATTAAAAAGCACAAATAATTCTATTATCAATTCTAACAGGATATATTCTTGATAATAATGCCCTCCAAACAAGAAACCCCTTAAATATTTAGGAAATTATTTTTATTATCTAAACTTGTATAAATACATAAAACAATTGAGGCTTCTATGTGGCATTCTCAATTTATTTAGGGCTATCTTGTCTCTTTTGAGAGAAATTAAAAATGGGTGTCTGTGTCATTCAGAGACTATTATAAAAGTATTTAAAAAATCATCCATAATGCATTTACTTAAAATATATAGTCAAAACAAAATACCTCTAGTGCCTACAATAATGTAGGCACTTTATTGTATAAATGTCATGTATTTATTCCAGCTAGTTTACAAAATATTCTTCATATTTTCCATTTAGAAGCAGATAATATTCTCTTTCTGCATGAGTAGACACTTACAATGTATTTTCTTGAACTTTGGTTACTTGAAGTATGGATATGAGATAATGAATCTCTTGATTATAGGATCTGTCAACAACTTTTGATCAAGTATTTCATTAGAAAAAAATCTTACACACATCACACAATATATTTAGTAATACGCTAATAAATTCTTAATCATATACAAAAATGAGCAATTTATAATGACTGAAATAATAAATCAATAATATTCATTTTTGTTAGGATATGCTTACTGAGGCCCCTAGTTAAATCCCAAGGACTTCCATATGTCAGAGCTGTGAAATATTCTGGCCTGTCTCATAAAGATAAATATTTCAGAAATATTTCCGTATTTTATTAGTTAAATATTCCAACTATCTAAAAAAATTGATTATGGTTGTTTTTTTTCTTTGGTAGTGCTTAACTCTGAGATATTAAATAACAATAAACTATCAGAATTTGATAACATTTTAGCTTGATTTAACTGCTATTACTGAAAAAGTTATAAAAACTCAAGAAGAAACTTATTGGCCTTTTTTTTTCTTTACTTCAGTTATTTCTAGATTAATTTCAAACTCCAAACTATTATCCATAACTTGCTAATAAAGAGAGATTTTTTTAATTTATTTTTTATTTAAGAAAGGATAAATTAACAAAACCATAGGGTAGGAGGGGTACAACTCCACACAATTCCCACCACCCAATCTCCATATCCCATCCCCTCCCCTGATAGCTTTCCCATTCTCTATCCCTCTGGGAGCATGGACCCAAGGTCGTTGTGGGTTGCAGAAGGTGGAAGGTCTGGCTTCTGTAAGATTTTTTAGGGGCTGGCTGGTGCACCTGATTAAGCACACACATTACAGTGCACAAGGACCCAGGTTCAAGCCCTTGATCCTCACCTGCACGGGGGAAAGCCTTGCAAGTGGTGAAGCAGGGCTGCGGCTGCCTCTCTTCATCTCAGTATCCCCTTACTCTCTGATTTCTGTCTGCCTCTATTCAAAAAATAAAGATAATAATAAAAAAGATTTTTTTTATTTCATTAGTTGTCCTAACACACTATTTGCAATTTTAATTAATATGGGCCTTGGTGATCTTAGGCTTGGATTCATTTTTCTTGAAGCTTTTTAAGTTTCCTGGATCTGGGAGTCTAGGTCCTTTTTTTTTTTTTAATTTTGGAGAAAATTCTCAGCTAGCATTTATTCAAATATGAAATCTGTCATTTTCTGTCCTCCATGCTGCAACCCTGATGAAAATACCATTCCTCTTGATGTTGTCTTGTAACTATTTTATCACGTCATCATTTGTCTTAGTGATTTTTTTTCTTTACTGACAGGGGTTTGGGGCCCTCTTCCTTTATCTCCTTGCTCTCCTTGTGAAACCTTAGATGCTTTATCTTCCTGCAGGTGTTCTCCTCATTTTCTTCTTCTCCTTCTTCTTCTTCTTCTCCTTCTTCTTCTTCTTCTTCTTCTTCTTCTTCTTCTTCTTCTTCTTCTTCTTCTTCTTCTTCTTTTTTGTTCATTTTTTTTCTAACTTTGTTGCAGCTTTCCTAGTATATCTCCTCAGTTCAGTGAGCATATTAAGGACTATGGCTTTGGAATGTTCACCATGAGGTTTATATAGCTTGGCTGAATTTGGAGCTTTCATCATGCCACTATCTTACTTCATCTTTATGTGTGCTTTCCTCAGTGTTCTCATTTTGTTGGATATTCTCTGAAGACCAGATCCAACAGTCTACATTTGAAGAAGTCTGGACAGTGACCAAGGATCTGTAATCACAAGTTCTTAAGTCTATATCACTAAGGATTTACAAACAAGAAGTCTAAAGTAGCAGATTCATTACAAATTGATCTGAGACTTCCATCAGTCCACATCAAAGGCGTATTTATCCACAGGGTCTAGTTGTTCCACAATGGTTGCTCTCAATTGCTTATAATTGTTTTATAGACTCACTGGCATATAAATTCATTATCTCTATCTCCTTCCAACAAGGACTGTCACTGGAACTTCAAGCCTAGACAATAACTCTATTGTTCCTAGCAGTCATTTCTTTTCTTTTTCTCAATTACTTATGATAGAATCAGAGTAAAGTGGAGAGGGAGAAGGTAAAGGAGAGAGAGAGAGGGGGAGAGGGAGAGGGAGAAGGGAAACAAGATACCTGCAGCACAACTTCACTGCTTGTGAAGTTTCCTCTTGCAGATGGAGACCCAGGTCCTTGCATGTGATGACTTGCCTGTCTATCACACATGCACCACCTAGATCTTTACTCTTCACCCCTGCCTACCTCTGGTATATAGTCAAGTTGTGGATACAGAGTTGAAACAGTTTTAGGTCAGGTTGGACAGGCAGCAGCAGAGGTAGTCAGCCCAGGAAAACAAGCAGCAGCAGTGGAGGGGCCAATAATAGAAAAAGAGGCCCTGCCTTGCCAACAGGTAATTGCCATGGAAGCAGGTATAGTGCAGCAGACAACAGTGATAGAGGCCCGGGTCAGCTCCCAGCAGCAGTGAAAGCAGCTAACAAGCAGAGTGAGTGCAATTCTGAGAGTCCAGTAGAGCAGTAGGCTTCAATGATGAGAACATGGGTGAACAGTGTGGAATTGAGTGGGGAGTAGATTGTTACCTTTGATGTGAAGGCTTATCTGTCTATTTCTCTTGAATTTTGGGTTTGTTTTTTTCTTTAGTTTTTGGTTTATCCAGGCAACTTTCTATGCTGCCCCCCCATACTGTTGTAGTTTGTGTTGTGGTAGTGTCAACAGAAGAAAGGACCTACTATTCCACCACTATCTTGGCCAGAAATCTCACATTGTGACCACTTTTAAATGCATACTGCCAGTTCCATTTTTAATTGTCTTTTTAAATTTTGCTAATTTAGGGGCTAGGCAGTGGCACACCTGGTTAAGTGCTCACATTACAGTGCTCAAGGACCTGGGTTTAAACCCCAGGTCCCTACCTGCAGGGGGAAAGCTTCACAAGTGGGGAAGCAGGGCTACAGGTGTCTCTGTCTCTCTCCCTCCCTATCTTCCCCTTCCCTTTCAATTTTTCTGTCTCTAATAATAAATTCAAAATTTTAAAATAAATTTCACTTATTTATAAATCTCATATATATATGCATACATATACATATATATCCTTACTGAGTATTATAATCGCATATACTCTTTCACTCATACCACATGCACATCTTATAGAGTGTCTTGAAAGAAATAATAGACTGAATCTGCAATACTTTGAGGAACTGAGATATAGAAATTTCAGTTTTAACTAATGAATGCTTCCCTGCCATCCTGCAACACAGGTCTTATAAACAGGCTGGTCTTGTATTTAAAAGATGAGCCTGTGTCTGTGATATTTTCTTCCTTCCTTCTTTCCTTCCTCCCTCTTTCCCTCCTTTGCTCCCTTCCTTCCTTCTTTGCCACCAGGGTTATCTCTGGGGTTCAGTGTGTGAACAACAAGTCCATAGTTCTCTAAGGTCACTCTCTCCCCTTTCTTTCTTTCACTTTATATCATAGAGAAAGGTTGAGATGGAGCATGATATAGCTGTAACTTTTCATAATTTGTGAAGCTTCACCCCTGTAGGTGAAGACCAGGGACTTGAACCCAAGTTCTTACACATAGTAGCATGTGTGCTCAACAGGGTGTGCTAATGCTTGGCCACTGAAAATTTTCTCTCATACCAACCTTACTGTCTGTGTGCTGGGGTAAGGGAGGTTACTGGGGGGGGGGGGGCACGTTGCTCACATACTTGTTTGCCTTAAAAATCTTTATTAAAAATAAAACTTTAATTAGTTTGATCTTTTGTATTTAAAGAATAATTGAAATATCCTTTAATTCTCCTTAGGTTACAGAAACATTCTTCAATAAGCAAAATAAAATTAAAATGTCAGTGAATGATTCTGAAATACTAGCCTTGTTTAGTAGTTTTGTTGAGTACTTTTTTTTCCCATCACACATGGTGAAAAAGGTCATATCCGACTGAGAAAATCATCAGAGCGAATATCAAATTCAGCAATACAATAACAAGAAGATCAAGATGTATAATTCAACTGACAGCTATGTTGGATATTTGATGCTTGTCATCTCCCAGAAACCTTATCTTTATTTGGATGTACCTCCTAAAAGATTCTTCAATGACTTCCTATCACAGCACAAGCATTATTGTGCATTTAATGTGATTTCCTGCTGTCTCTGAGGAAAAAATGAAAATAATTTCAAATCAAAATGTGAAATGATGTGAAAGTCATATCAAAAAGCCAATGCCCCAGCTGCAAAAAGAGTATTTTTATTACCAAATAATTCTACTAAAACCTTGATAAATTTTTAAGCACAATCAACACAATCACACTTAACAAGCTTCAACGAAGTAATTACATATTTTAGAGAAGGGAAAATACAATTCACCATTTTTATTTGCCATTGAAAGATATAAAATGTTGGTTGAGTGAGTTCATAATGTACAAATGACTTGTTCTTTATCACCCAGGATATGAATAAAGACTGCATAACTACAAACAGTTTTAAAAAATAAAACATTGCCAAACTATATTCCCAGAATACTTGAAAAGTACTTCATACAAAATGCTTAATATACTGAATCTCATTGGAAATAAGAATTAAAGAAATGACACACTGGGAGTCGAGCAGTAGTGCAGCGGGTTAAGCCCACATGGCTCAAAGTGCAAGGACCTGCGTAAGGATCCTGATTCAAGCCTCTGGCTCCTCACCTGCAGGGGAGTTGCTTCACAGGTGGTGAAGCAGGTCTGCAGGTGTCTGTCTTCCCCTCTTCTCTCCATTTCTCTCTGTCCTATCCAACAATGATGACATCAATAACAACAATAACTACAACAATAAAAAAATAAGGGCAACATAAGGGAATAAATAAATATTAAAAAAAGAAATGACACACTATTCAGATAACATACTTTTAAACATTGTTAAAATTCAAAGGTGTTAACTCATGGGTTCTGTTCTGAGAAAAGCATGTCCTATTGACATGTATTCTAACAGTTTATTTTAGTTCTTTTGATGGGTGAGTGACAGACTAGAACCAGATATAATCTAAATTGAATTCCAAAGATTTGCCAAGGTCTCATTGACCTAAGTTTCATGAATATTAGTGGTGGGGGTGCCCCTTACATCCACAGAATCAATGATATATTTTGGAGAGCTATGCAAAGTGTAATTTAATTAAAAATGATAATGAGTGAATTAGTAAAGCATGCTTGTTTGCATGTTCTTGCTTTTTATTGTATACATATTTGTCTTAAACTGACTTAAATTAATAAACTAAAATTCTAAATCCAGAAAGAGAACTATATCCTCATGTTCTCATCAACTTTAAGCCACTGTACTATTTCATCTGCCCTGCAAGGGTCCAGTTATAAAGTTATATTCAAGATGCAAGAAAACATAAGGTACTGATCTCACTAGGAAGTGGTCATTATCCCTAGTGTTAAGAGAAAAAGGGACAAAAAAATTCATCAGAATCTAGAGAGACAAAGATGTGGAGATGTGACCAGCACACAAAATGCTGAAGAGATTAAAAAAAAAAAATCTTTACTCCACTTTGCATTGAATGAACCTAAATATAAACTTGAAACAACTCTGGTATAGACTGAGGATATAAATAATGGATAAATGCAGAAAGACAACATGAAAAGACAAACAAGCCTAGAGGCAAACCAATAGTAAAACCTAAAATTAAGTGTGACTTTGTGTCTTCAACTCTAAAATCATTAGACAAAATAGAAGAGAAAAGCATTTGAAGCTACTGTAAGTAGTTCACGTTGGTAAAAAGCAAGACTTTCATACCTGAAACTCTTAGCTTAATCTGGTACAACATGTATAGAGAGGTGCCCTGGATTCTCTCTTCTTTCTCCTGTCTCATGAAACTGGTTGTCTCCATAATATGAAATAAATAAAATCTTTTTTATAGGAACCTGAACCTTGCCTATGGGCAAATTCACTACTTTTGGATCCATTTTTAATTCAAAGAAAGATACAGAGGGCAAAACACATGACAGCACTACAACTTCCCCAAGTTCTGGGACTTGAATCTAGGTTACAAGCATGGCATGGCAAGGCATACAAGCTATCTCTCCAGCCCTAAAACAAACCTTTAATGAAAGAAAACATTAAATTATGAGCAACAAAGGTTTCTTTTTTCATTTTAAACAATTTTATTAGTGATTTAATATTAATTTTAAGGTTGTAGCACAATAGGGGTATAATTCCACACAGCTCCCACCACCAGAGTTCTATGTCCCATCCTTTTCATTGAAAATTCTCTCTCTCTCTCCCTCTCTCTCTCTCTCTCTCTCTCTCTCTCTCCCTCTCTCTCTATCTCTATCTATCTATCTATCTATCTATCTATCTATCTATCTACGTATGTATGTATCTATCTATCCCCCCCAATTTGGGGAAAATAGAAAGAGAGAGAAGAAGCGGGAGAAAGGGACAAACACCACATTACCACTCCATCATTCATGAAACTTCCCCTTTTCACAGTGTTCCCATGGTGCTGACCTGGGTTCTCCCATGGTGCTGACCTGGGACTAGAACCTAGATCCTCTGACATGATAAAGTATGATATTTATTAGGTGAGCTAACTCCTTTCCCAAAATTTAACCAAGGCTTTATTGCATACTTTATTTTCAATACAATACAATGTACTTTAATAATATGGGGGTGGACTATGGATATTAATCATAAAAAGACTAACTTTCTTCATGAAGTGTGATACAGAATAACTTCCAGCAGGAACTTTAAAAATATATGGGGCGGGAGTCGGGCTGTAGCACAGCGGGTTAAGCGCAGGTGGCGCTAAGCACAAGGACCCGCATAAGGATACTGGTTCAAGCCCTGGCTCCCCACCTGCAGGTGTGTTGCTTCACAAGCGGTGAAACAGGTCTGCAAGTGTCTACCTTTCTCTCCCTCTCTCTGTCTTCCCCCTCCCCTCTCCATTTCTCTCTGTTCTATCCAACAACAATGACAACAATAATAACTACAACAATAAAACAAGGGCAACAAAAGGGAATAAATAAATAAAAATAAATATAAATATATATATATGTGGGGCACAGAAAAAGATGCAAAAGTATTTAACTGGGAGATGGGAGAAGATTATTCTACTAAAACATAAAGTAGTTTGCTAATATGTCCCACGTACCTCATTTTCTTCCTTTAGAAACTGAGTTAAATTAAATGATTACTGAGATTCATTCCACCTCCCAGAGGAATCAAGAATCCTATTACTCCTGAATAATTAAACCAGTCATTGTTTGTAATTAAATATATTGTACATATTTAATGTAGAATACAGAAGTAATGTGGTATAGACTATAGAAACAGCTCAGTAAAACAGATTGCAGTGATTCTGTAACATAGTGGTAGATGAGTAATAAAGCCTGGGCTCTTAGTTCCTTTACCTATATCTAAACAAATTCAAATTTCCAAGTCTCAGTTCAATTCTGTATAAAATAAGAACAGTAATATTAAATTAATGAAATTATTGGAAGAAATAAATGAAAAAAGTATATGTGAAGTAAATAGAAAAAGAAAATTAATAGAGAGCCGACTGATGGCACACCCAGTTAAGTGCCCATATCACCATGCACAAGGACCCAGATTTGACTCACCCCGCTCCCCATCTGCAGGGGAATACTTCATGAGCAAAGAAGCAGTTCTACAGGTATTTACCTTTCTTTACCTCCCCTCTCCTTTCAATTTCTCTGTATTATCAAGTAAGAACAGAAAGGGAAAAAAAAATGGCCACCAGGAACAGTGCATTCATAGTGCTGGCACCAAGCTCCAGTGATAACCTTACTGGCAAAAAAAAAAAAAAATTAGAAAAAATAAAATTAAGATGTCTATATAAGAGAACTAAAAGATATGGCTGTTACTGTGTGAATCTGAAAGATAGCAACAGTATCTCCTACCCCGTTTCTGTAGATGTTTGAAGATAGCAGGATTTTATCTTCCTGAATATTGTTTCTAGTCCCTCAGGGACAGCAGCTACAGAAATTATGTGAGTTGATGGATTCCCTATGTTTGATTAAAGGTACTATGTTTACTAGAGTAAGAATTAGTAGCATTAGTAAATGCTGCTGAGGATAAAATGGCAGAGTAACAGAACATATTGACTTCTCAGTTCCTATTCTTGTAACATCTTAAAATGGGATGAAAATTTACACATTGAGAAAGCTAGTGAGACCTTGTAAGGGTCAAGCGGTAGTGCAGTGAGTTAAGCACACATGGTGCTAAGTGCAAGGACCAGCGTAAGAATCCCAGTTCGTGGGGAGTCGGGCTGTAGTGCAGTGGGTTAAGTGCAGGTGGCGCAAAGCACAAGGACCGGCATAAGGATCCCGGTTCGAACCCCGGCTCCCCACCTGCAGGGGAGTCGCTTCACAGGCGGTGAAGCAGGTCTGCAGGTGTCTATCTTTCTCTCCTTCTCTCTGTCTTCCCCTCCTCTCTCCATTTCTCTCCGTCCTATCCAACAATGACAACAACAATAATAACTACAACAATAAAACAACAAGGGCAACAAAAGGGAATAAATAAATAAAATAAATATTAAAAAAAAATCCCAGTTTGTGCCCCTGGCTCCCCACCTGCAGGGAAGTCGCTTCACAGGCGGTGAAGCAGGTCTGCAGGTGTCTGTCTTTCTCTTCACCTCTCTGTCTCCCTCTCCTCTCTCCATTTCTCTCTGTCCTATCCAACAGTGACGGCAATGACAAATGGGAAAAAATAGCCTCCAGGAAGAGTGGATTCGTAGTGCAGGCACTGAGCCCCAACAATAACCCTAGAGGCAAACAAACAAACAGAAAAAAAGAATCACCAAGGGAGACAAAAAGAATTTGAGAGCCATTCTGGACAGATATCCATCAATATGAAAGAAGAACAGGAAACACTGGAAAGTTTTCCCTAGGAAATGTTTGTGCTTGTACTGTTTTCTTTTCACACATTTTTCTTGGGAGTATCATAACTTTCCCCTTTATTACAGAAAAGGCTATCTAGTGGGAGAAATGAAAAATAACTCAGGTGACACTGATTCCTGTTGAATTCTGAGAAAATAAGAGATACAAATCAACTTTAAATACATATGCAAGGCACCAGGGAAATAACTCAGCCGATAGAGCTTAGGACTTGTATGCCCATGGCTCCTGGTTCTCTTTTCTGCCACAATTATTTATATTTATTATTGATATATACATACATGGATTCCAACTTTCCCCCAATAGTTCGTAATTAATTACCCTTCATAATTTTATGCTCAAATGGTTCTGATTTGACAAAAGGGCATTGTTTTAAGTTTATTTCTATGTCTGAGAGTCTTCCTAATTATTTTTAATTCTTTATTACTTTCCTGTATAAATACATGTTCCAGAGTTATGTTTACTATGTCACCTCAGTACTGAACATCTCAAAGAGCTCTGCTTCCTTTTTACTGTAATGGCAGTATTAGAAAACAAGATATGGGTCTATCTTCTCTGGTATCTCTGATTCTAAACTTTTAAAAGTGGACAGAGCTAAAAAACTTTATTGTACATGCTTATAAAATCTTATCCCCAATGATAGATATAAATTCATTAGCACATAAAAATAAACATATATGTGTGTAAATAAATATGTAGATGAATACTTGAAATAAACATAAACACATATATACTTTAGATAGCAAGAATTCATCACTGGGTGGTGGCACTACCTGTAGAGTGCATATGTTATTATGTTCAAGGAATCCAGTTTCAAGTTGCTGGTTCTCACCTAAAGGGAGGGAGTTTCATGAACAGTAGAGCAGTGCTGAATCTCTCTCTCTCTCTTTCTATCTTTCTTTCTATCACTGTCTTACCCTTTATGAAAGGAAAAATAAAAGGCCACGAGGAATAGTAGTTTTTTGGCAGGCATAGAGTTCCCAAAAAAGTCTGCTGGCAAATATTAAAAAAATAAGAGAGAAAAGAAAAAAAGAAATTCAAGAATCCATCCATTCCCTTCAGTTGATATCCATTCTCACTTGGTTCATTCTTATTTTCTTCTGTGTAAAACTTTCATCTTCTTCCTTCCTCAATTAGAGCCCCATTTCTCAACCACATCAGCATATTCACACATTTGCTCAATCAGGATTGTTTCACCTATACAACTACCAGTTAAATCTATTTAAAATTTTGGGTAGGATTGTGACAAGTGTGATTTGGAAAGATGAAGGCGGGGCTTGGGTGTTATAAACTAAACCTGTGGCACGGCTTTACTCTCTCTGCCTAGGTCACCAAGTGAGTAAATTGACTTTGGCTCTTTGACTCTCTCTGCTAGGTGAGTGCTTGTTGAGATGTGAGTAAGGAGCCTTCTCTCTTGCTTTCACCCAGAGGTGAACACCCCGTATCAACATGAGAGTAAGAGAGTTCTGAGGGGCTTCTTTCTCTTACTGTCTTTCTATTGCTCTCTTGCCTAGGTGGGTCTCCGACGAGATGTGAATAAGGGGGTTCCTCTCTCTCTCACTCTCTGTCTCTTGGTTTAACATGTAAATGTTCTCAGTTTCCCTGAAGAAAGTTTACAATAAGTGAAAATCAGCTTCCTGGTCCTTTTCCAGCCATGACATCATCTCCCCAGACAATAGCTTGGATCCACTGCCATATCAGATTTCAGGCTCAGGGGCAAAAAGAAAAAGGAAAAACAAAACAAAACAAAAAAACTAATACAGCCACTTTGGAATATAACTAAAATATACCTAAAATATACCTACTAGCTATCTACAAAATGGAGGAACCCCCATCCCCCAACTCTTCATATGCACTATTCCAGTCTTTAGGGCCATGATTGGTCAACAATTTGTTTGGCTTTGTATGTTAAATCTCCTTTCAACCACCAGGTTCCAGATGCTAGCATGATGCTGTCCAAACTTCCCTGGACAGACAACCCCACCAATGTGTCCTGAAGCTCCACTTCCCCAGAGACTTTCCCCACTAGGGAAAGAGAGAGACAGTCTGGGAGTAAGGATCAACCTGTCAATGCTCATCTTCAGTGGAGAAGCAATTACAGAAGCCAGACCTTCAAACTTCTGCATCCCACAATGACCTTGGGTCCATACTCCCAGAGGGAAAAAGAATAGGAAAGCTATCAGGGGAGGGGATGGGATACAGAGTTCTGGTGGTGGGGATTGTTCGAAGTTGTACCCCTCTTATCCTATGATTTTGTCAATGTTTCCTTTTTATAAATAAAAAAAATTTTTCTAAAAATAAACTGGTTTTGGAGGGAGAATATTAAAAAAGACAAATTTACTGACTTATCATTGTTTTACAGATTTCAGACGAGCAGCTTCTCACCTTAATGTGTGTATAACTCTCCCTGAAGCCACCTGCAAGCTCTAATGCCATCACAATCTCAAAAAAAAAAAAAAAAGGAAAAGGAAAGAGATGAAGAGGAAAGAAGGAGGAGGAGGAGGAAATGAGTGAAAGCAAGCAAGCAAGAAGCCATAAAAATACAGTGGTTATTAGAATTAATAAAGACCAGAGAAATAGTGCAACTGCTGTGCCATGCACCAGTCCTAAATTCCAATCACATGGAAATGCCACAGTACAAAGGGAACAGTGCTATTATGTCTCTCCCTTTCTTTATGTCTTTGTCCTTGTGTCTCTATATGAAAACCTGACCTAAAATTTATCCAGAAGACACTCAAACACTAATTTGAAGGGACATATGTACCCCAATGCTCATAGGTTTATTATTCACAATAGCCAAAGACTAAGCAGTCTAAATGCCCATCACAAGATGACTGGATAAAGGAGTTATAGGATATATATTCCATGGAATATTATTCTGCAATCAAAAAAGATGATATTGTGTCCTTTGGGACAAAACGGATGGAACTAGAAGTGATTATGCTTAGTAAAACAAGTAATTAAAAATATAAAAGGCAATTACTGGATGGTTTCACTCATATGTGAAATCTAGAGATTAGACACATTAACTTTAAAAACAACAACAAGTAGAAGCAATTAAACTGTTTCTAAGACTTGTGAGAACTGTGGTGGTGATCTTTAGGAGATGGAAGAGTGGGGATATAGACTTTGGTGGTGGGTGTGGTATGGAATTATATACTGTAATCTTATAATTTTGTAGCATACTATCAATCACAAATTTAAAAAATAGAAAAACTGGCCTATAGAAAGTAAAATCACACATATCTGAGATCCTAGAGACACTTAAAAAAAAAGCTAACAGATTATTTAAAGGATTTTAGTAAGATAACTAAATTTAAGATATATGTGTGGGAGGCAGAGCCAAGATGGTGGCATGACTACAGCTTCTGACTTTCTCTCTGCAATGCAGTGGTTTAAACACTGGGAATATAGAGTGAGGAACGGATTTACAGGACAGTGATTCAATACTTCCATTTTATAAATAATTTTTTTAAAAAAAGATATATGTGTATAGGTATAATTTCTACATACTAGAGAAAAAAATCATGAAAACCAGAGAGAAACTCAAAGCAGAATCTGACTGAGTTTGGATTATGGCATGAAAGTAAAAATCACTGGGTGGAGAGTGAAGGTGGATATTCAGCTTCAATGGGGGTGGGGGTGGGGGTTGGGGTGGTGGGGGGGGAGACAGACTTGGGTGGTAGGAATGTGTTAACATACACTTCTATTAATTTATAGTCTCACAAATCACCATTCAATTTATATGAGAGGAAAAAAATGGATCAAATGTCTCAAACATTTTGATGCACAGACCACAGTTCTCAGTTTAAGCAATTAAGACTTAAAATTGGCAATCAGATTGAATTTTAACAGTGGGCTGAAACTGTTAAGACATTTCTACTAATGACTGGTTCTTTAAGATATTGAATCACCTAAAAGCTTAGACCAGGGAGAACAGAAGCAATTGGTAGTGTTCCTTTATAAGATACAAATATATGTAAATAGCATAAAAGGACATAAATTATGGTGAAGTCTTGTATGATACAGCAAATCCTAATAATGGGATTTTCAAAATTAACCCAACTGCCAAGTAATTTGGGTACATCTATAACTAACTATTGCCTTCTTAAACCCTAAGACAGCAGCTTTCTCTATAAAGCCCATATTTCTCCCGGTCCTGAAACCTCTAGGGTGGGGCTCACTTTCCTGCAAGCTTCTCCCAATGCATACCAACTGATATTGCACCAGATGATCCTAACCCAATTAACGCAACCAATACGAGCTCGGCATGTCTCTCACTTCAGACTGCTTCCAGAGAAATCAGGAATGGAATGTCAACTCTTCAGCTTCATTACTCTGGTGAGATCTTTCCTAGCTCAGAGGACTCCTTAATTCCATTTTGGGTGGTACACCTGGTCTAGATATAGACCAAGGCCTATGAGATAGGGCATATGTACAAGTATCCATAAGTTAGAGGGAAACATACCTTAAAACAAAAGTGCATAATAGCTTGCAGTGAGTCAATAAATGCAGCAAGCAGGCAGAAAGACTTTCTTCTTCTTCTAGCATTTGCCCTTCTTCCGTAGCCAGTCAACAGCGTCAGGTTGAAAGCGGTCAGGAGCTGCTTGTTGCTGGCTTTGAAAGTGACTGGGATCCATGTGGATTCAGTCAGCTAGGAAGGATGGTCAGTTTCCCCAATGAATGGGTACTCACGGGATGCACCACAAGAAGGTCGATCCAATGCATCCCCAGAAAGACCTAAAAAGACATCATAAAGTACCTAAAGAAATAGTTTCTCCTTAGACCTAGATACCCTCCTCACCTATCTTCTATTATTGTACGTCCCTTAATCACTCCAAAGCTAACCTTGTCAGACAAAGTAAGGACTACAAAAGCTGAATAAGGGCAAGAGACTGGCATACTTTAATGATGACTCCTTAGTCACTACCAGGCTACCCCATCACCTGGGGCCCTGGTCTGGGAGTTCTGGGATTCCCACACAGACAAGGTGGACAGACTTCTAGCAGATCCCTCTCACCACTGTCACTGGTCATCTCCATCAGGAACAACATAATGGACCCCTTTGTGGGTCACTATAGGACCTTGCCCTCAATGTGAATAAAATTTGGGAGGGGCAGCCCCAATCTCTGAAGGAAGGTTGGATAACATACTCAACCTATCACCTGAGGATGGTGGGTCCTGAAATTAGTGCAGCCTGGAATGTTCCTAGCCGTGAACACAGAATGACAGCTCAGACTGACAGAGATGCAGAAGCTACACAGGCTCCTGTGATGACTATGGGCCCCAGATCAAATCGTTGGAGTTTACAGTTAATAATAATTAAATACTTTTGCCATATTTGGAAGCTACTGTCTTCCCTGATCCAGTTTTCTAGTCCTTTTTCCAACCATTTCCCTAGACAATAACTTAGGTCACCAGCATGTTAGATGTCAGGTGCAGGCAAAAACTAGTAAAGTCATGGGCTCCTTGGAATATACCTAAAATAGACATACTAGCTTTTTCCAAAATGGAAACCCCAAATCTTCATCTGCAATAAATCTGTCTTTAGGTTCATGGTTAGCCAACAATTTGTTCTGCTTTATATCTTAACTCTTTTTCAGTCACCAGGTTCCAGATGCTATCATGATGCCAACCTGACTTAGATGGGCAGATGACCCTACAAATGTGTCTTGGAGCCCCCCCTCCCAGATCCTTACCCCACTAGGGAAAGAGAGAGACAAGCTGTGAGTATGGATTGATATGTCAACACCCATGTTCAGTGGGGAAACAATTACAGAAGTCAGAAAAAAACAGACAGGAAGTGGGGATAGAAAAGGAAAAAGAGGGAGTCGGGCTGTAGCACAGCGGGTTAAGCGCAGGTGGTGCAAAGCACAAGGACTGGCATAAGGATCCCAGTTCGAACCCCGGCTCCCCACCTGCAGGGGAGTTGCTTCACAGGCGGTGAAGCAGGTCTGCTGGTGTCTATCTTTCTCTCCTCCTCTCTGTCTTCCCCTCCTCTCTCCATTTCTCTCTGTCCTATCCAACAACGACAACAACAATAATAACTACAACAATAAAACAACAAGGGCAACAAAAGGGAATAAATAAATAAAATAAATATTTAAAAAAAAAGAAAAGGAAAAAGACAGACCTATAGCACTACTTCACCATTGCTGAAGCCTTCCTTCCTCAGTCAGGACCAGGGGTCTGAACCCAGTTTCTTGCACATGGTAACACATACAATCAATCAAATGAGCACCACCAGGACTTGCAATGGTCTCCCTCATACTGTCTCTATTTCTGCCCTTCTGCCACTCTATCTCCTGCTTCCCCTCCCCCAAAGGTAGGGCAAACATCCAAAGGTAAGACTTTTTCGCTTATGAGACCTCTTCTATCTCAAAAATGTCTCAGGAATTTAATTCATTTCTATGCATCACATAAAAACTCAGTTTGTCCTATTTAAGTTAGAATCTATAGTGATGTGGGAGTCAGGCGTAGCATGGCGAGTTAAACCCAGGTGGCACAAAGCACAAGGACCGCCTTAAGAATCTCGGCTTTGGGGGTTGGGCGGTGGAACAGTGGGTTAAGTGCATGTGGCGCAAAGCCCAGGGACCGGCATAAGGATCCCGGTTTCAGCCCCCGGCTCCCCACCTGCAGGGGAGTCACTTCACAGGCGGTGAAACAGGTCTGCAGGTGTCTATCTTTCTCTCCATCCTCTTCACCTCCTCTCTCCATTTCTCTCTGTTCTATCCAACAACGATAACATCATCAATAAAGATAACAATAAAACAAGGGCAACAAAAAAGAATAAATAAATATTTAATAATCAATAAATAAATAAGATTAAAAAAAAAGAATCCCGGTTCGAGTCCCCAGTTCCCCACCTACAGGGGAGTCGCTTGGTGAAGCAGGTCTGCAGGTGTCTGTCTTTCTCTCCCCTTCTCTGTCTTCCCCTCCCCTCTCTATTTCTCTCTGTCTTATCCAACAACAACATCAATAAAAACAACAATAATAACTACAACATTAAACAAGGGCAACAAAAGGGAATAAACATTTTTGAGAGAGAATTTATAGTGATGTAAGTTCTCCAACATGCACGTAATAAAATGTTAAAAGGAAGATATGTTTTCCTTATTTGCATATTTGCCATATATTTGATATCCAGAATATTATTATGTACTTGATGGCCCACTTGTATTCTAGAATGAATTGGATTTTATGCAATAATTTTTCCTTAACAGCAATGAAAACAAACTCTTTTCCTCCTATTAATCTATGTAATGTTAATTTGTTTGCTCTTACAATAGGAGAACCCTGAGTGGTAGGGGAATGTTCCCTGGTTCCCCAACACCATAAACACTGCACATGCACATAACCCAGAGTCAGGTATTGCACTTTGATGTGTACAAGCAAAAGAAATGCATATGTTGTACATCAAATACAGTATATAATGTACTCATTTATAGAAGATAGAAGTATCTTTGTAATTTGCCCCAAACTGGAAAACACAAGTGCCCATTTAAGTTGAAAGCTAGTAAAAATTACAATAGATGTGCACATGTATCTACTGTATAGCAATGTTGAATAGAACAAAACTTCTCTTATATCAGTGACAGTGATGAATCTTAAAGATAAATGTTTAATGAGAAAGTCCAGGCTAGCCTTTATCTGGAGAAACACACTTTGTTGTTGTTGTTGTTGTTGTTAAGTATTTATTTATGCACCCATTAACATGAGGAAGAACCAGGACATTGCTACAGGGTATGTAGTGCAGTAGATCAAACTCAGGATGTCAGGCAAAAGCATATGGAAGGAGAAACTGGAAGCCTTTGAGATCAGTTAGAAATATTCTCTATAGTGCCCAGGTAATTGCAACATGGATGTCCATAGGAAAAATTAATTAAGTGTACACTTTTAAAAATTATACTTAAGGGGCTGGGCAGTTACACACCTAGTTAAGTGCACATAGTTCTATGTGCACAGGCCCACACAAGGACCAGGGTTGGAGCCCTGGCTCTCCACCTGCATGCAGCAAGGATGTTTCACAAGTATTGAAGCAGGTCAAGTGGTAGAGCAGTGCTATTAGGTGTCTCTCATACTCTTTTTCTCTTCTCCTTTATCAAAAATCAAATAAAAAAAGAGACACTCTCCCTAATGACAGCCCTGGTGGCAACAACAACAGTAACAATAAGAAAGAATAGATAAAATATGTAACATAAAAATATTTCCAAATAGGAGTCTAATTTAACTAGACAATTCAATAATTTTAAATGAATTTGTGAGTGAGGGATTGATGTTTTCAAGTATTACTTAGATTTTATCTGTTTCTAGTGTAATTACTTCTAGATTGTGTTGCATAAATAATGTCTTCATTTCATGGATCTGGGACAAGGGAAAATTTCTTCTAAAAATACATGAAGAAATTAGGATTAAAAGTAGCTAAAGCTGAAGAATATGCCGGGTCTTGAGGTTTTTTGTTTCCTAATCAGAAGTAGATGACGTGATTCCAATATGAATACTAGATTGTAATTCATGTGGCCAGATATAAGATTACTAGCATTGATTTGTTATCAAACTGCTGCACACATGAACAGCTCTATGAAATATATTTCTTGGGTGAATTGCATCAGGCATTTATCCTTTTTATGATACAAAAATATTCTCCTTAGAAATCACTGAAAAAGTCAGTTCATAAAGTAGACATTCATATGGCTGATAAGGAGTAAAGGGGCTTATAGTGATCCTAAAGGATAAAGAGCTATCATATATATATATATATATATATATGATAAAAACAAAATAAAGAGTAAACCAAAAGTACAGTCATATATACATATATATATGTATATATATATATATATATACATATATATATACATGATAGCTCTTTATCCTTTATATGACTGTACTTTTGGTTTACTCTTTATTTTTTATTAAAGCAATGCTATACTACACATTATACATTCCAGGCATGAATTACTGAAAACCAACATGTGTATATACTACATTAAGTTGTTTCATAATATATGCAACTGCTGCTCTTAATCATGTTAACTACACTTAACTTTTCAGTTCTTTTTTTTAAAGAATTTATTTATTTTATTAATGAGAAAGATAGGAGGAGCTTATACATGCTGCAGTTATTTCTTGGCATTGATTACTTTATAGAAGTTAACTGCTATGAATATGAAGTTAATTGTTATCAATGGACTAATATATAGGCAAGGTATTGTTTAAGCAATTGGCAGATTGTCTTTTCAAGTAATAATAATTTTCCCTAGCTATTTCCCCTTATTTCTAGGTGTTAGTTTTGTTTTAATTCCTTTTAGTCTCAGATAACTACACAAAGAATATCTATGAGTTAGTCCCTGATGTGGCATGACAAACTTAATTAGAAAAGAGGAAGTATGGTGCTACTGAGCCTACAAGAACACAGTATTTTCAGT
This sequence comes from Erinaceus europaeus, assembly GCF_950295315.1. Classification (NCBI taxonomy): domain Eukaryota; kingdom Metazoa; phylum Chordata; class Mammalia; order Eulipotyphla; family Erinaceidae; genus Erinaceus; species Erinaceus europaeus. The sequence goes on from NC_080171.1 coordinate 47,164,438, forward strand.
TTAGACGAGTGGCCTTCAAACTTATGAGAGAACATATTATTGCCTTCTTTATTTTTCAGGTCATGGGTTATTTGTACATATGCATGAGTACATGATTGACGTCAGTCAGCTTAATGAACCATGCCTAGTTGTCATGGGATCCATGAGACCTACGTTTATGGCATTCATTCAAGTACTTCTTTTTTGTATCTATGCCTTGGAATTTCCTTTTTGTTTAATGAAGACTGGTTATAATTTTCTTATTTTGGAATTTCTCTAATTTGACTTGGTTAATGTGACTAGTTCAACTCATGTCTTTTGAATCTCAGTTTCTTTATATGAAATAGGTTCAGCTGGACTTTATAATTTCCAAGATCCAATTCCCTAGTAACAACTATAAATTGAAAGAAGATACTGACATCACAGGTCAAAGTAACGACTATAAATTCAAGTTTTGTTTTAATTTTTCTGAACTTATTTGTAGGTAGTTTATTTAAACCCTCAAGCTTTGAGTATATGCATGTAGAAAATAATTACAGTATTAGACATTAGCTAATAATAGTGTGTGGAAATTTTAAAAACTGACTACCAAGGATTCCACAATGTAAAAATATAACTTATAGTTGGTTCCTGAAAATGTAATTATTACAATAATGATTATATTTTCTTTAACAACAATATTGATGGCTTTAGATAAGAAGAAAGTGTCAATAAGGGCATCATATCCTATAAAATATTTATAAAGACATTGAAAGATAGCCTGTATGACTATATTTAATTAAATTTTACTCATCTCCTGTGCATAGATTTTGGAAACATAATGATTCTTGATTTTAATCTATGTGTCTTTACTGTTAGATTACTATAAAAATATAGGCATAGTGTGACTAACTTTGAGTAGGCCATTTGACAATCTTAGGATTTCATTTCATAAATGCTAAGCTGGGCCAAGAAGAGAACTAACCTGAACCATCTTTGAAAAAAAAATGATTTTGGGTAGTGAAGCACTCACAATGACAAAAAAAAAAAAAAACAATAAAGAAAAGAAATCTAGCATAATGAATGCTGAATCAATCAATTTTATATAATCTTTCCATAGACTGAATTATTATTCAATAAGTAATTAATAACAGAAAATTCCACATAAAGAGACATCTCTATAAAATCATGGGTTATAACTCTAATAATTGTGGAATTCTCAAGAAGAAGTAGGAAACATGTGAAACAAATTCACAAGAGATAGAAACTAGATATTAAAAATTGGGAAAATAATAGGTTAGAGAGTAAATAGAGGACCAAAGAGGTAGTTCAGCAGTTAAGTACTGGACTTATAAACCAGAGGCCCCAGGTTCAATTCTCAGGACATTTTGATAGTCTCAGAATTTCATTTTATATAACATAACATGGGCTGGCAAAATAACTCAAATGGATAGTGACATATTTCTAGGTCAGAGCTGAACAGCGTTCTGGCCTCCTTCTCTCATAAAAATATGTAATTGACAAATAAATACTTTTTAAACTAATAGTCAGTGAAATAAACTCAAGTGCGTAGATGTCTGCTTTGCAATGTGTTATCCAATCCCCGTGCACTTGGGGAAGCTTCCAAGTTATCAGATCTCCCTTCTTCCTTCTTGCTATTATGTTGTTTCTCTTTCTAACTAAGTAAGTCTGGAGTGCTTGTAAACTCTTTAGAAATATGATTAACTGGTGAACTTCAAAAAGTGAATAACTCTGGAAAATAAAGGGAAGAGAGGGGCTGCAGAAGGTGTTGGATCTTGGTGGGAAAATGGGTCTTATTAGGAATAAGTCTATGTTGCAGACACCTATCTTGGAGAGATAAGAAATTGAATCCATCTGTACTATAAACCATTAAGCCCCAACAAGTTATATTCCTGAATGCTTCTCTCAATTCATACCAAATGATACTGCATCTGCTGATCTCAACCTAATCAATGCAACCAGTACCACCTCAGCATGTTTCACTTTGGATTGTGTCCAGAGATATCATGCATGGAATGTCAACCTTCTCACTTCATTACACTGGTGAGACTTTTCCTAGGTCATAGGACTCCATTTCACATAGTGCACTTCCTAACAAAGGCTCAAAACCTAGATATAGACCAGGGCCTCTGAGTTAGGACATATGTACACATATCCATAAACCAAAGGAAAATATATACCTTAAAGCAAAAGTGTACAACAGTTTGCAATGAGTCAATAAATGCAGCAAGCAGGCAGACAGATCTAAAAAAGATACCATAAAGTACCTAATCAAATAGTTTCTACTTAGATACCCTTCTCACCAAATACCTATTTCACTTCCCTCAATCACTCCAAAGCTAACCTTGTCAGACAAAATAAGGACTACAAAAGCTGAATAAAGGCAAGAGACCAATGATGGTTCTTTGGTCACTACAAGGCCATTCCATCACCCAGGGCCCTGGGATTCCCACACAGACATGATGGGCCTAGACCTCTAACAGATCCCTCTCACCACTGTCACTGTTCATCTCCATTAGGAACAACATAATGTATCCCCTTGTGGACCCCTATAGGGTCTTTCCCTCAATGTGGTTCAAAAATGGTAGGGACAGCCCCATTCTCCGAAGGGAGGTTGGACAACATACTTTACTACTCGAGGAAGATGGGTCATGAAATTAGTGTAGCCTACAATATTCCTAGCCATGACCACAGAATGTGAGTTCAGACCTACGGGGATGCAGAGGTTACACAGGCTCCTGTGACAAATATGGGCCCCAGATCAGATGGATGGGGTTTACAGTTAATGGTATTTGTATACATTTCCCATATTTGGGAGCTACTCTCTTCCCTGATGCAGCTTTCTAGTCCTTTTTCTAACTATGACACTATCTGCCCAGACAATACCTTAGGTCCACCTGCCTGTTAGCTGTCAGACTCAGGCAAAAACTAGTAAAGTCATGGACCCCTTGGAATATACCTAAAATAGACCTACTAGCTTTTTCCAAAATGGAAACCCCAAATCTTCATCTGCAATAAACTTGTCTTTAGATTCTTAACTATTTAACAATTTGTTCTGCTTTATATCTTTACTCTTTTTCAGTCACCAGGTTCCAGATGCTATCATGATGCCAACCTGACTTCCCTGGGCAGACGATCCCACCAATCTGTCCTGGAGCTTCATATTCCCAGATCCCTATCCCACAAGGGGAAGAGAGAGACAGGCTGGAAGTATGGATCAACTTGTCAACACCCTTATTCAGAGGAGAAGCAATTACAGAAGCCAGACCTTCCACCTTCTGCACCCCATAACGATCCTGGGTCTATGCTCCCAGAAGGATAGAGAATAGGAAAGGTTTCAGGGGAGGGGATGGGATACAGAGTTTTGTTGGTGGGAATTTTGTGGAATTGTACCCCTCTTATCCTATGGTCTTGTCAATATTTCAATTTTCTAAATATTTAAAAAAAGAAACCTGTGATTTACATATAAGAGCATATATATTTCTACCTCTTTGATGTTCTATGGTTGTTAAAATTTTGACGGCTCTTGCTGGCCGGTTTAGCTTCACGGGTGGGTAACAGAGACGCGGAGACAATGGCTGGGCAGGGAAGCTGTATTTCTTTATTCAGGAACAACGATTCATAAACTAAGACAAACTAATCACCAAACAGAACTCTGCTGTCTCTTTGCGGCAGCACAAGCACTCTTTCTTTTTCTCTGGAACTCAGGAACCCAGGAACTCTGGCGGGGTTCCTCCGGGGCGGGGCCAAGCGGGCCGGTGAAATTTAACTGGACTGATCTAATTCTCTTGGTGGGGGAGAACTAGAACCCAATGTAAAGCACACAACATTCTATTTTGATTTTGTTCAATATTATTAATCTGTCATTTCAACATATGTAAATATATATGTAGTGCATACATATATATATCATAATTTAAAATGTGGACTATAAATAAAATACTAAATGCATAATTATTTGTTGAGAATGTTTTTGACATGGACAAATTTCAAAACCAGCATAAATATTTTAAAAACTATCAAGTCTGATGTTCTAAAAATCTGTTATATTTTTGGCAGCAGGATGGTAAGTTTAAAAGTAAATTTCAGGCCAGAAATAAGACTGCAACACAAATGTGGAAAGGGTGAAAGTGCAGTTTAAGCACACAGTTATGAATCACTATGACCAGTGTAAGGATCCTGGTTTGAGCCCCCCCCAACCACCCCACTCCCCACCTGTAAGGGGGTCACTTCCCAAGTGGTGAAGCAGGTCTGCATGTGTCTGTCTTTCTCTCCCCCTCTATCTTCCTCTCCTCTCTTGACTTCTCTCTGTCCTATCCAACAACAACAATGGAAAAAATGGCCACCAGGAGCAGTAGATTCCAGCAATAACCCTGAAAGCAAAAAAAGAAGAAGAAGAAGAAGAAGAAGAAGAAGAAGAAGAAGAAGAAGAAGAAGAAGAAGAAAAGGGGAATATAAGATATGCTGTAGATGACCTTTAGTTTCACCTAATCATTATAAATTATAATAAATTATAATTTATGTATAGTGTTATACTGTGGCTGACCATTATGGGAAGGCCCCTATAAAGTTATAATATTAGGGATATTCAAATAACCACAGAAACTGCCAATAATTACAATAATGGTAAATATTCAATATATTTATAATCATATAACCAATTCATAACTATCTAGTCATGTAAGCAATGTAGCCACATAGAGATTGAAAGCTGAAATTAGAATATTATGGTTACTTTCCCCTAATGTACACATGCATTAGAATTTAACAGTTGTTAGTTATCAATATATATTTAAAGGTTTATTTGTGAGAGATGGAAGGAGAGAACCAGATCATCATTCTGATACATGCGATGCTTGTGCTTGGGATCAAGCTCAGGACCTCATGTAGAGTCCAGTACTTTATCCACTGATCTACCTCCCAGGCCACTGCTTTTGTATTTAATGCTACCTCTTCCCAAATACCTCCTTAGCCTACTTTCTAAAAGTGAAGTAGATTTTCCAATCTTCCCCTTTAGACCCTCATTCTCACTCCTGTGTCTATTTCCTTTATGTTAATTATCACAACTTACATTAATTGAAATTTACACATTTGCTTAACTGCCAGTGTTTGAAATTTATTTTTCATTTGTCTCTTCATCTCTCTCCTTCTCTTAAGTTTGCACTGATTCTGGAATAAAAGCTCCTGGAAGCCAGACCATATCTGAAATATATATATATATATATATATATTTTGGAATATATATATATACACACACACATTCCCTTGTATTCGCATTGTCTGACATATAATTGCTGATAAACAAAATAAATCACTTTATGCTCTATGTTCTTATTTCTCTGTTCAATTACCTGCTTAACAATTAATATTGTGTGTCATTTTTAATGATTGAGGCCCCTGATAATTGGGGCATATTTCATTTGTCTAAGTGTGCTCAATTCTAGATCCACAGGAAAAGTCACTAAATGATTGATGAAATACAGATGGGAGCTAGAGAAAACTGTTCCTATTACTTCCTGGTAACAAATGCATACTTATTTAGTGAGAATTCTAAATGCTTAACAACCCAAAAGATTGAATCTCAATATCAAAATACTGGGTTTATTCCAAGGTCATGAGTTGGAATGAAAAAAAAAAAATGAAGAAAGGAATGCAAACTATTTGTGCTTGAAGTTTGGTCTTACCCTAACAGTTTGGTCTTACCCTAACAGTCATATGATATATCTGCAGAGAGTCACTGATAACTCACAAGTACTACTGTCAGAATTTTATTAATTATGTGCTTCAAGTACTTTGTATTAGGAAAAAAAGAAATCACAATATAACTTCTTCTGTGGTCTCTTCTAACTTTGGGGAAAACTGGGTAATATATTAGCCTGAGAAATTTAACAAATATATTTATTTTATTCTTCCTTTAAGATCCAAACTTGACTTTAACATTTAAAGCTAGGTGTGATGCACATAGGAGCATTATTCTGAGTTCTAAAACAATTTGACATAATGCAGCATCTACATGAACAAATTGATGAGTTGGTGAATGCCCTACATTGATATGAATTCTGGCTGAGAAAGTAGTCCTGTGGTTTGTCTACTGCTGTTATCACATGCTGGCTTAGACCAAGTGGTGGCAGCTGGTTCTTTGCACTTCAGTTGAGGACCAAGAAGTATATCAGTTTTATTCACATCAAATTACTCACATTCTTTGATAATAATCTGGAGGGATAATAAGTACTACTTTCATGTCTTTCAATTAAAAAAAACTAAATCACACTATTCTTTAGAATATGGGCTAGACTGTGATTATGGGACTGTAGACACAGAGTGCATTAGAACATTAAGAAAGTGTTATCAGAGTTAGCAAATAAGATTACAGAAATTTGGGGTAAAGCTGAATATTAATAAACAACATTCTGGTAAAAGTGCATGCTGGACAATGAATTACACTAAAGTGTTACTTACTAAAAACCTTATAGAAAATTTTATCTGGGATTTTATCTATAAATCAATCAATAAATCTATCTACCTTCTTGTTGTCACTGATGCTTCATTGATCCACCTCAATGTTTTCAGTTAAAAAGGCAGAGACAGAAATAGAGGGGCAGAGGGAAAGATACCACAGAACTGGAGCTTCCATCAGTGCAGGGGAGCTGGGATCAAAACCAGGTCATGCACATGATAAATACTATCCAAGTGAATTATATTGTTGGCCGGAGTCCTACCTTAAGTTCAAATCTCATTATTTATCTAATATATTCTGCTAGTTATTAAATCCCTCTTGGTCTAAAATCTCAAGTATTAGAGTGAACATATTTCACTTGCATGGTTTCAGGATAATTAAATAATAATTTGTGCTTCAAAGCATGGATGTCAGATATGAAATAAGTGTAAGCATAATTCAAAGTAATTTGAAGCATATGCTACACTAATAACATCTAGACTTAATCTCATAACAGATTTTCCAATAGTCTACAATACTCAACTCCTGTAGCCTTGACTTTTTAGAACGTAGCTTCCATCATTGTCAGGCACAAGTGAGAAAGACTTAAAATGTAAACCAGAAAGTAAGTACTTCAGCCTGGCAGTGATATAATTCACTTTTATACATAAACTATAGTCAAAACTCAGAATATAATCCCACCATCTACAACAGAGCAACAAAATACAATTCCCATATGCTTCTTTTTTTGAATGCCTCCATAAAGGTTCGTGAATATATTAAATATTTTCTTCTCTATTTAACTTGCAGTAAAATCTGTTTACTGATAATTCCTAAATGTGTTCTACTCTGTATTCTCCTGGCAAAGTTTTTACCTTATTTAAAAAATTAAGTAAAAACTAAAGACAATAAAGTACAAATTGAAAATGCATAATTATTTTAAGAATAAGGAAGAAGTACTTTGAAAAATGTTAAATCATATTTAAAGCCTAAACATGTTTAGAGAAAATCTCATTATATAATCAATAAATTCAAGTTATTGTTTAATTACTTAGAAGTTACTCTTCAGAAGGTAGGGACTGAGGCACAGGAATAGAAAATATATTGATTTTTTTGGTTGTTATTCTCTCTGCCATGTATGTATATAATTTTATTTTGTAGGAATAATTTTAAGTAGAAAATACCTACAAAAAATAAACAATTACTTTTAACCACTTTTACAGCAAATTTCTTAATTTACTTGGGTAAACATGTGAATATACATGTATTGTTTAATAAGAAGTTGAAAAATGATTCCAGCTCCTGAGGGACTGACTCATGTTAATTAAGTATGCAAATTAATTGTGGTGTCTGATGAATTGTGAAGTTATATAGGTGGTCCTTCAATGGTAGGTAGAGTGTAATAACACATAATTTGAAGAGAAATAAATTTGAATCCCTAAAACACATATAATTGTATAAATAAAATTACCCCAATAAATATAAGACACATTTTTAAATAAAATGACAGTAGTAGTAAACATATGTCTTTTATGGATAGAGAAAATAAATTGTGCAAGTAGATTACTATGCTTCATCTATTTAAAAATAATAGCTTCTTTGGTCTTTTCCTTCAGATTAGTACCTCAGATTAATTTTCTTTCTCTCCAGATTCAAATTTTGCTTATTTAAATCTTTCATGCATGTTGGAAGAAAATCACTGCACACTTCAGAAAAATAAATTTTCACTTCTATTGACTATTTATGATTCTCCATAAGGAAATTACCAACTGGTAGAAAAAATCACTTCAAATTACAGGAAAAGATCCAATAGTGACCACTGACTAAAAGAAGACTCAAGTAACCCCTGCAACATTATACCAATGTTAGAAAAGAATTATAATATTAAAAAGATATTGTTTATAGTTGATAATACAAGATATTAACATAGTCTATAAATTAAACATGGCTTCTATCAGTCCTAACTCAGCCCATTATTTATCAGTTAATTATTTTCTATTATTCCCTCTCTGTCATCTATATCCTCAGACCTTAGCTGCAGTTTTTTTATTTATTTCAAAATGACGTAACTACAGTCAGATGTATCATTGTGAAACTGTTTGTTGGAAAGGACCAAGAAAACGTGCTCATCTCTAGTTTCCCTCTTTACTGGTATATAAACTTGAGCACATTGTTTTAGTTTCATTAACTTCTGTGAATATTTGCTTCACTTGGTGTAATAAAATCAAAAGGCCTTACATAACTGAAACAAATATGGTGTTTATTTCTGAAATTATTTTGTTCATTTTTTCTCTCTTTGCAGCTCTCTACTAGTACGTTTTTATTCTATCCTTCCCCTTGCCTCTATCTTACTTTAAAATGAATTGTTTTATTTATCATGTTCAGTCTGATGTAAGTTAAAATTCATTTTGTAGGCGAGGCGGTGGATTGCCCATTAAGCGCACGTAGTGTTAGCGAGCAAAATCAAACCACCATCCGCTGCAAGGAAGCAAAAGATTTTATTAACGAATTCGAATCCGGGCCGAGTGGCAACTGACAGCAATCCACCAGCTCGACCCTGAACAAGGCTCAAACCACACAATTTATAGGAATTCAGACTACACTCAGGGAGGGGGAACACATCACCTTATCAGCCTATATCCAATAACATGCTATAGAAAACGCAAAATCCAATCATTTCAAACTTAGCAAAAGCATGATCCATTCAAAGCAAAGCATGAGCTAGTTCTAAACATCACACCATGAACCTGACCAATAGGACCTGGCCACAGTGGGGGTCGCCACATTCTTTTGCTATCTGCTGGGACCACCCGGCCATCTGTTTGCAATTTATCCGGCCATCTGCTGTAACTATTTGGTAACAGCATTCCTCAAACCCTATACAAAGGCCCTGATAAGGCTTGCCCGATGCAGGGTCTTTCAAGCAACTTGCAAAATAACTGATGGCCTTCACTGATTAGGTCCTGTTTGTCAAGGGGAAAAAGCAACTGGGCAAAAAGCAACTATACTTAAAACTGCCTCTAACACGTAGTACTATGTGCAATAACCTGCAGGAGGATCTGGGTTCCAGCCCTTGCTCCCCACCTGCAAGGGGATACACTTCACAAGTATGAAGCAGGTCTGCAGGTATCTTTATACTTCCCTCTCCCCTCTTAATTTCTCTCTGTCCTATTGAATAAAGAAAAGGGGGAAAAAAATGCCCTGGCTGCTAGGAGCAGTGGATTCACAGTTTCTGCATCCTACAATAACCCTGGAGGCAAAAAAAAAAAAAAAAGTTGTAGTATATTTTATCTACTTTGTAGTAACTTTTACTAGTTTATTTTCTTCACATACTGGTGATTGTTATTGATTTTATTAAAACATATATTAAATAGTAATATCTTAACTGTGATATATTCAAATTTTGTATTATTTTGATTTGAATGAATTTTTTTTTCTGGAACAAACTATTGTCAGAATGAACTAAGGGGATGGATAGATGATTTACCCAGTAGAGAATTTGCATTACCATATGTGAAAGCCTGGGTTTGAGCCTTGGCAGCTTCAAGTAGCACCATGGGAGGCACCAAGGATGATTCATAGATGCTGAGACAATGTTGTGGTATCGTTATTGTCCTTCCTCTCTTTCCCATTCTCTTACTAAACTAAAAAAAAGGAAAAGAGAGAAAGAAAAGAAAGAAAGAAAGAAAGAAAGAAAGAAAGAAAGAAAGAAAGAAAGAAAGAAAGAAAGAAAGAAAATATTGGGTATTGGACCCATGAAACAGATCAGGGTATTCAAAAGGTCTAGCAGTCATGCCCTGACTCTGTTTTGTAGGTTTGTTTGTTACCTTCTTTTTTTTTGCCCTTTTTTTTTCTTTTTCAAAAGAGCATTGTTCAGCTTTGGTATATGGAGGTGACTTGGAGGAAACCTCAAACCCCAAGCCTCAGGCATGAAAGTCTTGCATAATGACTATGCTACTTCCCATCCCAGGGCTCTGCATTAAAAAAAAATGTGGGGGAGGAGGATGAAGTTAAATCAAAGAATTTTATTCACTTTTTTGTGTAGCCCAACTGTTTGATTATCACCCCGACCCCTCCTACCCCTCCCACAGGTGAGGTATAGGACTGACTATATATAACCCTGTAATCTTATAATTTTGTAAACCATTATTAATATACTAATAAAGTAAATTTTTAAAATACTGATTAGATATAGTTCTAACTACATAAAAACAATATTTTAAACATAATTAGGTTTTACAGAAACGTTTGGGTTATTAACCCTTTTTGCTTAAATCAATTTCATATATAAAGTTTTCCCCAAGTTAGTACTGAGAAAGGTAGGCAAAACCTTGCCTATCATGAGTGAGACAAGTAATAAATAAGTTAAAACGAAGATGTTAAGTAAATATCTCATACAATATTTAATATTATGGAGAAGACAAAAATCTTTTTATTTTTTTTTATTTAAGAAAGGATTAATAAACAAAACCATAAGGCAGGAGGGGTACAACTCCACACAATTCCCCCCACGCAATCTCCATAACCCACCCCTTCCCCTGATAGCTTTCCCATTCTCTATCCCTCTGGGAGCATGGACCCAGGGTCATTGAGGGTTGCAGAAGGTAAAAGATCTGGCTTCTATAATTGCTTCCCTGCTGAACATGGGCGTTGACTGCTCGGTCCATACTCCCAGTCTGCCTCTCTCTTTCCCTAGTAGGGTGGGTCTCTGGGGAAGCTGAGCTCCAGGACACATTGGTGGGGTCTTCAATCCAGGGAAGCCTGGCCAGCATCCTGGTGGCATCTGAAACCTGGTGATTGAAAAGAGAGTTAACATACGAGGCCAAACAAATTGCTGAGCAATCGTGGACCCAAAGCTTGGAATAGTGGAGAGGAAGTGTTAGGGAGGTACTCACTGCAAACTCTAGTATACTTCTGCTTTCAGGTATATATTTTGCTGTAGTTTATGGATACGTGTGAACATAAGCTCTCTCTCACAGAAACTGGTGTATATCTAGGTTATGGGACTTTGTTAGAAAGTGAACCACCTGAGATGAAATTAGAGTGTACTATAAAGGAAAGGTCTCACCCAGTAATGAAGCTGAAGGGTTGTCATTCCACACGTGAAGTCTCTGGACACAGTCTGAGGTGAAGCATGTTGAGGTGGCAATCCTTGCATTGGTTAGGTTGTGATCGGCGGATGCAATATTATTTGGTATGGATAGGGAGATGCATACGGGAAAGTGGGCCCTATCCAAGGGTTCCAGGACTGGGGGAAGTAGGGGCTCTATAGTGGAGATGTGAGGTTCCTGCTGTCTTAGGGTTCAAAAAGACAATCGATAGTTAATGTTATCATCACTTTATTTGGTAATTGGGTTAACTTTGAAAATTCCTTTTGTTATGGATTGCTGTACAGTATCCAGTATCTTGTATATAGCTGTGCTATTGGATGCTTCTAATCTACTTGGTCTAGGCTTTTGAGAGAGTCCGCATATCAAATACACAGCCTATATATTAAAAAGATTCAGTTTGTGTTTTGAAAAACTTTGAGACATACAATTGATTTTCCCACTCTCAAATTAATTAACTAGTGATTTATATGTCTACATTTTGCTAGGAGTGTACATAAACACCATTCCCACCACCAAAAGACTGTGACCCATCCCTCCCACCCACTCCCACACCCCACTGTCCCAGGAAGCTACATGTCCACCCCTCACCACAGGATTTTTACTTTGGTGCCCTACTTACAATTTGATCAGGTCCTGCTTTTAGTTTCCCTTTCAGATCTTCTTCGTCAACTTCTGTTGATAAGTGGGGTCATCCCATACTCATCTTTATCTTTCTGACTTAGTTCACTTAACATAATTCCTTCTAGCTCTGTCCAAGATGGGTCAGAGAAGGTGGGTTCATTGTTCTTGATAGCTGCATAGTATTCCATTGTGTATATATACCAAAGCTTTCTCAGCCACTCATCTGGTGTTGGGCACCTGGGTTGCTTCCATGTTTAGCTATTATGAATTGTGCTGCTATGAACATAGGAGTACACACCTCTTTTTGGTTGGGTGTTATGGAGTCCTTGGGGTATAACCCCAGGAGAGGAATTACTGGATCATATTGAAGGTCCATGTCTAGCCTTGTGAGAGTTTTTCAGACTGCTCTCCACAGAGGCTGTACCAATTTACATTCCCACCAGCAATGTAAAAGGGTTCCTCTGTCCCCACATCCTCTCCAGCATTTGTTGCTGCTGTCCTTCTTGATATATGCCATTCTTACAGGAGTGAGGTGGTATCTTAGTGTTGTATTAATTTGCATTTCTCTGACAATCAGTGACCTAGAGCAGTTTTTCATATGTTTGTTAGCCTTTTGGATCTCCTCTGGAGTGAATGTTTTGTTCATATCCTCTGCCCATTTTTGGATGGGTTCATTTGCTTTTTTGGTGCTAAGTTTGCTGAGCTCTTTATATATTTTGGTGATTAGTTTCTTGTCTGATGTATGGCATGTGAAGATCTCCCATTCTGTGAGGGGTCTCTCTGTTTGTTTAATAGTTTCTTTGGATTTGCAGAAGCTTTTCAATTTGATGTAGTCCCATTGGTTTGTTTCTGCTTTAGTCTTCCTTGCAATTGGGTTTGATTCATCAAAGATGTCCTTGAGGTGTAGGTGGGAAACTGTTTAACCAATGTTTTCCTCTAAGTATTTGATTATTTCTGGTCTGACATCTAGGTCTTTGATCCATTTGGAGTTGATTTTTGTTTCTGGTGAGATAAGGTGGTTCAATTTCATTCTTCTTCATGTTACAACCCAGTTTTCCCAGCACCATTTATTGAAGAGAGCCTCCTTTTTCCATTTAATCCTTTGGGCCCCCTTATCAAAGATTAGATGTCCATAGGTGTGGGGATTTATTTCTGGGCTTTCAGTTCTGTTCCACTGGTCTGTGTGCCTATTTTTGTTCCAGTACCATGTTGTTTTGATGATGATGGCTTTATAATATAGTTTAAGGTCTGGGAGTGTGATGCCTCCATTTCTGTTTCTTTTCCTCAAGATGGTTTTGGCAATTCTAGGTGTTTTCAGGTTCCAGATAAATGATTGTAGTGTTTTTTCTACTCTCTTAAAGAAGCTTGGTGGAACTTTGATGGGTATTGCATTAAATTTGTATATGGCTCTGGGGAGAATATTCATTTTGATGATATTTATTCTTCCAATCCATGAGCATGGGATATCTTGCCATTTCTTGTTATCAGTTTCTATTTCCTTGAGTAGCGACTCATAGTTTTCAGCATACAAATCTTTCACTTCTTTGGTCAACTTTATTCCTAGGTATTTGATTGATTTTGCTGAAACAGTAAATGGGAGTGATTTCTGGATGTCTTCTTCCTCAGATTTAGTGTTTGCATAAAGAAATGCCACTGATTTTTGTACATTGATTTTGTAGCCTGATACCTTGCTATATTGCCTAATAACTTCCAGTAATTTTCTGCTGAATTCTTTAGGTCTTCCTATGTATACTATCATGTCATCTGCAAATAGTGAGATCTTGACTTCTTCCCTTCCAATCTGTATTCCTTTGATTCCTTTCTCTTGCCTGATTGCTATGGCAAGGACTTCCAATACTATGTTGAAGAGTAATGGTGACAGTGGACAGCCCTGTCTAGTCCCCGATCTGAGGGGGAATGCTTTCAGCTTCTGTCCATTGAGTATGATGTTGGCTGTAGGTTTGCTATATATAGATTCCACTATCTTGAGGAATTTCCCATCTATTCCCATTTTTTGTAGAGTTTTGAGCATGAATGGGTGTTGGATTTTGTCAAAGGCTTTCTCTGCATCTAGTGAGATAATCATGTGGTTTTAGGCTTTGCTTTTATTTTGTGGTGAATGAAATTGATTGACTTATGGATGTTGAACCAGCCTTGCATTCCTGGGATGAATCCCACCTGGTCGAGATGAACAATCTTTTTGATATGTTGCTGTATCCGTTTGGCCAAGATCTTGTTTAATATTTTGGCATCTATGTTCATCAGAGATATTGGTCTGTAGTTTTCCTTTTTTGTTCTGTCCCTATCAGCTTTTGGAATCAGGGTGATGTTGGCTTCATAGAAGGTGGAAGGGAGTATTCCTGTATCTTCAATCTTATGGAAAAGCTTAAGAAGTATGGGTACTGTTTCCTGAAAGTTTTGTATAATTCGTTTGTGAAGCCATCTGGTCCAGGACTTTTGTTGTTGGGGAGATTCTTAATAACGGTTTCAATTTCTTAGTCTGTGATTGGTGCATTTAGATTTTGTAGTTCTTCTTGGTTCAGTTTTGGAAGGGCATATGTTTCTAGGAATTGCTCCATTTCTTCCAGATTCTCTAGCTTGGTGGCATATAGTTCTTTATAGAAGTTTCGCAGGATTCTCTGGATTTCTGTGGTGTCAGTTGTGATATCTCCTCCATCGTTTACAATTCTATTAATTTGAGTCTTCTCTCTTTTTTGTTTGGTGAGTCTGGCTAGGGGTTTGTCAATTTTGTTTAATCTTTCAAAGAACGTTTGGCTTCATTGATCTTTTGTATGGTTCTTTTATTTTCGATGTTTATTTCTGCTCGAACTTTAATGATTTCTTTCCTTCTGGTTGCTTTAGGGTTCCTTTGTTCCTCTTCCTCTAAGTCCTTGAGGTGTGCAGTAAGGTCATTCATTTGGGCTTCTTCTTGGTGTTTAATATGTGACTGTATGGTTATAAGTTTCCCTCTCACTACTGCTTTAGCTGTGTCCCAAATATTTTGATAGGTTGTGTCTTCATTTTCATTAGTTTCCAGGAACATTTGAATTTCCTGCTTGAGTGAGTCTCTGACCCAGTGGTTCTTAAGGAGCATGTTGTTTAGTTTCCAAATTCTGCGACTTTTAATAATTTTCTGTTTGTTGTTAAATGTTAGTTTTACTCCGCTGTGGTCTGAGAAGATACTTGGGATGATTTCAATGCTCTTATATTTATTGATGCTGTCTTTGTTGCCTAACATGTGGTCTATCCTTGAGTATGTGTTATGTGGATTTGAAAAGAAGGTGTATTCCAGTTTTTTGGGGTGGAGGAGTCTGAAAATGTCCAAGAGGTCTAGTCTGTCGATCTCTTCATTCAATTCTCTTGTATCTTTGTTGGTTCTCTCCTTTGTTGATCTGTCTAAGTGTGAGAGTGGGGTATTGAAGTCTCCCACTATTATTGTATTACTATTGATGTATTTTTGAAATTCTTTCAGTAGGTGCTTAATGTATTTAGATGGTCCCTCATTGGGTGCATAGATGTTAATAATTGTTAAGCCTTCTTGGCTGATTGATCCTCTAATCATTATGTAATGTCCTTGCCTATCTTTTATTACTTTATTTAATTTAAAATCTATCGTGTCTGAGATGAGAATGGCTGTTCCTGCCCTTTTTTGTGGTCCGTTAGCCTGTATGATAGTTTTCCATCCTTTCACTTTAAGTCTGTGTTTATTTTGTTGTGACAGATGGGATTCTTGCAAGCAGCATATGCTTGGGTTATGTTTTCTGATCCATCCCCCATCCTGGGCCTTTTGATAGGTGAGTTTAAGCCATTGACATTTTTTGATATTGTGGATTTAATGTATTGTAGTGCCATTGTTCAAAAAAAATTTGTTTGCTCTGATATATTGCAAGTATTATAGTGATGTTCTTGTTTATAAGAGGTCTTTTAGAACCTCTTTCAGGGCCGGCTTGGTGATGGTTGCCTCCTTTAACTGTTGTTTATCTAAGAAGGTTTTGATCCCTCCATCTAGTTTGAATGAAAGTCTAGCAGGATATATTATCCTTGGTTGAAACCCTTTTTCATTCAGGGCTCGATAGATATCTTGCCACTCCCTTCTGGCTTTTAGAATTTAAGTGGAGAAGTCTGCAGATAATCTTAGGGGTTTTCCCTTGTATGTAACTTTTTGTTTCTCTCTTGCAGCCTTTAGGATCCTTTCTTTATCCTTACTTCTTCTCATTGTGACTATGATGTGTCTTGGTGTCTTCAGGTCTGGGTTGATTCTGTTTGGTACTCTCTGGGCCTCTTGAATCTTGATGTCCTTTCTGTTATTCAGGTCTTGGAAGTTTTCTTCTATTGTTTCCTCTAGAATGTTTGCTTCCTCTTCCTCTCTTTCTTCCTCTGGCGACCAATTATACAAATGTTACTTCTTTCGAGATCATCCCATATGTCTCTGTTGTTGTTTTCAGTGTATTTCAATCTCTTTTTAAGCTCTTTCACCTCTTTCTTCATTTTCTCTAACTCATCCTCTGTCTGACTAATTCTGTTTTCTGCTTCTGTTAGTCTGCTTTCCCTTGCCTCAGCTTCTTTCTTCATTACAGCTATTTCAGCTTTCAGTTCTCTAATTGCCTCAAGATAATCAGTATTTTCCTTGGGGGTCTCAACTGTTGTTTCCCTAATACTGCCATTCCTTTCCTCCAATGTTGTTTTCATTTCTGTGATTAATAAGTTTATCATTGTTTGCATACTTTTCTTATCTATGGTTACATCTGGCTGATTTGTAGTTTCTTCTGGGCTCTTGTCTTCATTCATTGGAGTAGTTTTATTTGGTTTTGATCTACCCATTTTTTGATTTATGTGTTTTTTTTTTATTCTCTGTTGTTCCTCAGTTGTTGTGTCTTGGGTACAAGTAACCCTGTACTAAATACCTTTATGACAATTGCACTCACCAACCTCAGGAATTACAGTAGCAACTGAAGCAAGTATTGAAGTAGTTTAATTGTTACCAGTTAGCTAAACAATTTCTCCAATCCCTGAAAAATAGTAGCCAAATCCCAGTGAAGAAAGAGAAAAGAAAGAAAGGATAGCAAGAATAGACAGTTATGCAAATCTACTATCCACTGTATATTCTAGGGGTAACAAGAGGGGAAAGGGAACTAGAGCAGAGATACACACGAGAGAGTCCCCTCTGAGTCAGATTTCTTCCCCAAAATAATTCACAAATTCAGACAGGCAAAGAAGAAGGGAGAAGTGTATGACAAGATCTAAAAAAAAAGAGACAGAGGGAGAGACAAGAGAGAGAAAAGGGAAAAGATAAGAAAAAGTGCTGTAATTAAAGAGCAGTGAAAGGAAATTCCCAAATTTGTATCAGTGAATTCAAAAAAGCACACTGTTTGTTGGTGTGGGGGCTGGGGGCTGTGACTTTGGAAGCTGTAGGATTAAGGAAGAAGGGATGACAAGAATGAGAAAAAGAAAAAAAAGAAAGAGAGAGAGAGAAAAAGAAAAAGATATGAAAAAGAACAGTCATAAAAGGGCAGTGAAAGGAAAGGGTTTTTTTTAATGTATTTATTTTTAATTATTTAATTAGCTATGCGGGGTGAAGTGGGGGGGTTTTGGCTACTTAGAAAGAAAAAAGGCCAGAGGTTTCAGAAGGGTATAGACTTAGAATTAATTATACTCCCTGGTGGGACAGGAATTTGGTAAAGTAAAGGACTGGTTATGGGGTGGGGGGGCCTGGAAGGAGGTATGCTTGAAAATTAAAAGGAAGAAAAAACAATTTTTTTTCCTTTTTTTTTCCCCCTTTTTTCCCTACTCAAATTCTTAACCCAAATTAAGTTATAGTCACCTCCTTGGTGTTACTGCTAGGACCCCTTATTGGCTGGCTTGCTAAAGGCAGAAAATCTTACCGTTTCCAGGAGATGTGGTTAGAGCTCAGCCACTAGAAGCTTCTCAGTCCGCCATCTTCCGGGAAACACCCCCCGCCTAAAGCTTTTTTAAAGGATTTCTCAAAGATGAAAACTAGCTCCAAGTCCTTTTGATCCAATGAGAGCTCTACTCAAGGATGTCCTCAGATCCGCCTTCAGGGTCGCGGTGGTCCCCGGAGACTCCCAAGAGGAAGCCCCCGAGCTACAGTGCTCCCTCCCCGTCCTCTGCCGGCCGCCCAGCAGTGCTCTGCAACCGGCGAAGGAGCTGCCTTCCCGGGCCAAGGACAATGCCCGGCGCACCCGCCTTGCCTGCCGCAGCCTGGGAAGTCTGGAGCAGCCCACCCGCTAGTCCGTGCCACCTCTACTCTAATTCTTGACCCAAATTAAGTTATAGTCACCTCCTTGGTGTCACCGCTAGGACCCCTTATTGACTGGCCTGCTAATGGCAGAAAATCCTACCGTTTCCAGAAGATGTGGTCAGAGCTCAAGCCACTAGCAGCTTCTCAGTCCACCATCTTCCAGCACCCCCTTGACAAAAATCTTAAAAAGATTTAATAAATGATAGAGTTAGCAGTAGAAAGGTCCTTTTAGGTTCTGTTGTTAGGCATGACTTCTTTGAATATGTAACACTGTGATAAAGATCTGAATAAAGCAACAGAACAAATCATACAGAGACAGGGCAAATGGCAGAAGTAATAAATATTAAGTGTAAAGCACAGAGGCAATAATATACTTTCTATGTACAGAGGTGTAAAAACGAAGGTGGTGGAGATAAGGAGGGGCCAGATCATATAGGTATCTAAAAGCATCCCTTTTTTACTGTGTTTTAAAGCCATTGGAGAGTTTTGTTGAGAACAGTGTTAATCAGGTATCAGTAATAAAATTTCTTTCAGGTTGTTGGGTAGAAATAAATTCCCAAGTGGAGAGTAAAAACCTGTGTAGCTACGGAAGGACAATAAAGAGATAAAGGTTATTGGCAGAGGTTAGAGTTCAGGTGAGAAATAATGACTGAACATTAGTGTACCAGACCAACTGAACAGCACAGTATACATAAAATAAAGAGGAAGACGTGTGTGAGGGAGGTTTTTCCCACATCAATAGGATGAGCAATTATTTAATTTACCGTGATGAGGAAGATAAAGAAGCACATTTTACAAGTGTCTGATGAACCTATGAGGCATCTATCAATAAAGGGACTAATGAACTAGCAGTTAGAAATGTAAGTTAGGGGGTGGGTGATGGCACATCTGGTTAAGCACATATGTTACACTGCACAAGGAACCAGGTTCAAGGCCCTAGGCCCTACCTGCAGGAGGAAAGCTTTTCAAGTTGTGAAATAGAGCTACAGGTTTCTCTCTGTCTATCTTCTCCTATCCTCTCAATTTCTGGCTGTCTCTATCCAATAAATATAGAAAAAATGTTTTAAAAAAAAGAAATGTAAGTTAGAACCACTTGAGAGAGACTGGTATGAGAGTTATTAACTTTGGTTTTACCTAAATCCATTCTATATGACTGATTAAGATCATTCTGAATAGTAATATCTACATTCCTACATTACCCTAGAATTTGTCCAGACCCAGCCAGTACCCAAAAAGAAAATACAGGAACATAATTTTATGTGTATTTTTTGTTGTTGTTATTGGGGCTTCACTACTCCAGACTGACTTTTTTGAAAGAGACAGAGAGACATCAAAGCACTAAAACTACCTTCAGTAGTGTGGGGACCAGATTCAAACCTGGTCGTGTACATGACAAAACAAGTACACTATTCAAGTGAACTATCTTGCCAACCCTAATTATATGTATTCTTGTATTTACCTAATACTATGTAATTTGATACTGGTGTCCTCACATAATACTAATTGGTCATTCATATATCAGACACTATTCAGGGTGCCCTGAATTAATTGTGGGATTTACACAACAAAGCATGATGGGTAAAGCTGAAAACATATGAACTTATCAAAAAGAATTTTAAAAGTAGTCAGACTATTTCTAAGACTTCGTGAAAACTATGGTGGCTATCCTTGAGGGCAACATGGGCGGGGGGATAAGAGGAGGGCACATAACTGTGGTTGGTGGTGCAGTGTGGAACTGTTCCTCTGTAATATATTATCTTGTAAACCATTATTAAATCACTTATGAAACTTAAAAATAAAAAACATAATTTCAGAAAAAATGTATAGTATAAAGATTATAAATTCATTTGCAAATAAAATATTTTAAAATGCATAAAACAATAATATACAATTAAATAATCAAAAATATCTTATAATTTTTTCAGAATAATGAGAGATTTAACATTTCTCAACTTCTCAAATGTCCAGCACCTAAAAAAAAAAAAACAGAAAAAACTTTGATGTGGTGTGGGAGGTGGTACAGTGATAAAGCTTTGGACTCTCAAACATGAGGTCCTGGGTTCGAACCCCAGCAGCACATGTAACAGTGTGATGTCTGGTTCTTCTTTCTCTCTCCTCCTATCTTTCTCATAAATAAAATTTAAAAAGAAAAAGAAAGAAAAAACTTTGACTATTGGGGCCAGGCAGTGGTGTACGTGGTTAGTCACACACATTTCAGTGTACAAGGACCTGGCTTTAAGCCCCTGGTCTCCACCTGCTGGATGGGTAAAGCTTGTTCATGACTCGAACCTGGATCCTTGAGCATTGTAAAATGTGCACTCAACCAGGTGCAGTGAATTCTAAGAATAGCATATCATACTGGCATTATAAAAGACAATTACTGTTACATGCAACAATCTGGATATATAGTATTAGTGAAAACAATGTTTGGTCACTAAAACTTACTAATAAAGTAAAAATGATACTATTTTTATTGGGGTATTAATGGTTTATATTCAACAGTAAACTACAATAGTTTGTACATGTGTAATATCATTTTCTTTATTAGGGGATTAGTGTTTCACAATCGCCAGTAAATACAATAGTTTGTGCATGCATAAACTTAGTTTTCCATATAACAATTTCTTAGTTTTCCACATAACAATTCAACCCCCTCTATGTCTTTCTCTGCCATCATCCTCCAGGACCTGAACCTTCCTTCCCCCTCCACCCAGAGTCATTGATTAAAGGGAAATGCGAATAAAGGCAACGAGATACCATTTCACTCGTATGAGAATGTCATACATCAAAAAAGGTAGCAGTAACAAATGTTGGAGATTTTGTGGGGACAAACTAACCTTACTCTCCTGCATTGTTAGTGGGAATGTAAATTGATCCAACCCCTGTGGAGAGCAGTCTGGAGAACTCTCAGAAGGCTAGAAGTGGATTTACCCTATGACCCTGCAATTTCTCTCCTGGGCATATATCCTAATGAACCATGCACACCCATCCAAAGAGATTTGTGCATACCTATATTCATGGCAGCACAATTTGTAATAGTCAAAATCTGGAAACAAACCAGGTATCCAATAACAAATGAGTGGCTGAATAAGTTGTGGTTTATATACATGACAGAGTACTACTTAGCTATTAAAAATGGTGAATTTGGCTTCTTCACCTCACCTTGGATGGAGCTGAAGAAATGTTAAGTGAGATCAGGTAGAAAGAGAAGAATGAATATGTGATGATCTCACTCATAGACAGAAATCGAAAAATAAGAACAGAAGGGAAAACACAAAGCAGAACGTGGACTGGAGTTGGGGTATTGCACCAAAGTAAAAGACTATGGGGTGAGGAAGGAGCATTCAGGTCCTGAAGCATGATAGCAGAGGACCTAGGAGGGGTAAGATTGTTATGTGGAAAATTGAGATATTACACCCATGTACAAACTACTGTATTTTACTGTTGACCGTAAACCATTTAATCCCCTCCAGTAAAGAAAAAAATGAAATAAAAGAAAATACTTTGCATAGAAAGTAAAAAAAAAAAAAAAGAAACTATTTAGTGGTCAACTTCTTAGAAAGAGATGTAGTAATGAGTGTATTAGTTTGCTACAACCACCTAGAATTTCAATAGCCAATTGTAGGTGTCATGTGACTTGGAGTAATTACATCGTTTTTTCTATATAATTATTGCATATTAAAATTATAAGAATAAACAATACTTTTTAATGGAAGAGCACAGTTAAAAAGCTACCAACAGAGATATAAACACATGTGTGACCCTAGATCACTAAAAAACTAAGCAATTTCATATTGTTCTAATAATAAATTATCAAAATAAACATTAAATCTCTACAATAAAAATAAAATTCCTCTGGTTTCTTTGGTATAGAAACCAGAGGAATTTCCAAGTTATTATGTTTGACTTTTTCTTAGGACTTCAGAATCACAAGGAAATCAGTGGGAATAGGATCATGTGCTAACTAAGTACTTAAAGGGCAGAAAAACTCAGCAAAGTGAAAGGGGATTAGTAAAGGATAGAGAAAAGGGCCAGCCCCTCCCAGTTTGGAGAAGTAGGTTTGGGATTAGTTATGAGGCAGAAGCCACATGCAATTAACAGCTTTGACATCAGGGAACAAGCAAATATAAATCACTCAGCCCTAAGAGAGGTTCAGCAGAGACACCCATCAGGAGTTTGAAGGTACTGAAGAGAAGCTCTGTGAAGAATGGGTAGACTCCACTTAAAGCTACATTTAGGATAGGAGAATAACTTGATGGACATCTGCTCCCAATTCTTTTAGCTCCATGGTTAAATATAAGTAATATAATTAATAGTGGTGACTTGCTAATGGATTCTGTTGATATATAACACTCAAGATAAGCATTTTTTATAGGTATACATTTTAAATGAAGAAAAGTAAATAACTAGAATAGAATATTTAATTATTTAGGCATTATACATGTCAGGTTTCTAAAGGTAAGTTGTTAATTTTATTATCTGTTCAAAATGCCATATTTACAGATATGAAAAGGTTTTTGACAGTGAATAGGTAAGGGTTCATCCTATTTATAATAGTATGAAAGAATGTATAATTATTGTTTGTTTTTTGTTTTCTTTTCAGCTTGATTTTTAATGTGTGTCACTCCTTGTCTGCATCAAGGGTTGAAAGCCAGAACTTTGCCTGCATACTTGCTTCAAGCAGAATGAAAGATTCTAAACTTCTCTCTCTAAGATGCATCATCTTGATCCTGCTTTTTCTTCATCAGGTCTGGGCTCAGTTCCCAAGAGAGTGTGCCACAGTTGAGGCTTTGAGAAATGGTGTGTGCTGCCCAGACCTGTTCCCCCTTTCTGAACCAGGATCTGACCCTTGTGGCTCCTCATCAGGGAGAGGCAGGTGTGAGGCAGTGACTGCAGACTTCCGGCCCCACAGCCCTCAGTACCCACACGATGGCCAAGATGACAGGGAGCGCTGGCCTACTCAGTTCTTCAATAGAACATGTCATTGCAATGGCAATTTCTCAGGACACAACTGTGGAACTTGTCGTCCTGGATGGAGAGGAGCTGCCTGTAACCAGAGGGTTCTCACTGGTAAGTGAGGATATGAGTAAGTACACAAAACTGTATGAGACTCAGATTATTTAAGGTGGAAAAATATCTACAAATCAAGTAGTTCAGCCCTCTCTTTAAGCATCAGAGAAATTGAGGCTTAGAGAATTAAGAAAAGAAATTTATTCAGTTTTAAAAGTTGAGTATGGGGGCTGAGAGGTGGCACACCTGGTTAAGCACACACATTACAGTGCTCAAGGACCCAGTTTCAAGCCCCCAGTCCCCACCTACAGGGGGAATGCTTCACGAGTGGTGAAACAGGGCTGCAAATAGAAGGAAATGTTAAGAAAAATGCCAACAATAAACAGAAATAAACTCAACAGGATCACAGAATCATAACATCTATAAGTAAAACTGAAATAAATAAATAAAAAGAATCCAAGAGTAAGTTGAAGGGAGAATGAAAGAATGAATGAGGAAGGGGAGAGAGAAATAAAGCCTAAAGAAGCAATACCAAGTAAGTGAGTAAAAGTAACATTAAGCAAGTAAAGCATTAGTGAAGTATAAAATAATTAGAACACATATAAAAAATTATCATCTGGGGGTCAGGCGGTGGCGCAGCGGGTTAAGCGCAAGTAGCGCAAAGCGCAAGGACCTGCGTGAGAATCCCTGTTGGAGCCCCGGCTCCCCACCTGCAGGGTAGTCGCTTCACAGGTGGTGAAGCAGATCTACAGGTGTCTTTCTCTCCCCCTCTTTGTCTTCCCCTCCTCTCTCCGTTTCTTTCTGTCCTATCCTACAAATAACGGCATCAACAATGGTAATAATAATGACCACAGCGAGGCTACAACAACAAGGGCAACAAAAAGGGGGAAAAATGGCCTCCAGGAGTGGTGGATTCGTGGTGCAGGCACCGAGCCCAGCAATAACCCTGGAGGGAAAAAAAAAAAAATTATCATCTGAAAGTAAAAGGAACATCGTGTATTACAAAATGATTACATTCATTTTCTGCCCATCCCCTCAAAGCGGATATTTTCATGTTTGAACTTTTTATCCCTAAAGTCAGGAGAAACCTTCTGGAATTAAGTATAGAGGAAAAGAACCGCTTTGTCCGTGCCCTGGATATGGCAAAGCGCACAACACACCCTCAGTTTGTCATTGCCACCAGAAGATCAGAAGAAATATTGGGGTCAGATGGCAACACACCACAATTTGAGAACATTTCCATTTATAACTTCTTTGTTTGGACACATTATTACTCAGTCAAAAAAACGTTCCTGGGGGCAGGTCAGGAAAGTTTTGGTGAAGTGGATTTCTCTCATGAAGGACCAGCTTTTCTCACATGGCACCGGTATCATCTATTACAGTTGGAGAGAGATATGCAGGTATGAATAAATTATTTCATCTTTAGATCCTTTAAAGACAGGTTCCTGACTTGTAAATTGTTCTAATTCACTGTGTTCTAAATTTTCAAAGCACTATAACAAGACAATTTCACGTAATTAATCTGCCTTTGAACATTCTATTAAGTTTCTTCCTAAATTTACTTGTTTACTAGTTTTTATCTTTGTGAAGTGAAAAAAGGAATATCCATGGTGAGGATGCCATTTATGATATTTATAGGTGTGTAAGAATCAAAGCCTTGTTGGTTTTAAGTTTTTAGCTTGTGAAGGATTCATTCATATAGAAAATGTTTTTAAAAACATTTCAATAAGGTACTTTTATTTAAAAGGCACTGGATTTTTTGTTATAAAAAAATTCTTGGCCCACACACAGTTATTTTTCCTATTTTTTTCAATAAAATTAGCTCAAAATAGCTTATATTAACTATTCACAAACATATCTCAATATTCTCTTTTCCAATTACTATGTTTTTGAGAAAAATGTTATGATTTAAAAATAAAATTTTACATCACTATATCTCAACTAGGAGATCAACGAGTTAAGCACATTTTCTATATGAATGAATCCATCACAAGCTAAAAACCTTAAAACCAACAAAAATGTCAGAGGACATAAAAAGTGTTTAGACTCATTTATTGATTTGCAATATGCTGTACATAAAACTATTTCAAGAAAATACATGATTGAAGTGGAGATAATGTATTAATGTATAGAATACAATAATTATATTAAAGTATTAATTCCATATGTGATTTGAGATTATTTAAGTGAATATATATGTGTCTCTGAAGCTAATAATTTATAGGTCGGATAATAAATCATTTAGTAGATTATGAGTAGATAAATCTGTCATTTGTAATTGGCTCTAGATCTTTATATCATCAAATAATTTTCCCACGGGGACACCAAAATGAAAGGGCAGGTGGAAAGTATCTAAAAGCTTCAATTCTGCCTGTGTAAACTTTAACTTCTTTGACTTATATTTTAAAAATCCATAGCACAAGAGATTCAACAAATTACAGTTTAAATGTAATGTAGAGTTAAATGTCACATGAATATACTCCAGCTCCCAAATGTCAGCAGCTGAACCACAAACTGACTCTTAATGATCCCTTAGAAGCTGTCACTAATTTTTCTGAACCAGAACAAAGGCTTCCAGAAGATTACTCTAAACTCCAAGAGATCAATAACTGTGAATGTCTTGGAGAGATTTTGCCCCTTTAAGATGCCCCTAAGGACAATGAAATGCTTTCTAGAATGAGTTTAAAGTGAAGATGACAGAAATGTAGTAAATGCTTACAGGGTGAGATAAAACAATGGGAATCCTTACATTTAAATTCCACAGTCTAAATATAACCCCCCAAATGCCAAAAGAAATGAAAAGTTAAAAGTGCAACATCCTTTAAAGAATCCAATAAGATAATTACACGATCTTGAGTCTAGCATTTTTTCAAATGTTGGAATCAGCTTAAAGGGAAATAAGGTCTGTAGTTTAAAGAACAGTGTGCATGAAGAAGTGGTCTGCTTCTATTTAGTATTTCCTCTCCATGGATTTTGGAAAGATGTAAATATCTGATAGGTTTCTTCTAAAGAAAAGGGTCTCTGTAAAACACCTTTAATTCCCAGATTAATACATATACAATGCCTGTATATCCTGCATTCACTCACATTGAACTAAAAAACAGAAACAAAACAAAATATTATTTCATATAACATCTTTGTAGACTCAATCTGATTCCAGACCAATAATTAGTGATGTTTAAATTAACAGTAGGAAGATGGAAGTAATAGAAATGTTGTTCATATTTGGTATAACTAGTAAAAGGTAATAAATTATATGCCTAAGAAATAAAGTAAGTCCTCTCCCCAACACCCCCAAATTATTTGCAGAAATATCTGTATAATTGAGTTCATATTCACTGTTGCCTACATCATTCATTCCCTTTTGTAGTAAATCAGAAACTTTGTCAAAATAAGGTATTTAATTACCTTGACCCTTCTGATACCACTGACATATAATTGGTTCATAAATGTTTTAAGAGTATTGTATACAAGACTGGCAGAAGTAAACCAAAGAAGGAGAATTTAAAGAAAAGAAGAGAAACCTAACTTAGAGAATATCTGTGATCTAGGACATGTTGCAGGATTCTTCTTTCTCCCTTCCTTACTGGAATTTTGCGACTGGGAAGAATGTCTGTGACATCTGCACTGATGATTTGATGGGATCAAGAAGCAGCTTTGATTCCACACTTATAAGCCTGAACTCTGTCTTTTCTCAATGGCGAGTGCTCTGTGAATCCTTAGAAGACTATGATACCCTAGGAACTCTTTGTAACAGTAAGTTCCAAATAACACCTAAGATACAGAATTCCTTAATCTGTTAAGAGGTTAAATGTGATACCTACACGTTCTCCATACCACCAAAGATTCTAACTAAAATTTCTTTTTTTAATATTTTTCCCTTTTGTTGCCCTTGTTGTTTATCCTCAGTGTTGTTGTTATTGTTGTTGTTACTGCTGTCATTGATGTTGGATAGGACAAAGAGAAATCGAGAGAGGAGGGGAAGACAGAGAGGGGAGAGGAAGATAACCACCTGCAGACCTGCTTCACCACCTGTGAAGCAAACCTCCTGCAGGTGGGGAACCAGGGACTTGAACCGGTATCCTTACACTGGTCCTTGTGCTTCGCACCATGTGCGCTTAACCCGTTGCGCCATCGCTTGGCTCCCCTAAAATTTCATCTTATTATAAAGATTCAATGTAAACTGGGGACCTAGGAAATTCAAGAAAATTTGTAAATAATTTCAGGAAAAAAATGAGAATACCTACACATTTCAGATTATTTTTTCTTGAGCAATTTGGTCACTACATCACCCATTTTATTTTGAAATGTCTACTTGTATAAAGTAATCCTCTTAGAATGCATAGTACTGCTTAGCAGTCATGTGTCTTGTGCTGGAATTTCACAGAAAATGTTTCCCTAGAAAATTTAAAATATGTAGAAGGAAATAGAAGTTTTACGGGGATAAGAAACTATTATTAACATATTTTTAAGTATTATATTACATTACTGTAATAATGATAATGAGATGAGACTAATTTAATCAGCAAGTTAAGAGCCAAAGGTGGTATGAAGAATTTAAGAAAAGAGAAATTCTAGAGGGTCCAATGATTAAGCAGGTATATTACTGTATGCAAGGACCTGGATTTAACCCACACACACACTCCTGCAAGGTGCATGTTTCACAAGCAGTGAAGCAAGTCAGCAAGTATCTTTCTTTCTCCCTCTCTATCTTTCCTTTCTGTCTTAATTTGCCTCTGACCTATCAAATAAAATATAAAAAAAAGACATTCTGTATAGAAGATATCTTCCTGCTTTCCAGCTCTCTCACAAAAGTGAATACAGTAATAGAATACCTAAATTTACTTAGTATACTTTCTCCAGTAAGTGGAATACCACTTCAACTATAGTTCAAGCTCCTGTATGTGTATCTGTACCTGAGATTTAAAAAAAAATGATTTTATGTATTACATATGAGGGGTGTGTGTGTGTGTGTGTGAGAGAGAGAGAGAGAGAGACAGAGAGAGAGAGACAGAGAGAGAGAGAGAGATTCAAAGCATTCCTTCAGTACATGTAGTACAATGGTACAAAGGACTGAACCAAAAACCTCAGATATGAAAATCTGAAATGCTTGACCACATCAACCATGTCCCATACACTATTCCTGAGCCTTTTCTTCTCTTCCTTAGATCATATTATTGTCTATGCCTGTACTACTAAAACAAGGTACTAATTATAAGAGCCCCTTTGCACCATCTGAATTGTCTTTGCCAGGAATGTATTTTGAACTTTTGTTCTTCTCCAATACAAAAACTACAATTATGTTCATAATATTTATCATATATTTTTCTAAGCAACACATCATATTATTATATAAACTAAGACTATTCTAAGTAGAATAAAAGATTTAAGTCATTTTTCACCATTAAAATAACAGTTAGCTGTATACAGATAGAAAATAAATGATAGTATATGGAATCTTCTTACATAGAGTCACCTGCATCCCATAAAGAATTTTGCTTCATACTCCCAGAGAGGAATAAAGAATAAGAAGCTTCCAATAGAGGGGATGGGACATGGAACTCTGGTAGTGGGAATTGTGTGGAATTGTACCCCAGTTAATTTAAAATCTTTCTAATCATTATTAAATCACTAATAAAAAAATTTTAATATATAAGGATAAATGTTTGTTTGAATGGCATGTTGAATGAGTGGTCACACCTTATGGTAGGGAAATGAAAATAAAGGATCAATATGTCTTCAGAGGCCTAGACATGGCTCTCTTGCTGACCAGGCTATTGTACTGACCTTGACGTTTTACAAACCTTCTTTGAGCATCTTGATGACTGGGTACTAAAATACAACATAATTTTTAAATGGGTAAATAAAACTGCAATATAGGAGGGAAGTAGAAAGGTTCTTTCTTGAACTATAACAGAAAAATATAGTTGCATAGCCAACTGAAAACTGCATATTTTAGATGAAACAAATTTCAAGATTACCCCTTGTCTCAGATTGATATATAAATTGCAAACCTTTTATTATACCTGTGAAAGAAAAAAAAGGAAACTAAAATTATACTTAGTACAAGATATGGTGCCAAATGTTTTAATATAGTTTCTTAAGTCTCATAGTAATTTTATAGTACTTCCCTCACCTTTCTTCTTACATGAAATTATCCAATTTCATAGTTTCATTGATCATTTCTATAAATTATCCATCTGCATACAAACATCTTTAAGTAAAACTTCAATAAGACAGTCTATGCCTATGTTTTCATATACTTGGTGCACAGTATCTTTCCAGTATTCCATTAATGTACCAAACAATATAATGAAGTGTGACTTACAGACACCTACATTCAAGTCAGTAAAATATCATTGATTCAGCTTAGAAAAATGCTTATTAACAATGAAAAAGGTTGTTGCCTTCACAATACTTCTCAAATCTTTATTTCTCCCATACACATAGGAACTTTTCATTCATTCTTTCATGTACTCTATTCATAGAATGCTAATAGTTACAATAGTAAAAGTTGTCCATATGCAAACAAATTTAAAAATCACTGGGTTCAATTAAACTAATTTAGGTTTTTCACTGTAAGAATTATACACTATGAGACTCCTCTCCACAGGCAAATTAGGATGCAATGTTTTAGACAGCCATGCAAACAATATTTTTTTTAAATTGGAATTTGTGAATAGTTTGTTGATTGGTAGTCCCCAAAGCATCAGCTTTAATTTATTTATTTATTTATTTATTTATTTATTTGCTGATGGGGGTCAGCCCCAGCATGTTATCAGGGTCCCTGATAGATGAGGGGAGTTGGCGCATAATGAGATGAGAGACATATCAACTGCTTCAGGAGCAGGAGAAAGGTGTCTCTGCTTTCTCTTCTGCAGAGGTTTATTATTTATACATTTTTTCACCGGGATACAACATATGTAAATTTATTTTTTTGTAGAATTATTTGCACAACTGTTTACCATAAAATTAACTTCTTATTTTAGCAGTTAATAATATAAAGTCTTATTATAACCTATTTGTCTTGAGCAAGCTTCTTGTAAACAATAGATGTAAAGCATCTATTGTTTCTAAAAGGTCAGTTTCTACAAAGCAGATTATCTTGTTTAGCCTGTCTGTTTTCTGGCAAACACGCACCTAGGGGGGACAGGGCCTTGCTAGTTTCTATATAGATGGTAACTTATTAACCTCAACCTGTTTGCCTTTAGTGTAAACCACATGACCAAGGTATTCATCATAGCTGTCTGTAAATGGAAGAGGGTGGTCAGTAGGTGGGGGTAGTTGGTATGGGCCCTTACACTTTGGGAGAGACTACAATCTACCATCTATTGTATAAGCTACCCAAGGTGGCTCTTGTGCCATGGGAAGAACCCAAGGTTCTTGTTCTCTTGTATCTATTTAGCCAATTTGGTTCTGTAGTAGCCACAGGCTGGGGACAAACAGCTCTTCCTCTGTGAATTTTTTGATGAGTACAGTAGATTCTGCTTCTAGGCCATCTTTGGTCCTATTAAACTCACTGCTGTGTATTTTTATGAACTTTCTCTGTAAGGTTCTTAGGATTAAAGTAGCCAATAAGTCTCCAAATTATCTATGTGATCATAAGCAAAAGGATGAGTAGCTTCGGTTTTACCTAAGACTTCCCACTTTGCAGGCAGCCTCAGTCTACCCGGACTTTGTCAGGCAGTAGACTTGACTTTGCCTCCACTAATTTGCCTTCAGGGTTATCACTGGAGCTTGGTGCCTGCACTATGAATCCACTGCTCCTGTAGGCTACTTTGTTCCCCTTTTGTTGTCCTTGTTCTTTATTGTTGCTGTTGTTGTTGGATAGGACAGAGAGAAATCGAGAGATGAGGGAAAGAGAAAGACCTGCAGACCTGCTTCACCACTTGTGAAATCACCCCCTTGTAGGTGGGGAGCTGGGGGCTCGAAGCGGGATCCTTGCATCAGTCCTTGAACTTCACGTCATGTGCTCTTAACCAGCTGCACTACTGCCCGGCCCCCTCAGCTTTAATTTATAGGTTAGACAGTGGTATCTGAAAGGTTTTAGTGATAATGCAGACCTAAAATACTGCCTATGCATTTTTAGTGTCAATTTAGGCATATTTTTGCTTTTATATTGTATAAACAAGTTTATATAGATGAATAATTAGGTACTAATAATCATGGTAATTAAAAATTATACAACATAGAAAGCTTTATGAATGAGGTAACATTAATATAAATAGATGTTTAAATAGCATCTCTCTCACCCCAGTGAATTATCCTACATACCTTCTCTAAAGCATAGGCACTCCTCTCTGGAAGCCAAAGAAAAACACTAACACAAAATGTCCCTCATCATTTTCCTTTACTCCCACCTGACTATGGCATCTTCCTACCCCTTAATGAAGTGAATATAATGTTTTCATTTTTGTCTTTTGACTTCATCCAAATATGATCCTGGTATAGCTTTCCATTTTCCCCACCAAATACTATTCTACACCAGCACATATTTCAGGCACAAATAACTACTTAGTATCCATTATATGCCACAAATTGTGCAAGTAGTGGAGGATATAATTGGTGAGCATGTCAGAGTTCTTGCGATGATGAATTTTATATTAAATGCAGTATAAAAATTACCATCTTGTGTTACTACTTCTGTCTGAGATGTTTCACTTATAACATTTCTCTTAATACACCTATAGAAATTCTCCTTAATTCTTTGGGGCTTTTTGAAAAGTTCTTTTCTTTAATGAAATTCTGGAACCAATCAACTAGGAATGTTTTTTTCCCCTTTTCTCTGTCTATATATCTCATTCCTTTCCCCCACCTCTTCCATTGCTTGTTTCTGGGTCCCTAAGATATCGATGTTATTAGTATCATCTCTTTGTTTTCTTATTTTTGCCCTTCAAAAAGATGAATTATTTTATGCTAGTTATATAAAAATCTGTGTTGGAATATAGGCCACTTCCTAAATAAGTGTTAAGTCTTTTTTTTCCTAAATTCTGAAAGGTTAGAAAAGTACAAAAATCCACGTGTGTGTGTGTGTGTGTGTGTGTGTGTGTGTGTGTGTGTGTGTGTGTATGACAGATTTCAGTAGGGAATTAAGTTTACAAAATTATTTTGGCAGGAATCAATTTTCCATAGACTTTTCACAGTAATGCATTCTTTTGAAAGAAACATATATTGATTTAAAATATTCTGGAACTTCTCTGTTATTTTATACATTTTTCTTCAGGTGATTTTTATGTATCACATAAATACCCAGATTTTCTCACACCAATGCCGCTAAAGATACATTTTAAATATGACTTTTGTCATGAGGTAACTGCCTCTCCATGTTCATACTATGAATAAAAAATTAAAAACAATACTAATACCTCTAATCATTCTATGAATCTTTGCATAACCTGTCTTTTCCTTAGGCACTGAGACTGGACCAATAAGAAGAAATCCAGCTGGAAATGTGGCTAGACCAATGGTACAACGCCTTCCTGACCCACAGGATATAGCTCAGTGTTTGGAAGTTGGCTTATTTGACACTCCTCCTTTTTATTCCAATTCTACAAATAGTTTCCGAAACACAGTAGAAGGCAAGTCAATATACAAATGTATATTTCTGTGCAAAAAAAATTGAATGCCATATTGATCCTATCAATTTACACTAATAGCACTGTTTGTTATGATTACAGACACAGTTCTCTGTTAACAAAATAAAAAAGAAATTTCTTAAAGAAAAGTTATTGGAGAAGGGTGGGGGTAGGGAAGACAGTGGTGTCCCCAGTTAAGCACACTTAGTCCCATGTGCAAGGACCTAGGTTTGAGCCCCAACTCGAGACTTGCAATGGGGACAGTTTACTAGCAGTGAAGCACGTCTGTAGGTGTCTTTCTTTCTTCCTCAATGTCCCCCCACTCCCACCCCTCTTCAATTTCTCTTTTTCTTAACAAATAAAGTAGAGGGGGAAGGAAGAAAAAAATGGTTGCCGGGAGCAGTGGATTCATAGTGTTGATGCCTAAACCCCAGCGATAAGCCTGGTGACAATTAAAAAAATAAAGTGACAGATAATGAAAAAAAATTATCATAGAACAAATTTTTGGAAGTTATTTTCTAATCTCATAAATCTCTAAAAATTATTTCTGGTGGCATGCCAAACGTGCATAGATGCATGCACACGTTTCTATTCAAAATCTCTTTCAAACCAATGGAATAAAGATTAAAAATTGAGGGCTGGAAGCATAGCACAGTGGTTGTGCAGAGGACTTGCATATGCGAGTGGTCCCAGGTTCAATCCCCTGTGCCCCAGTAGCCAGAACTAAGCAGTATTCTGGTTAGAGCATAGTAGGGAACTAGCGCACCCTAGTGGAAGACACCCAGTTGGTGCTGGAAGTGGTGGACAGATACTGTGAGGTAAGAAATTGTACTCATGTGATGACTACTCTCATGTAAATCATTATCTTCTTAATAAAATGAAAAAAAAAGATTAAATATCCAGAACAATTAGTTGATATACAGTAAAGCAAAGCTTTAATATATTTTTACTTAAGTCTTACTATCCTGTAACATTTTAAAGATCTAATTATTTAGATCTGTATCACTGTAATTTTTTTTCAAAAGCCTATAAAAATTTAAATTAGCATCAGGGATGCTTCGTTTTTTTCTTATTCAATTCAGTGTTTTAAAGCCCAGGAAAAATGAAGTCCAAAGACATAAAAATATATTTGAATTTTTTTTTCTTAA
This sequence comes from Erinaceus europaeus, assembly GCF_950295315.1. Lineage (NCBI taxonomy): Eukaryota > Metazoa > Chordata > Mammalia > Eulipotyphla > Erinaceidae > Erinaceus > Erinaceus europaeus. The sequence goes on from NC_080171.1 coordinate 47,198,577, forward strand.
GATAGAAGGAGATGGGGAGAGAGGGTGTCTGAGAGTCAGGTCACAGCACTGAAGCTTCTTTCAGCACCATGAAGGACAGGATCAAACCTAGGTCAAACAAATGACAAAGCGGCACACTATCCAAATGAGTTATTTCATCAGTGCTATATTCAGATTTTCTAAGGGTGGTGTCTTTGTAAAATAAAACCAAACAACCTTTTGTTGTGTGATACCTATTAAGGGTTTTCATACTAATAACTATACATGTTAAATTCCCCAAAAGGGAAATTGACAACTTTTCCCCATCACTAGAGATAGATACTTCATATAAAAATCTAGTAGTTATTTTCAATCATCTCGCCTTTTATCATAAAAATATATGTCATATTGATATATAAAACACATAGCACATGTAGCAGTATATATAAAACATATATATGTGAAAAAGAGATTACCAGAAGTTTTTGGACAGCAATCTTTCAGGTGTTTAAAACTAGTACAGAAAAAGGAAAGCTCTGAGATACTATAACTTCTATACAAAAATAAGTTAACTTTCCAAAAATAAATATGCTGACAGTTACTCAAAATAAGTAAGATAGAAAGAATAAGTTAACATCTGGCAATTTAACTTAGAGGACAATCAGAGTGGTGTTCTCCCAATTGTGTCAGCATTTTCAGTAGAAGCTGGAGACTTCTACTATTTCTACGTAACCTATGCTTGTCTTGTCAAAATAGAACGTTCTACATATTTTGACTGTTATCTTTTGCAGGGTTATTATTTTTAACCTACAGGCTACATTTAGAATGTCATGCCACTAACCTAACCTAGTTCTGGTTATAGCTAACAAATGTCACCAACCATAGGTGCAGAGAAGCAATGCTATTATATTAAGGGGGGAAAATTGACCTGACAAGCTAAGGAAAAAATGTTTCCCAATATAAATACTGCTGTTGAACTGAAAATAATTTATCTGGGAATGTATCCCAGTGGTAGAATATAGCCTTACATGTATGAGACACTATGTTTGATCTATGGAATTTCGTTCCCAAAATAAAATATTTATACTGTTTTTTTTTCCTATTTCCATCCTTATTTTTATATTTAGGTTACAGTGAACCCACAGGAAGGTATGACCCTGCTGTTCGAAGCCTTCACAATCTGGCTCATCTATTCCTGAATGGAACAGGAGGGCAAACCCACTTATCTCCAAACGATCCTATATTTGTGCTCCTGCATACTTTCACTGATGCAATTTTTGATGAGTGGTTAAGGAGATATAACGCTGGTGAGATATCTTATATGGTCAGAAAAGATTGCAAATGGGTGGGGTCAGGTGGTGGTACACTTGGCTAAGTGCACATGTTACAATGCACAAGGACCCAGGTTCAAGCCCCTGGTCCACACCTGCAGGGGGAAAGTTTCACAAGTGGTGAAGTAGTGCTGCAGATGTCTCTCTGTCTCTCTCCCTGTCTATCTCCCCACTTCCCTCTCGAGTTCTCTCTGACTTTTCACAAATAAACAAATAAACTATTTTTAAAAAGATTATTGATGGGATAGTTATCACTCTAGGCCAAGCAACTGACACACACAAACTATTTCACCCATAAGAATATAACAACTTTAATATTAACTATAGTATCTAGTCACTTCTAAACAAGTGAAACCACTTCGAAAATGTATATGAGAAGTCTTTCAGACTTATTACTATAAATTACATATGTTAGTATTCACTGGGATTAAGGAGACAACTTCTTTTCATTTTTCTGAAAATTGACTATCCTGCTTTCCTAATTTTTCTCCCTCAGCTACTAATGGGTTCTCTCACTGCTTTTTAATCTGAATGGGAAAACCTTAGAGAAATTTTCTTTCAAAAAGATAAAAAAATATATATTCATAATCCAGTTGTGATATTTATTACTTTTATGGTCTCTTATAAGTGGAAATTTTGCTCAGCTTGAAAAGTTAGTTGGATTTTATATCACACCATATGCTTTAAGTTCACTTTAATGCATACTTTAAAATATTATTTAAAGGATCATTTTCCCTTCTACTCTGCCAAGAGAGTCCTATTACTTTCAAACAATGAAAATGCTTCTACTGGTTAAAACATCATAATTTTTCATATTTTGAAAAGTTTTAAATTTTTACTTCTTTGCCTTTACTATATCATGTATATTAACATAGTAGAGACTGTTAATTTATATAGTCAATATGACCAGTCTCTTATTTTAATTCAATTGCAGTTCCTCAACCATTCACATTTACCAAATCTTTGAAAAACATTTACTAATTATAAAAAAAATGTTGTTATTCTTCTGTGTTCGCAATCATAGTATCACTTTATATGTGTATTAACATTACTTTCATTATAACAAGTAAACTAGAAGTAATAGGTTCAGAATTTTACAAAATAAACTTTTAAGATATAGTTCCTGGGGGCTGAGAAATTACTTAACTGGTGGAGTGTACACCTTACCATTTGCTAGGAGGACCCAGGTTCAAATCCTTGGTCAACACATTTGGAGTACTATGCAAAGGGGAAACTTCACAAGTGGTGAAGCAGTGATGCGGTGTCTCTCTCCTTCTAACCCCTCCCCACAACTTATAGCCTCTCCCCCACCGTGTGTGTGTGTGTGTGTGTGTGTGTGTGTGTGTGTGTGTGTGTGTGTGTGTGTGTGTAAAATTTCCACAGGGAACAGTGGAATTGCACAGGCCTGGAGACCAATAAAGTGACAAGGAAAATAAGCAAACAAATAAAATATACTTTCAGAAACTAGACAGCAATGAACAGAATAGGTTAGTCATTCATAATTTCATGATTTTTAAAGGAAATTGGATTCTGAATATTCTCCTAAGTGAAGCTTTATTTCAACTATAAAACCATGCATTCCTTTACCTTTCATATCTAAATTGAGAACACAATTATTTCACACTTATAACAAGTTATTTAAAAGTATATAAATCTGGGGGTCGGTGGTAGCACAGTGGGTTAAGCGCACGTGGCGCAAAGCTCAAGGACCAGTGTAAAAATCCCGGTTCGAGCCCCTGGCTTCTCACCTGTAGGGGAGTCACTTCACAAGCGGTAAAGCAGGTCTACAGATGTCTATCTTTCTCTCCCCCTCTCTGTCTTCCCCTCCTCTCTCCATTTCTCTCTGACCTATCCAACAATGATGACAACAACAACAAAAATAATAACTACAGCAACGATAAAACAATAAGGGCAGCAAAAGGGAAAATAAAAAATAAAAATAAAGTATATATATCTTAATCAAAAGTTCAATGAATAACCAGATAAAAATATTTCTGTTTCAGCGTTCCTCTTACTTCCTTTCTTTGTTCAATTACAACATAAGATCTTTCAGATACATGCAAAGATTTTACTGAAAATATATTTAGGAATGAATTATGAATTATTTTTCTAAACATATCAAATATGTATAACTATAAAAGACTTTAAAATCATAGAACTATTTTAGTAATAATGAAATATGAATCACATTTTAATCTAAATTAAAAATCAGTCATTCATATTGTAATGTCTGTTATAGTATATATTACTCAGACATAAGAGGTAGTACAACATAGAACATTCAATATCTAATTAATTCAATTATAACTTTTTCAACCTAGAATACTATGACTTTCAAGTTTTAAATACAGTAACCTGGCAGCTCAGATTATTTTTCATAAGAAGCAGTTTATATGTTTCCCAGACAAATCACTGAAAGAAATGAAGTAACTACAAATATACACTTAAATCCTTTTCCAAGTACTATTTATCCCATATCATGCTACCCCTGTGTAATAGTAAAATGAAAAAGGAAGTTCAGATATTTCCTTGAAATACTGATTTAATTTTTAAAATGTTAGTAAATGGGATTATTAAAGCATATATTGGTTTTATTTTTAATGTTCCACCAACAGTGCATAATTGCCTCACTTATCCCATACCTTCAACATTTATTTCCAGTTATTTTGATAAAAGTAATCTTACAAATTTTGAATTAACTAATAATTTTCTAACGATTAGTGATATTTAGTAACATTTCATCACATTGTAGAACAATTTATTTTTTATTTTTATACAATTTCTTTTTTTTTTTCCTCCAGGGTTATTGCTGGGCTCAGTGCCTGCACCATGAACCCACCGCTCCTGGAGGCCATTTTTCCCCCTTTTGTTGCCCTTGTTGTTGTAGCTTCATTGTGGTTATTATTATTGCCATTGTTGATGCTGTTCATTATTGAATAGGATAGAGAGAAATGGAGAGAGGAGGGGAAGACAGAGAGGGGGAGAGAAAGATAGACACCTGCAGACCCGTTTCACCACCTGTGAAGCTACTCCCTTGCAAGTGGGAGGCTTACTCTGGTCCTTGCGCTTTGCGCCACATGCGCTTAACTCACTGCGCCACCGCCCGACCCCTATTTTTATACAATTTCTACTTGTTATTTATACCATGAAAGCTGAACAAATATTAATTCAGCACCTTTTATTTCCTACATATTACTTTAAGTACTAGAAATAAAATAGAACATAAGACAAAAATATTTTCCTCCTATATAGGTACAGTTAACCATAAACACATGTAAATAAGTGCACAGTTTTTAAATAAAATAAAATCTCTATAGATAAATAAAATCGTGATTTTATTTGTTTAGGGAGTCATATGTAGATATATTGAAGAAAATCCCCCCACCCCAACATAAAGAAACAAAGGAGGCTTTTGCCCTTGTTGTTTTACTGTTGTAGTTATTATTAATGTCGTCGCTGTTGGATAACACTGAGAGAAACGGAGAGAGGAGAGTAAGACAGAAAGGGGGAGAGAAAGACACCTGCAGACCTGCTTCACCGCCTGTGAAGCAACTCCCCTGCAGGTGGGGAGCCGGGGGCTTGAACCAGGATCCTTAAGCTGGCCCTTGCGCTTTGTGCCACGTGCACTTAACCCGCTGCACTACCGCCAGACTCCCCAGGTAATACATTTTTTATAAATAGATACTTTAGCAGAATTCACACACACACACACACACACACACACACACACACACGTCACCTGTCTCTGGGGCTCAGTACCAGCATTAAGAATCCACTGCTCCTGGTGGCCAGTTCCCCCCACCCTTTTTTTCCATGTTATTCACTAGTATAGAGAAATTAAGAGGGGAGGGGGATACAGAAAGGGAGAAAGATAGACAGAAACCTGAAGACCTGCTTCACCACTTGTGAAGCATCAACGCTGCAGGTGGGGAGCAGGGGCTCAAACCCAGGAGCTTGCGCAGAGTACTATGTGCACTTCACCTGATGTGCCACCACTTGCCCTTCTCAGCTGCCACCCCAACATGTTTCATAAATATACTACTATTAATCTCTGGCTCATATTCACTCCCAATTTTGGTTTTGTAACATTTCGTTTAGTATTTAATCGTACCAACGAAAACAGTAACAATATTTTTGTCACAAAGAGTCTATTGCTCCTTAGTCTCTGATATCAACAATTCAAATGATGTAAATGCCCATAATTTATATTTAAGTAGAAATGACAAGGACCTTGATTCAGAGCTTTGGTTTGTAGAACGAAAGTCTAAGGAATAATATGTATTTCACAAAAGTAAACAAAAGTAATGAAAAACACTAAGCAAAAATATTCGTGGTCAAGAGTAAACTTCCATTAGCTACATCATCACTAAAATTAAATTATAGATACTGCTATAGGAATTATAGGTATTTTTTTAATTTCTAGAAAATTAATCTTATTTTTCTTCAAATTAGGTAATTTAAAAGGAAAACAATTACCATGAGAAATGATAAAATGTTAGACTTTTTTGATTTGAGTTTTGTTTTATTAAATACATTTGTAGTCTACTTGAAACATTTGAATTCTGTTTTTGCATTGACTTTATTGTATTTAGTAACAAGGTGTCTTTGGCACATTTTAGATGTATCCACCTTTCCATTGGAAAATGCCCCTATTGGACACAACCGACAATACAATATGGTGCCATTCTGGCCTCCAGTTACTAACATAGAAATGTTTGTTACTGCTCCAGACAACCTAGGATATACTTATGAAATCCAATGGCCAAGTGAGTATAAAGAATGTATTTTATAGGGGGTGAGCATTAGCGCACCGGGTTAAGCACACATAGTGCGAGGCGCTAGGATTGCCTTAAGGATCCCTGTCTGAGCCCTCAGCTCCCCACCTGCAATAAAAAAAAAAAAAGTACTTTATACTATGTAATTTCCAAAACACAATTATCTTTAAAACCACAGTATGTCTGAGAGAGCTCCACCTACACTTAGGTTTAGAAGTATTCATTTGTCTTTTTTTAATTAATGATTTAATATTGATTTATAAAATTATGAGATAAGAGGGGTATAATTACACACCATTCTCACAACCAGAGTTCTCAGTCCCCATTCCCTCCATTGGAAACTGCAGTAGTTCTCCCAGATCACAGATAGGGGTTGACTATAATTTCTGTAACCATCTACCTATATTTATATATACATTTGCCCATTTTTTTCTTTTTTTTTACTTAATTTATTTTATATTACTTTTTTTATTTAAGAAAGGATTAATTAACAAAATCATAGGGTAGGAGGGGTACAACTCCACACAATTCCCACCACCCAATCTCCATATCCCACCCCCTCCCCTGATAGCTTTCCCATTCTCTATCCCTCTGGGAGCATGGACCCAGGGTCATTGTGGGTTGCAGAAGGTAGAAGATCTGGCTTCTATAATTGCTTCCCCGCTGAACATGGGCGTTGACTGGTCGGTCCATACTCCCAGTCTGCCTCTCTCTTTCCCTAGTACGGTGGGTCTCTGGGGAAGCAGGGTTCCAGGACACATTGTGGGGTTTTCAGTCTAGGGAAGCCTGGCCAGCATCCTGATGACATCTGGAACCTGGTGACTGAAAGAGTTAACATACAGAGCCAAACAAATTGTTGAGCAATCATGGACCCAAAGCTTGGAATAGTGGAGAGGAAGTGTTAGGGGGGTACTCACTGCAAGCTCTAGTGTACTTCTGCTTTCAGGTATATATTTTGCAGTAGTTTACGGATACGTGTGAACATATGCTCTCTCTCACAGAAACTGGTGTATATCTAGGTTTTGGGACTTTATTAGAAAGTGAACCACCTGAGATGAAATTAGAGTATACTATGAAAGGAAAGGTCTCACCTGAGTAATGAAGCTGAAGGGTTGTCATTCCACACATGAAGTCTCTGGACACAGTCTGAAGTGAAGCATGTTGAGGTGGCAATCATTGTGTTGGTTAGGTTGTGATCGACAGATGCAATATTATTTGATATGGATTGGGAGAGGCATACGGGAAAGTGGGCCCTATTCAAGGGTTCCAGGACTGGGGGAAGTAGGGGCTCTATAGTGGAGATGTGAGGTTCCTGCTGTCTTAGGGTTGAAAAAGACAATCGATAGTTAATGTTATCTTCACATTATTTGGTAATTGAGTTAACTTTGAAAAGTCCTTTTGTTAGGGTTAGCTGTACAGTACCCAGTATCTTATATATAGCTGTGCTATTGGTTGCTTCTGATCTACTTGGTCTAGGCTTTTGAGAGAGTCTGCATATCAATTACACAGCCTATATATTGAAAAGATTCAGTTTGTGTTTTGAAAAACTTCGAGACATACAATTGATTTTCCCCCTCATATTAATTAACTACTGATTTATATGACTACATTTTACTAGGAGTATACGTAAACACCATTCCCAACACCAAAAGACTGTGACCCCTCCAACCCACCCACTCCCACCCCCCACTGGCCCAGGAAGCTGCATGTCTACCCCTCACCACAGGATTTTTACTTTGGTGCCCTACTTACAATTTGGTCAGGTCCTGATTTTAGTTTCCCTCTCAGATCTTCTTACTCAACTTCTGTTGATGAGTGGGATCATCCCATACTCATCTTTATCTTTCTGATTTATCTCACTTAACATAATTCCTTCTAGCTCTGTCCAAGATGGGTCAGAGAAGGTGGGTTCATTGTTTTTGATAGCTGCATAGTATTCCATTGTGTATATATACCACAGCTTTCTCAGCCACTCATCTGTTGTTGGGCACCTGGGTTGCTTCCAGGTTTTAGCTATTATGAATTGTGCTGCTATGAACATAGGAGTACACACCTCTTTTTGGTTGGGTGTTATGGAGTCCTTGGGGTATAAGCCCAGGAGAGGCATTACTGGATCATATGGAAGGTCCATGTCTAGACTTCTGAGAGTTTTCCAGACTGCTCTCCACAGAGGCTGGACGAATTTATGTTCCTACCAGCAGTGCAGAAGGGTTCCTCTGTCCCCACATCCTCTCCAGCACTTGTTGCTGCTGTCCTTTTTGATGATGCCATTCTTAAGAGAGTGACGTGGTATCTCAATGTTTTCTTAATTTGCATTTCTCTGACAATCAGTGACCTGGAGCAGTTTTTCATATGTTTGTTAGCCTTTTTATCGCCTCTGAGGTGAATGTTTTGTTCAAATCCTCTGCCTATTTTTGGATGGGGTCATTTGCTTTTTTGGTGCTAAGTTTGCTGAGCTCTTTATATATTTTGGTGATTAGTTTCTTGTCTGATGTATGGCATGTGAAGATCTTCTCCCATCTGTGAGGGGTCTCTTTGTTTGTTTAATAGTCTCTTTGGATGTGCAGAAGCTTTTCAATTTGATGTAGTTCCATTGGTTTGTTTCTACTTTAGTCTTCCTTGCAATTGGGTTTGATTCATCAAAGATGTCCTTGAGGTGTAGGTGGGAAACTGTTTTACCAATGTTTTCCTCTAAGTATTTGATTGTTTCTGGTCTGACATCTAGGTCTTTGATCCATTTGGAGTTGATTTTTGTTTCTGGTTAGATAAAGTGGTTCAATTTCTTTCTTCTGCATGTTTCAACCCAGTTTTCCCAGCACCATTTATTGAAGAGAGCCTCCTTTTTCCATTTAATCCTATGGGCCCCCTTATCAAAGAATAGATGTCCATAGGTGTTGGGATTTACTTCTGGGCTTTCAATTCTGTTCCACTGGTCTGTATGCCTATTTTTGTTCCAGTACCATGCTGTTTTGATGATGATGGCTTTATAATATTGTTTAAGGTCTGGGAGTGTGATGCCTCCATTTCTGTTTCTTTTCCTCAAGATGGTTTTGGCAATTCTAGGTGTTTTCAGGTTCCAGATAAATGATTGTAGTGTTTGTTCTATTCTCTTAAAGAAGCTTGGTGGAACTTTGATGGGTATTGCATTAAATTTGTATATGGCTCTGGGGAGAATATTCATTTTGATGATATTTATTCTTCCAATCCATGAGCATGGGATATATTTCCATTTCTTGGTATCAGTTTCTATTTCCTTGTGTAGCGACTCACAGTTTTCAGCATACAAGCCTTTTACTTCTTTGGTCAACTTTATTCCTAGGTATTTGATTGATTTTGCTGAAACAGTAAATGGGAGTGATTTCTGGATGTCTTCTTCTTCAGATTTAGTGTTTTCATAAAGAAATGCCACTGATTTTTGTACATTGATTTTGTAGCCTGATGCCTTGCTATATTGCCTAATAACTTTCAGTAGTTTTCTGCTGGATTCTTTAGGTTTTTCTATGTATACTATCATATCATCTGCAAATAGTGAGAGCCTGATTCTTCCCTTCCAATCTATATTCCTTTGATTCATTTCACTTGCCTGATTGCTATGGCAAGAACTTCCAATACTATGTTGAAGAGTAACGGTGACAGAGGACAGCCCTGTCTAGTCCCCAATCTGAGGGGGAATGCTTTCAGCTTCTGTCCATTGAGTATGATGTTGGTTGTGGGTTTGAGGAATTTCCCATCTATTCCCATTTTTTGTAGAGTTTTGAGCATGAATGGGTGTTGGATTTTGTCAAAGGCTTTCTCTGCATCTATTGAGATAATCATGTGTTTTTTGGCTTTGCTTTTATTGATGTGGTGAATGACATTGATTGACTTACGGATGTTGAACCAGCCTTGCATTCCTGGGATGAATCCCACTTGGTCGTGATGAACAATCTTTTTGATATGTTGCTGTATCCGGTTGGCCAAGATCTTGTTTAATATTTTGGCATCTATGTTCATCAGAGATATTGGCCTGTAGTTTTCCTTTTTTGTTCTGTCCCTATCAGCTTCTGGTATCAGGGTGATGTTGGCTTCATAGAAGGTGGAAGGGAGTATTCCTGTTTCTTCAATCTTATGGAAAAGCTTAAGAAGTATGGGTACTAACTGTTTCCTGAAAGTTTTGTAAATTCGTTTGTGAAGCCATCTGGTCCAGGACTTTTGTTGTTGGGGAGGTTCTTAATAACGGTTTCAATTTCTTTGTCTGTGATTGGTGCATTTAGATTTTGTAGTTCTTCTTGGTTCAGTTTTGGAAGGGTATATGTTTCTAGGAATTTTTCCCCTTCCAGATTCTCTAGCTTGGTGGCATAAAGTTCTTTATAGAAGTTTCGCAGGATTCTCTGGATTTCTGTGGTGTCAGTTGTGATATCTCCTCCATCGTTTACAATTCTATTAATTTGAGTCTTCTCTCTTTTTTGTTTGGTGAGTCTGGCTAGGGGTTTGTCAATTTTGTTTAATCTTTCAAAGAACCAACATTTGGCTTCATTGATCTTTTGTATGGTTCTCTTATTTTCGATGTTGTTTATTTCTACTCTAACTTTAGTGATTTCTGTCCTTCTGGATGTTTTAGGGTTCCTATGTTCATCTTCCTCTAAGTCCTTTAGGTGTGCAGTAAGGTCGTTCATTTGGGCTTCTTCTTGGTGTTTAATATGTGATTGTATGGCTATAAGTTTCCCTCTCAGTACTACTTTAGCTGTGTCCCAAATATTTTGATAGGTTGTGTCTTCATTTTCATTAGTTTCCAGGAACATTTGAATTTCCTGCTTGAGTGAGTCTCTGACCCAGTGGTTCTCAAGGAGTATGTTGTTTAGTTTCCAAATTCTGTGACTTTTAATAATTTTCTATTTGTTGTTAAATGTTAGTTTTACTCCACTGTGGTCTGAGAAGATACTTGGGATGATTTCAATGTTCTTGAATTCATTGATGCTGTCTTTGTGGCCTAACATGTGGTCTATCCTTGAGTATGTGTTATGTGGATTTGAAAAGAAGGTGTATTCCAGTTTTTTGGGGGTGGAGGAGTCTGAAAATGTCCTAGAGGTCTAGTCTGTCGATCTCTTCATTCAATTCTCTTGTATTTTTGTTGGTTCTCTGCTTTGTTGATCTGTCTAAGTGTGAGAGTGGGGTATTGAAGTCTCCCACTATTATTGTATTACTATTGATGTATTTTTTAAATTCTTTCAGTAACTGCTTGACATATTTAGATGGTCCCTCATTGGGTACATAGATGTTAATGATTGTTAAGTCTTCTTGGCTGATTGATCCTCTAATCATTATATAATGTCCTTGCCTATCTTTTATTATTTTATTTAATTTAAAATCTATCGTTTCTGAGATGAGAATGGATGTTCCTGCCCTTTTTAGTGGTCTGTTAGCCTGTATGATAGTTTTCCATCCTTTCATTTTAAGTCTGTGTTTATCTTGTTGTGACAGATGGGATTCTTGTAAGCAGCATATGGTTAGATTATGTTTTCTGATCCATCCCCCAACTCTGTGCCTTTTGATGGGTGAGTTTAAGCCATTGACATTTATTGATATTATGGATTTAATGTATTGTCGTGCCATTGTTCAAAAAAAATTTTTTTTGTTTGCTCTGATATATTGCAAGTATTATAGTGATGTTCTTGTTTATAAGGGGTCTTTTAGAACCTCTTTCAGGGAAGGTTTGGTGATGGTTGCCTCCTTTAACTGTTGTTTATCTAAGAAGGTTTTGATCCCTCCATCTAGTTTGAATGAAAGTCTAGCAGGATATATTATCCTTGGTTGAAACCCTTTTTCATTAGGGATCGATAGATATCTTGCCATTCTCTTCTGGCTTTTAGAGTTTGAGTGGAGAAGTCTGCAGATAATCTTAGGGGTTTTCCCTTGTATGTGACTTTTTATTTCTCTCTTGCAGCCTTTAGGATCCTTTCTTTATCCTTACTTCTTCTCACTGTGACTATGATGTGTCTTGGTGTCTTCAGGTCTGGGTTGATTCTGTTTGGTACTCTCTGGGCCTCTTGAATCTTGATGTCCTTTCTGTTATTTAGGTCTGGGAAGTTTTCTTCTATTATTTCCTCTAGAATGTTTGCTTCCTCTTCCTCTCTTTCTTCCTTTGGCAGGCCAATTATGCAAATTTTACTTCTTTTGAGATCATCCCATATGTCTCTGTCATTGTTTTCAGTGTCTCTCAATCTCTTTTTGAGCTCTTTCACCTCTTTCTTAGTTTTCTCTAACTCATCCTCTGTCTGACTAATTCTGTTTTCTGCTTCTGTTAGTCTGCTTTCCCTTGCCTCAGCTTCTTTCTTCATTACAGCTATTTCAGCTTTCAGTTCTCTAATTGCCTCAAGATAATCAGTATTTTCCTTGGGGGTCTCAACTGTTGTTTCCCTAATACTGCCATTTCTTTCCTCCAGTGTTGTTTTCATTTCTGTGATTAATAAGTTTATCATTGCTTGCATACTTTTCTTATCTATGGTTACTTCTGGCTGATTTGTAGTTTCTTCTGGGCTCTTGTCTTCATTCATTGGAGTAGCAGTTTTATTTGTTTTTGATATACCCATTTTTTTGATTTATGTGTTTCTTTTTTATTCTCTGTTGTTCCTCAGTTGTTGTGTCTTGAGTACAAGCAACACTGTACTAAATACCTTTATGACAATTGCACTCACCAACCTCAGGAATTACAGTAGCAACTGAAGCAAGTATTGAAGCAGTTTAATCACTACCAGTTAGCTAGTTTCTCCAGTCCGTGAAAAAATAGTAGCCATATCCAGTGATGAAGAAAGAGAAAAGAAAGAAGGGATAGCAAGAATAGACAGTTATGCAAATCTACTGTCCACTCTATATTTTAGGGGTAACAAGAGGGGAAAGGGAACTAGAGCAGAGATACACACATAGAGATACACACTCTGAGTCAGATTTCTTCCCCAAAATAATTCACAAATTCAGAAAGGCAAAGAAGAAGGAAGGAAGAAGTGTATGACAAGATAAAAAAAAGAAAAAGAAAAAAGAGACAAGTGAGAGAAAAGGGAAAAGATAATAAAAAGAGCTGTAATTAAAGAGCAGTAAAAGGAAAGGGGTTTTCTTATTACTTTATTTTTAATTTAATTTAACTTTTTAATTAGCTAGGAGGAGGAGGGAGGGGAGAGTCTGTAGAGGAAGTAGGAGTAAGGAGACAAGTTCCTCCCACAATAGATAAGATGCCAACTACCCTAACAATGAAAGATACCCTAAGAGTTAATTCTGGTCAACCTAAAGGGGGGAAGATATATGTCTTTATATAATATTTATAATAAAATAGAGCAGGGTAAAAAAAAAAAATCCCTGTCCCAGATTACCTCAAACCTCATGATCAGAGGCAGCTGATTGTTAAGAATGAGGAAAAAAAAAAAAATCCTCAGGACTAGACAAGGATAGCTGAAATAGACAGTTATGCAAATCTACCATCCACTGTATATTCTAGGGGTGGCTAAAGGAGTAAGGGAAGTTGAGCAGAGACACTTGCAGTGAGAGTCCACACTGAGTCAGAATTCTTCCCCAAAATAATTCTCAAATGTGTATCAGTGAATTCAAAAAAGCACACTGTTTGGTGGTGTGGGGGCTAGGGCCTGTGGCTTTGGAAGCTGTAGGATTAAGGAAGAAAGGATGACAAGAATGAGAAAAAGAAAAAAAAGAGAGAAAAAATGAAAAAGATAAGAAAAAGAACAGTCATAAAGGAGCGGTGAAAGGAGTTTTTATTTATTTATTTATTTTTAATTATTTAATTAGCTATGTGGGGTGAAGTGGGGGGTTGGCTACTTAGAATGAAAAAAGGCCAGAGGTTTCAGAAGGGTATAGACTTAGAATGAATAATACTCCCTGGTGGGATAGGAATTTGGTAAAGACAGAAGCTCAGCAGGGGAGCCTGCTAGGAGCTGGTCCCCAGGGACTGGTTATGGGGTGGGGGGAGGCAGTGTGCTTAATAATTAAAAGGAAAATTTTTTTGTTCCTTTTTTTCTACTCTATTTCTTAACCCAAATTAAGTTATAGTCACCTCCTTGGTGTCACCGCTAGGACCCCTTATTGACTGGCCTACTAAAGGCAGAAAATCCTACCATTTCCAGAATTTGTGGTCAGGGCTCAAGCCACTAGCATCTTCTCAGTCCACCATCTTCCGGGAACCCTGCCCATTTTTTTCTATGGTCCTTCCTTTTCTACCTTTCTAAGTCACACCCACTACTTCTGACTGTCCTTTTGTCCTTCCTATTTTTTTTCTCCTCTTCTCTCTCTGGGTTGATGGAGCTGGGAGTTTTCAGAGCCCTCTTGTCATCTATCCCTAACAGTTACCCTCTTGGATCACAGACCAAAATTCTTTATGGGGTGCAGAAGGTGGAAGGTCTGACTGCTCCTCTGGATATGGGTGCTGGCAGGTCAAGCCATACCCCCCCTCACCAAGCCTTTCCCTGATGGGATAGGGCTCTGGAGAAGGAAACATTGGTGTCGTTATCTGCCCAGTAATTTGTCTTTTTTTATTGGGAAATAAAGGAGGTAAAGTAAGCCTTTGTTAAAAGTATACTCTGACATGGCACTGAGCTGACTATATAGCACACTGTTTCATTTAATGCCCACATTCCTCCAGGGTAAGTATCATACTCCTCATTTAACAAATAAAGGAAACAAAAAATAACATTTTTAATAAGAAAGAGAATATGAGCTTTGAATTTAAGTTGAAGTATTATGTCCCACTTTTTCTAGTACATAATTCTGCCTTCATTTATCCTAAAAAAATAAATAGGAGAGATAGAATGAATTGATTTTTACCTTGTTTGATATCCAGACCTTTCCTGTTTTATTTTCAAAGATTTATTTACTAACATCAGTGAGCCAAGAGAGAACCTGAGCATCACTCTGGCACAGGAAAAGGTCCAAGTGAATCCAGGATCTCACGCTTCTAAGTCCAATGCTCTAGCCACTGTACAACCTTGCCGGCCACTAATATTTTTTGTCAATTTATTTGGGTGGAGTATTAATGATTTACAGTACAATTGTTGATACATTGGTATAATTTTGTGCTGCTTGTTTTCCAACAAAGGTAACAGGGTATAATGAAGAGTACAGGACTTGGAATCTGAAAAGACATGATGCATAACTAATATCTGGGCTGGCAAAATTACTTACATGAATAGTACTTGCTTTGTTATGAATATTACCCAGGTTTCAGACTAGGCCCTACCACATTGAGGGAAACTCAATGAGTGCTGTCATGTCTTTCTGTCTGTCTGTCTCTATCTATCTAAAAAAGCCAGCCTGGAGCAGTGATCCCAGTGATAACAACAACAAAATCTGATTATATGTCAACTAAACAAGTAACTTTGGAAAATTCTTTGAGCCTCCATTTTGTCACCTTTGAAATAGAAATAATATTATCAGAGAGTTGGGCACAGCAGGTTAAGCACAGGTGGCACAAAGCACAAGGACTGGCTTAAGAATCCTGGATGAAGCTGGCACCCCACCTGCAGGGGAGTCGCTTCATGGGCAGTGAAGCAGGTCTACAGGTGTCTGTCTTTCTCTCCCCCTCTCTGTCTTCCCCGCCTCTCTCCATTTCTCTCTGTCCTATCCAACAACAACAACATCAATAATAACTACAACAATAAAACAACAAGGGCAACAAAAGGGAATAAATAAATTAATTTTTTAAATTTTTTTTAAAGAAATAAAACCATCCTAGTAGGGTCTGTTTATTTTAAGATATTAGAGATTGTGTTCAAGGTGGAGGTACTATATTAGCAATAGGGTGTGATTTCTCATGAGTTAGGCACAGGTTTGAACACTTGCACTTCATGGAGATACTGTTACACCAGGGAAAACTCCAGAGCTTTGGAGTCACTCCCTCTCTTTCTCTACTTTTTGTGCATATGTGCACAAAATTAAAAAAAAAAATTAACCTTGGAGTGGTGAATGCATGAGGTCCTAGAATCAAAACAACCAAATAAATAAGATTTCTGTAAGGGCTTGGCACGGTGTCTAAAATTTAGGGCATCAAATTTGTTATTTTACTAATTTTTTTCTATCATTTCATTTTTTATATAGGTCAGAATTTTAGTATTTCTGAGATTATTACCATAACAGTAGTTGCTGCCTTATTACTAGTTGCGGTCATCTTTTTGGGTGCTTCCTATCTGATTCGCACCAAAAGCAACATGGATGAAGCAAATCAGCCACTCCTCACTGATCAGTATCACCACTATACTGAAGAATATGAAAAAAATCCAGGAGCCTAATCAGTCTACAGTCTGGTGATAGATCATTTATTCTCTCATGCTTCAGTATCACATAACCACCTGCTTGGAAAATAATAAATTTAGTTTCTGTATTTTACTTCATTCTGTAACTTCTTTCTTAAACATTAATATATTGAAATTAAAACTTCAGAAGCTATTTTCTAGAACTGAGAGGTCATTAACAATGTTTCAGTGTAAAGTTTTATGTCATCTTAGTCAAGTTATCATTACTCTCCCTATGTGCTATATTATTCATTGTAAGTAATGTTCAATTCTAATCTTGGAGACTTGACATTATCCTCAGTTCTCCAGTTCTCTTATTAAACACTGTAAATGAAGTTATTATGCACTCACTGGAAAGCACATTACACACCGCTTTAAATCTATTATTTTCTAGTAAACAAGCATCTGTTGCATGCCAAGACTACAAACTGAACTAAGTTGTAAACTCTAAATGAAGTAAGTAAAAATTTCTGACTGGCCCTCACTGTGTACTCGAGAATGAGCAATTATTACTTTTGTGCCTTCTTGGTATGTATGTCTTCTTGGCTATGGTATGTCTTCACTCCTAGAAACATATTTTTATATAACCAATTACAGATCAACTTTAAAACTGGATGCAAGGAGACAAGATTTAGGCTATTAAAATAATTGTTTCAAAGTCAGATAATAAAGTATTTGATCTGAGTTCAGTTTATGACTATGTTATATGTAATTATTTGCCATTATGTTATATGTAATTATTTGCCATTTATATGTAATTGTTATATGTAATTATTTGCCATTTCCTGGTCAATATTTTTATGGAATCTCTATTAATGGAATGCAAGAAATAATATGAATAAAATTAATATGTTAAGAACTCAATAATATGGCCTGGTGTGAAAGGGATGAATTTTAAAAGAAAAATATAAAATGTGACAATTTAAAGGCATAATAATACAATTAAAGGGTACAGCAAGACAGGAACTAGCAAGATTGTTTACAAAACATCCAGAAGATTTTATTGATTGTCAGGTTCACTAAAAGTCATGAATGCAATGTGACCAATTAATAAAGGGAGAAATATACTATATGAATTCTTTTTTTAAAATTTTAATTATTTATTTTAAAAAAGAAGACATGGGGGTGGAGCCAAGATGGCAATTTGGAGGTAGCTGCTGGTGGGAGCTATGACAACAACTGCTGGAAATAGTAGGATACCTGACTGTCAGTAGGACAGTGAATAAGGAGTCCTAAGTGTGACACCAAAGAGGTGACCATAGCTCAATTTGGGTTAGAAAACAGAGAAAAAAGAAATGGAAAATTTTTTATTATTTCTGAAGCACACCCCTCTTCCCCACCCTATAACCAGACCCCAGGGGCTAGAGAGCTGCTACTAGCAGGCTCCCCACTGAGCTTTTTTCTTTACCAAGATTTCTGGCTCACCTGGGGTGTGGTTTTTTTTTTTTTTTAACAATTGGCTATCTTTGCTCAGGCTGCCTGAGTCAATCAAGAGCCATCCAAACTTCAGACTGACTGTTAGGGTTTTTTACTCTGTTCTATTTTATTATTACTATTATATATACACGTGTCCCTTCTCCCTCTCCTTCAGGTTGACCAAAATTAACTCTTAGTGTATTTTCCATTGCTAGGTGACTGGGTTTCCTATCCATTGTGAGAGGAACTTGTTTCACTCTACCTACCTACTCTATCCACTCTCCCCATTCTCCCTCCTCCTACCTAATTAAAAAAAAAAAAAAAAAACTTTCCTTTCACTGTTCTTTTTTGATTCTTTTTTTTTTTCTCATTCTTGTCTTCTTTTCTTCCTTCCTCCTCCTTCTGCTTTCTGAATTCACTGATACTCATTTGTGAATTATTTTGGGGAAGAAATCTGACTCAGAGTGGACTCTCTTTGCATGTGCCTCTTCTCTACTTCCCTTTCTCCTCTTGCTACCCTAGAATTTACAGTGGACAGTAGATTTGCATAATTGTCTATTCTTGCTATCCCTTTTTTCCTTTCTCTGTGTTTTTCATTTAGAATTGGTTGCTATTTTTTCTTGGACTAAAGGCATTGTTTGACTAACAGGTATTGGTTAAACTGCTTCAATCCTTGCTTCAGTTACTATTGTAATTTCTGAGGTTGGTGACTGCATTTATCATAAAGGTATATAGTATAGTATGGCCTGTACTCAAAACACAACAACTGAAGAACAACAGAACATAAAAACAAAAAATACATCAATAAAAAAAATGGTTGAACCAAGAGCAAATAAAACTGCTACTACAATGAATGAAGACAGGAGCCCAGAATAAACTACAAATCAGTCAGAAGTAACCATAGATAAGAAAAGTATGCAAGCAATAGTAAAGTTAATAATCACAGAAATGAAGACAACTATAGAGGAAAGGGCTAGCAGAATTAAAGAAACAACAGATGAGACCCTCAAGAAAAATAATAGCTATCTCGAGGTCATTAGAGAAATGAAAACTGAATTAGATGAACTGAAGAAAGATGCTGAAGGAAAGGAAAGCAGACTAACAGAAGCAGAAAACAGAATCAGCCAGAGGATGAGCTAGAGAAAATTAAGAAAGAGGTAAAAGAGCTCAAAAAGAAATTGAGAGACACTGAGAACAGAAAAGAGACATATGGGATGATATCAAAAGAAGTAACATTCATATAATTGGCCTGCCAGAGGAAGAAAGGAAGGGGAAGTGAACATTCTAGAGGAAATTATGGAAGAAAATTTCCCAGACCTGAACAACAGAAAAGACATTAAGATTTAAGTTGGCCAGAGAGTCCCAAACAGAATCAATCCAGACCTGAAGGCACATCATAGTTACAATGAAAAGAAGTAAGGATAAAGAAAGGATCCTAAAGGCTGCAAGAGAGAAAGAAAAAGTCACATAAAAGGGAAAACCCCTAAGATTATCTGCAGACTTCTCCACTCAAACTCTAAAAGCCAGAAGAGAATGTCAAGCTATCAAGCCATGAATGAAAAAGGGTTTCAACCAAGGATACTATATCCTGCTAGACTTTCATTCAAAGTGGATGGGGGGGATCAAAACATTCTCAGACAGACAACAGTCAAAGAATTCAAACATCACCAAGTGTGCCCTGAAAGAGGTTCTAAAAGACCTTTTATAAACAAAAACATCACTATAATACTTGCAAAATATCAGAGCAAATAAAGAATTGTTGAATAATGGTACTACAATACATTAAATCCATAATATCAAAAAATGTCAATGGCTTAAACTCACCCATCAAAAGGCACAGAGTGGGAGGATGGATCAGAAAACATAACACAACCATATGCTGCTTGCAAGAATCCCATGTGACCCAACAAGATAAACACAGACTTAAAGTGAAAGGATGGAAAATTATCATACAGGCTAATGGACCCCCAAAAGAGGCAGGAACAGCCATTCTCATCTCTGACACAATAGATTTTAAATAAAGTAAAAGATAGGCAAGTCATTAAATAATGATTAGAGGATCAATCAGCCAAGAACACTTAACAATTATCAACATCTATGCACCCAATGAGGGACCATCTAAATACATCAAACACCTACTGAAAGAACTACAAAAATATGTCAATAGTAATAGAATAATAGTGGGAGACTTTAACACCCCACTCTCACACTTAGACAGATCAACAAAGCAGAGAATCAACAAACAAGAGAATTAAATGAAGAGATAGACAGACTAGAACTCCTGGATATTTTCAGAGTTATTTACCCTAAAAAACTGGAATTCACATTCTTTTCAAATCCACAAACACATACTCAAGAATAGGCCACATATTAGGCCACAAAGACAGCATCAACAAATTCAAGAGCATTGAAATCATCCCAAGTATTTTCTCAGACCATAGTGGAGTAAAGCTAACATTTAACAACAAACAGAAAATTACTAAAAGACACAGAATTTGGAAACTAAACAAAATACTCCATAAGAACCACAGGGTCAGAGAGACACTCAAGGAAGAAATTCATATGTTCCTGGAAACAAATGAAAATGAAGGCAAAAGCTATCAAAATATTTAGGACACAGCTAAAGCAGTATTGAGAGGGAAACTCATAGCCATACAATCACATATTAAATAACAAGAAAAAGCTAAATAAATGACCTTACTGAACACCTTAAAGATTTAGAGGAAGGGGAACAAAGGAGCCCTAAAGCAATCAGAAGGACAGAAATCACTAAAATTAAAGCAGAAATAAACAACATCGAAAATAAGAGAACCATACAAATGATCAATGAAGCCAAATGCTGGTTCTTTGAAAAATTAAACAAGATTGACAAACCCCTAGACAGACTCAGAAAAAAAAGGGGAGAAGACTCAAATTAATAGAATGGTAAACGATAGAGGAGATATCACAACTAACACCACAGAAATCCAGAAAATCATGCAAAACTTCTATGAAGAACTATACACCACGAAGCTAGAAAATCTGAAAAAATTTAAGAATTCCTAGAAACATATGCCCTTCCAAAACTGAACCAAGTAGAACTACAAAACCTAAATACACCAATCACAGACAAATAAATCAAAAGAGTTATTAAGAATCTCCCCAACAACAAAAGTCCTAGACCAGATGGCTTCAAAAACGAATTCTACAAAACCTTCAGGAAACAGTTAATGCCCATATTTCTAAAGTTTTTCCACAAGATTGAAGAAACAGGAACACTGTTTTCCACCTTCTGTAAAGCCAACATCACCCTGATACCAAAAGCAGATAGGGACACAGCAAAAAAGGAAAACTACAGACCAATATCTCAGATGAACATAGATGCCAAAATATTAAACAAGATCCTGGCCAACCAGATACAGCAATATATCAAAAAGATTGTTCATCATGACCAAGTGGGATTTATCCCAGGAATGCAAGGCTGGTTTGTTGTTGTTGTGGTCAGGTGTCGGGCTGACCGTGGAGAAGAAAGAGGAAGTCCAGAGCAAGTGGGGTACACAAATCTTTATTATACGATGGGGGGGGGTGGATCAGGCCATGTGGAGTCAGCCGACAATGGCCGTCCCCACTACCTGACCATGGGGCAAGAGAAGGGAGAGAAATCTGAGAGAGAGCTGAAGAAGCCGAGGCGGGGGGGGGGGGCAAGAGCCCAGAAAGTATGAGGGGGGGATGAGGGGGCTTTTATTGGGCAACAACCAGGGGTGATGTGTGGGGCCAGGATTGGTTGAAGGGGGCACTGCTAGGATTTCGTAGGGCATGGTAAAACCTGGGGGCAGAGACTGCATCAGAATAATTCCTCAGCATCATCTCCTCCTTTCCCTTTATATCTAAATGGACACAGTAAAGAAAAATGGAATGGAGCAGGCTTAAATGTTATTAAAGAATGCTGTGCTCAGGTGGGAAGATGTAGGACTTTCTGTGGAGGAGGGAAGGCTTAAATGGCTGCCAACCTTGTGAGATTTATGCGTCCTCATGTACTCAACCACTCTTTAGAGAGAGAGACTTACCTGGAGGAACTCATCTCATAGGTTTAAGTGCAGCCTGCTCAACCATCTCTTCACAATATCTCTACATCTTCTCTATCTTTGTATCTAGTAATAGCATAAGATGGTTCAAAGTCTGTAAAAGACTATCATGGAACAGAAACCTTTTGGGCATAAACCTAAATGATATAACAAAACAGGAAGGAACAAGTAGGTGAGTAGCAAAAGCCAGTGTGAAGTGAAGGGAAGGATTGGTGTGTAAAGGAAAGTTCCCTGCTTGGGGGGGAGGGGCAAGGGTACATAATGAGGGGGAGGTGGGAGGGCATGACTCACCAAACAGAGGGGCTATTTGGCATTGTATAGTCCTCAAGACAACAGTCTGTAAAGTCTATGAACTACTCAGGATCAGTCTATGAAAAACCAGCAGCATGAAAGGAAATAAGCTGCTTTAAAATTGTGTAAAATGTCTATAGGGTATGCCAGGAAGTCCGATACAAGTCTCAGTCCAAAGTAGATGGCTAGGGGAAGAATTGGCAGGGGATGAGACGCTGCATGAGGGAGGTCAGCCACTGGAATTCTGCTTTTCTGTAGATAGCCAGCTGGAACCGCCAACACATGACAGGCAAATCAGAAGCAGGAACGGCAAGCAGGCATTTAGAAAGTTCTGTCCTTGGAGTCTGTGTATCAGGTTCTTCAGATCGCGTTAGGTGACATCTAGGGTTTTCGGAGGTATGTCACTGTAGTCGTGCCATCTAGTGGGTGACGTCTGGGTGTGCAGGGGTTCAGATGGTTTTTCCCGGGATTCCTGTGAAAGAAACACAAACAATCTGCTTCTCATGGTTAATTTGAACTTGTAACAAGTTATAGGTTTGTTATAGTTGATACCTCGATGATTATAATTGGTTTAAATCTCTTTATGATTTTATTTAAAGGTCTTCTAATGTGACCTCCTGTAGCAGTCTCTACCGCAGGATCTTGAGACCAATTTTAGTTAAAATATGTATTTTAAACAGACTCAAATTGCTTAGAGAGTTAATGCATTTTCGTGACAATGATTTTAACATTTACAGTGCCAGATTGATGCCAGATCTGTTGTGGATTAATTTCCAAAGGTGTCCTGTATATAAAATTTATATATGTTAGTTTTGGGAATGTATAGTCACATTAAACATTTAGACTTTTACCTTAAATAGTTAGTTACCTAAGCAAATTAATTTTTACTTTGTCTGGTAATAATGTAGCTGTAAGGTTACACTTTTGAGTGTTACCAAACTTGAGACATACCCATAAACATTTAGTTATAACACACTGGAGGAAAAAGAACTTTTGTTATAAAAACATATCATTTTAAAAACAAATTTATATCTGTCATTAGTCACACAGTTTAAGACTAAACACTTACATATATACCAAAAACTATATATAAAAATCAAAAGAGGGAGAAAAACAAAAATTTTGGAATGTTTCTGGACGTCTCCAGAAACTTTGGCTGCATCCAGCATTTTTATATAAAGCCAGTTACCTTTTAGAGTACTCCGAGCAGATGGGTCATGCAAAAAAAAAAAAAAAAATTTGTCATTCAACACACTCACTCACAAAACACAACTGGCCAGTTATAACAGTTATAAGAAAGGTCTCTGTGAGCCAGATTTTGTAGATACTGCCATGTCGTATTACAGGTCCTGGGATGTATCCTACATCTGGTCCTCTTGTAGTATTTCTTGTTCTTAAGGGATAACAGTGCCATCCTGCGGGTATTGTCGGACATGGCGGGCAGGAACCCAGACAGGTTTAGAGAAATTTTGAGGGAAAACGCATGCAAAACCCCTTCCCATGGTCAATAGTGGGCCAGGCCCTTTCCAAATTTTATTGAGTGGGTCTCTCCATTTGACCTTAATGGATGGGAGGGTAGATGGTGTTTGCCAGTGAAGAATGATAGGTAGGTCCGAGTTATTGTAAATATTAAAGAGATTTAACATAGTTAAGGCTTTTGCTAGCTGGATATTCGGGGGGGGGTACATTCCTCCTTTAATTTTATTTAATTGAGCCTTAAGGGTTTGATGGGCCCTCTCAACAATGCCTTGTCCCTGTGGATTATAGGGAATGCCTATGGTATGAGTAATGTTCCAGAGGGAACAAACATCTTTAAATTGTTTGCTGGTAAACGCCGGTCCACAGTCAGTTTTCAGTTGAAGAGGTAAGCCCATCACAGCAAAACAGGAGAGCATATGGCTTTTAAGCTTTTTATAGCCTTCTCCTGTCTGAGCTGTAGCCCACATAAATTTAGAAAAGGTATCAATTGAGACAAACACATATTTTTGTTTGTCAAAGTTTGGTATGTGGGTGACATAAATTTGCCAAATAGCATTAGCTTTTAAACCTTGGGGGTTAACCCCAAGGACCTGGATAGCAGGTGTCTTTATGAAACTTGCACAAGAAGAGCATGTAGCGAGGATATTTTTTAACTGTGGTACAGGAACATCATGAAATCGAGCTCAAAGGCCTTTAAGATTAACATGGGTTAGAGAATGAAAATTAGCAGGATCAGAGACAAAGACTGGGAAAGTTCCTGTGGAGGCAAGGTGGTCAACTGCGGCATTCCCTTCAGACAGGGAACCAGGAAGAGGGCTGTGGGAATGAAGGTGTTGAATATACAGTGGTTGGGTTCGAGAAGAGAGCATAGAGGCGATTTGAATCAAGAGAGGGGAAAGTGGGTTGCATCAATTTTCACATAAGAACAAGCAAGCCATGGAAGTAAGTTAACAGTGTACACCTGTCAGAAAAAAGGTTGAAGGATTCTGGTACAGCTTTTAATGCAAGGAAAACAGCATAAAGTTCTTTGTACTTAGGGGAATTCTCAGGAAGCTCAGTAAAGAGAGATTTAGGAGATTGTTTGTCTGGGTAATGTATAAGGGCAGCAGCTCCCTTTTTTCTGCCATCAGTAAATATTGTAGGAGCAGAGGGAATGGGATCCCGAGAGAAAAGTTTAGGTGCTAGTAGAGGCAGAAGAGGTAAAGAAGCTATCAACTTATTAGAAAGAAAATGGTTATCTATTTGTCCTAAAACCCCACAAAGCTTATGGCAAAGCAGGAATGATGGCGTATAAGCCACTTTGTATCTGTGAGAGAAAAGGGTGGAATAATTAAATCCGGTTCTTTCCCTAAGACCTGCACAGACCTATTTCTCCCTTGGCGAACCATGAATGCTAATGCGTCTATCTCAGTGAGGAGTCTTGGAGCTCCTCCTACTGGTGTGTGAAGCCACTCGAGAACCTCATGGTCTTGCCACAATGCCCCTACTACTGTGGGGGTGGAGTTGAAGATTAGAAGGTTTACCGGAGAGGAGGGAGAGAATCGAACAAGGTGCATGTCCTGGAGGGCCTGGTTAATCCTTTACAGTTCCAAGGAGGCCTCGGGAGTTAACTTACGTTTTGAGGAGGGCTGTTTGTTTCCTTTCAACAGGTCAAACAGTGGTTGGAGGCAGCTTGTAGGCAGATAGAGATACTGCCTAAGCCAATTTAAATTTCCTAGAAAACTTTGTAAGGAAGCAAGAGTAAGGTTAGAAGGAAAGGTGACATTAGGTTTTAAGGGATGAATTTGCGTTAGAGAAATCTCTGAACCTAAGAAAGATATTGGAGGAATTAGCTGTAGCTTCTCAGGAGCTACATTAAGGCCGCTTTTCTTTAATGCAGGAATGAGAAAATCACGTAAGGCATAGAGATCTGTATCTGATTTTCCCCATATTAAAATATCATCTGTATAATGAAAAACTTTAAGGCACTTATGAATATATGGCACAAGGGCAGATTTAACAGCCTCCTGACAAATTGTAGGACTATTGGCCATACCCTGGGGTAGCACCACCCATTCAAATCTATCAGCAGGACTGACGTTATTAATAGACGGAACAGAGAAGGCAAAACGTTTACAATCTTGCTGATGCAAGATTGTAGAATATAGAAAAAACAATCTTGTATATCAATAGCTATGACTGGAATTCCTGTGGGAATTGCAGAAGCAAGAGGCAAACCTGTTGTATGCTTTACATTGGGTTGTTCTAGCTCTCCCCCGCCAAGATAATTGGATCAGTCCTGCTAATTTCGTGGGCCCACTTGGCCCCACCCCAAGGAACCCCAAGAGGGTTCCAGAGTTCCAGAGTTCCAGAGTTGGAGGGGTTGGAGAGTTGCAGAGTTAGAGAGTGCTCAGCGCCGTCAAGGGGGAAAGAGGCAGCAGAGTTCTGTTTGGTGATTAGTTTGTCTTAGTTTATAAATCGTTGTTCCTGAATAAAGAAATACAGCTTCCCTGCCCAGCCGTATGTCTCTGGCCATCTCTGTTACCCGCCTGTGAAGCTAGCCCGACCAGCTGGAGCCTCCGAATTTTAACAACAAATGGCGCCCAACGTGGGGCTGACCTGCACATCTCTCAGATAAGTAAAGACAATTTGGCTACCTATGCACTATGGCCTTCTCTTCTGCTTGTGAAGAGATCTCCAAAGGCCTCTGCTCTTTCTTCACGAGACTGTTTTGCTGTTTCTGGAACATTTATCTCTGGACCACTCTGTGGTTTCCACTCGCTCAGGCGAACTCAGAACAGCCAGCGGGAATAGCCAACGGGTGGGAGGCGAGGTGCAGAGCTGCCTTTTCCACCTGGTTAACCAGCCAGCCAGCCGGCTGCGCCCATTCAACCCCACGCACTGCCCCCGCAGCCCCGCAGCCCACAGGAGCCCGATGCCAGCATGCAGGAGCCCGACGCCACCACGCAGGAGCCCGATGCCAACATGCAGGAGCCCAATGCCAGCACACAGGCCAGCCCACAGGAGCCGGCTCTCCACCGCGTGGTGCAGGGCACTGGACGCGTGATCCCTCCACGCTGCTCGGCCACTGCGAACAGGGCAGCAGACATGGCAGGGCCATGGGGCAGGGCCGTGGTGTCCTATCATGGTCGCCACCCCTGGGCACCTCGGTCCGCGCCTTCTACAAGGCTGGCCCACCCGCCCTTGTGCTATGAATTCTGGAATGATCCTGGACCTCCCGGACCCCCGGGCTCCCTGCCGAAACTGGGCACACGAGATCTCCAGCTGCCAGTTTGGTCTGAAGGCAGACAAGCTGGAGTATGCAGAGATTTGTGCAGAGATCGCAACCTGCAATTCCTAGAAGTGAAGCTGCCCAAGAGACCTCCACTGGACAACGCAACCCCCAACAACTAAGACAGTACATATCTAAATTTGTGTTTGAAATGACATGTCTTCGTAACAAAGGTTTCTCTCCTTGTGCATTAATGACCATGTTTATGTGTGTGTTTAAAGTTTGGTAAACAGTAACTTTAAGGCTAAATTCTTACTAGACAAAGTTAAATGAAAAAGGTTTTCAACGTAATTCTCATAAAGATAAAATTAACTTACATTTAAAGTCTGAGGTAAATATTAGTTAACAATATATTTTAACTAAGTTGGTCTGTGCCTCCATCTTGAATGGGTATAACAAAAGGTTAAATAGACTTGTTGATATGTAAAACTCTCCATTACCTTCTCTATTAGAAACGGTAGATTACACAATGGCTATGCTAATTATTCTCATGCCTGAGGTTTCCTTTCCTGCGCACACCTAGGGTGTGTCTCCATCTTGAATGGGTGTAACAAAAGGTTAAAAAGACGTTGTTGATATGTAAAAGTCTCAAATTCCTCCTCTATTAGAAACATTAGATTGCACTATGGTTATGCTAATAAGTTTTGTTTCATAGTAAGTAAATTGCAGCCAGCTGCCTTTGGGACTCTAGGCCGTTCCCCACCCCCATGCAAATGCCTGTCGAGACAAGTACGCCCCCCAGAGGCAAGAAATGTTTTTTTTGAAGCTGACAAAGTTTTGCCCACAGAGACAAAACATGGCCCCCTCAGGCCTTCCCTTGGCAGCACACTGGTTCTTGTTACTTGCTTACATGTTTCTCCATGTTTGTGCCAGTTTCTTTTTTTAAAAATGCCTGTATGATATAGGTTTCTGTTCACCCCACACCCTTGATACTGTAGTCATTTAGTTAAAAAGAAAAGGGGGAATTGTTGTATGCTTTACATTGGGTTGTTCTAGCTCTCCCCCACCAAGAAAATTGGATCAGTCCTGCTAATTTCGTGGGCCCGCTTGGCCCCGCCCCAAGGAACCCCGAGAGGGTTCCAGAGTTCCAGAGTTGGAGGGGTTGGAGAGTTGCAGAGTTAGAGAGTGCTCAGCGCTGTCGAGGAGGAAAGAGGCAGCAGAGTTCTGTTTGGTGATTAGTTTGTCTTAGTTTATAAATCGTTGTTCCTGAATAAAGAAATACAGCTTCCCTGCCCAGCTGTATGTCTCTGGTCATCTCTGTAGCACCACCCATTCAAATCTATCAGCAGGACTGACGTTATTAATAGACGGAATAGAGAAGGCAAAACGTTTACAATCTTGCTGATGCAAGGGAATAGAGAAAAAACAATCTTGTATATCAATAGCTATGACTGGAATTCCTGTGGGAATTGCAGAAGCAAGAGGCAAACCCCTTTGGGGGGAGCCCCAGACCTGCATGGTTTTATTTACTGCATGGAGATCTTGAAGAAGGTGCCATTTTCCCAAGTGCTTTTTAATCACAAAGACAGGAGTATTCCATGGGCTTTGAGAATGAAGAATGTGTCCCAAGGACAACTGCTCTCGGATGAGCTCTTTTAAAATTTCTAGCTTATCCCTAGGTAAAGGCCACTGTTCCACCCAGACAGGCTCATTAGAAAGCCACCTAAAGTGGGGTGTTTGGCTACGAACAGTGGTGTTTAGTATTGGGGTTGCTGATTAGATCTGGTCTCGCGGGAGCGAGTTTTACGCTCTGCAGAGGCATCTGTGGATATCCTAACATCAAGACATTCCAGAAGATCCATGCCCAGTAGGTTGGTGCTGATATCAGCTACCAAAGGGCGGAAGTGTCCAGTAGAGCCTTCCAGGTCTTCCCACACAAGCGAATCTCATGTGTGAAATGATGGGGTCACCTCTCCTACTCCATGTATACTGGGTCCAGGGAGAAGTTCCCAATCTTGGGGAACCTCTTCTTGCCTTAAAATCATCTTTGCTGCCCATGTCAATCACAAATTTAAAAGGAATATTGCCAATCTTTACTGTCATAGAAGGGTGACCGCGTTCTAAAACAGGAGTGGTCCACAAAATCTCAGGCCCCGAATTTGTACCATTCAGGGGCATGCCATCTTTGTGAAAATTTGACCAACAATCTCTCTTCCAGTGAAACCCTTTACGGCATCTAGGACACACCGTACGTGGCTTCTGGCTCCCTAACTGAAAGCGGGGTTACTCTGACTGGAGGCGTGGTTGCTCTAACTGGAGGTGGGGCTTCCCTGACTAGAGGCATGGTCGCAGCTTATCAGGACATTGGTTACACCAATGTCCTTGGTGACCACACTGAAAACAAGCCCTGTTTTGATTACGTGGGGGTAATTGCATAAACCTGTGTCATAGCGGATGCCCCATAATTGCCTGATGTAAGTTCCTGTATCGCTAAAATCCAATTATCTGGGTGTAGATGTTTAAGATTGAGGCATGCCTGATGGAATTGTGGTATCATGCCTTCCCAGACAATAGAGCGCAGGAGTAGTGAGCGGACGTCAGGATTATAAACCTTTCTCTCTAAGCTTGTCTTCACCCTTGAGATGAAGCTCACTAATGATTGATCAGTGCCTTGGTGAAGAGAGTTAATGGGAACTGACGAATCTACATTGGGTGGGGTCACCCTTTCCCATGCTTGTGTTGCACAGATGCGTACCTGTTTAAAATAACCAGTTGGGAACCTGGCTTCTGCCTGCTGAGCTCCAGATTCATAGGCTCCAGCTCCAAACAAAGCATCAAAATTCCATTCTACCTGTTTGTTATTATTTTCCTGTGATTGTCTAGAGCACTCATCGCAGAAGCACGCTTTCCACTGAAGATAGAGGGGGTCTGGGAGTGCAGCGCGAGCCAGGTCTTTCCTGTCCTGGGGGGTGTTAAGATGCTGGTAAAAACTCCTTAAAATGGACTTAGACCATGGCACGTGAATTCCATCCTCCCTGACCGCTTGTCTGAGTTGTCCAAGCTCTTTAGATGTGTATGGCTGCCACGGCTGAGGGTTTTGTTTAGAGGGGGCCACTTTTACCGGGAAGGTGTGGATTTGGTTCGATGGCACGGGAGAGGGAGCTACAGAAGTGGAAGGTGCTGTGGAAACTGCTGTAGTGGCCTCAGGGGAAACTGAACACGTATCTACACTGACGGAGCTCTCAGAGTGGACTGCACATAGTTTAAGGTCCTTAAATGCTGAAAAAATATCCTTTAACTCTCGTATCTCAGCCACTAGGTCTCTTAATGATGACGTATCAGCAGGGGGAGGATTTAGGGAAGCAGGGACCAAAACCACGGGGTCCACAGAAGGCGGGCTTAGAGAGCTGGATACCGGAACCGGGCCGACAGAATCAGCTGGGGGCGGGGTCAAAGGAGGAGCCTCCGAACATGTGTGCGTGTCGGTGGTAACGGGAGCTTTGGGTCTAACTGCTGATCGCTTAGGGCGTCTAAATCTTAAGCACATATGATTTAACTCATGTATCTCCACCTCAAGGTCGCGTATCCTCAAGGCAGACCACATTGTACATATCTTGTAAGTCGCAATTATAGCTATGAGAACCCATGGTGTAGCGAAAATTAAACCATCTCTGAGAGCGCGAATCTGTCCCAGGAGAGAAGGAGATAATGACTGGGACACTTCCTCATAAAACCAAAAAATTCCCATGGTGGAGGGAAACGCGGGGCCACAGAGGTGGGCGGATGCCACTTACCTGTGTCTGGGTGGCTTTCGGGGACCTTAGGCTGGGCCACCCAGCAGGGCGTGGGTACGGAACACGATGGGCGCCAGATGTTGTTGTTGTGGTCAGGTGTCGGGCTGCACCGCGGAGAAGAGAGAGGAAGTCCAGAGCAAGTGGGGTACACAAATCTTTATTATAGGATGGGGGGTGGCTCAGGCCATGTGGAGTCAGCTGACAATGGCTGTCCCCACTACCTGACCACGGGGCGAGAGAAGGGAGAGAGATCTGAGAGAGAGCCGAAGAAGCTGAGAGAAAGAAGGGGAGCAGAGAGAGAGAGGGGTGGGGGTGAGGGGGCTTTTATTGGGCGACAACCAGGGGTGACATGTGGGGCCAGGATTGGTTGAAGGGGGCACTGCTAGGATTTCGCAGGACGTGGTAAAACCTGGGGGCGGAGACTGCATCAGAATAATTCCTCAGCGTCACTGGTTCAACATAAGTAAGTCAATCAGTGTCATTCACCACATCAATAAAAGCAAAGCCAAAAAAATGGCTGCCAGGAGTGGTGGATTTTTAGTGCTGGCATCATGCCCCAGCAATGACACAAAGCAACAAATAATAACAATAATACTTAAATAAGAAATCTAATGTTTCCTCTGGTTTTTATAGCAAATGTAAAATGATATATTAATATACAGAATAAGCTCCCTTATGTACACTAATAAAACGTCTTTCTCAGACTCCTGAGTATATCAGTAATGCCAATATTAAGACTCAATATGTTTCCTGACTTGTATGAAAAAGATCTGACTCTAAAGTTTACAGAGAAAGTTGACTCAACCCTGAGCTAGTCTAAATAATGTCTGTGACTATAACAAAATGTTATTATCTATTAGTTCGAAAAGATCAAACACAAAACAATATATTTTATCAAATGAGAGGCACAGCAGAAGAGGTAAACTACTAAAAGGGAAAAATGAAGTTTCATTCACAGGCTATTTTCTGGTCTGTCAAAGTTAGGCTGACTAATTCATGTAAGTATTAAACAATAAATAAAAATTAAAAGATATAATTATTAATTATAAAGAACATAAATTTGTGTTTTGTAGTATAGTATGTAGTAAGCTGTGGATAGTAGATCTTTTTTTGGTATAAGGGAAATAACAAATACTGGTTTAATAAAAAGATGAGACATAACTACACTAGAAAGTGAAGGGAAGTATGAAGTTAGATATGGCAGTAAACAATTTATGATAATTAAGTTCAGTCTTCAGCTTAATAATAGAACATTAAACATATTATCTGTAAATTATATTTAATATAAGAAATTATAGCTCAGAAAATACATTAGCTCCTAGAATATCAGCCTTGCGTGCCTGAAGGGCCCCGTTTAATCCTAGGCATCATCTATATCAGAATAGTTCTCTGACTTCTCTCTCTCTCCTCCCCCTCATATGTAATAAATTTTTAAAAAATCAAATAAATTATATGCATAAACACATTTAAAAATAAGGAGATAAAGTGTGAAAAAGTAACCTCAAGAGTTGAAAATGATTTTATCTTAGAAGTGTGATTTGTAGTGGAAAATTGGCACTGAGAAATTTGAGTTTTTCTTTCACCAAGTTTGACTTAAGTAGCCTCACTCTTCTGATTATGTTAGTAATGAATGATTGATTCCAAAGTTTATATCACAAAGCATAAGTTTACCCATGATTTTTCCATATGAAGTTGAGAACTTCAGATTCCTTATTTGGGGAAAAGAGGATGAAAGATAATGAATAAAATCTGCCATAGCTTTCAAATAGAGAGTGTTAACAAAATTATTGAAAGCCACTTAATAGCCAGCCAGTTTTAATAAATTATATATGGAAATACACTTTTACAGTCTATTTACATGGGGTTCAAAAAAGCAACTCTTAATGTGCCCTAAAATGTATTTCTGTATTCTTTCTAGTCTCCAGATATAAATGAGCTTTTATCACTATTTCTGCTAAACATTGAATATAATACAACCACAAGGTGGAAATTTTGAAATGTTGATTATGAGTATCATATACACCCAACTTAAAAGAACAATAAGGACATCTTTTCTTTCTCTTATGGTTTAAGAACTAATTATTTTGAAAACAAAAAGAAATTTAAGTTTCCATTTTGGTGGAAAAAAATTACTTATGAATTTAGTTATCTCGTGGCTGAAATTCCCAATCAAATAATGACCAAAAATGTGTCTTCATTATACACTAGTACTTTCTTTTATACGTTACCCTATTTCATCATAATTCTTTACTGCCAGGCCCTTCTGGACCTCAAAATGAAGAGTAATATATTACAAAAATGGCTTCCCATATAGTAGATGATAATGCCAGTAGGAGAGACACTGATAATTTGTGACATAGGTGAAAAGGCTAGTTTGCTATGGGAATCAGCTGTATTCAACCACTGAGACTACAAATAGTGAACATCATTGTTTTTTAATAAACATAATCTAAAGCTTTCAAAGAAAAATTAGTCTGACTGATGGCTTTAAAAAAAGGTAACAAGTTGGGAGTCAGGTGGTAGCGCAGGACCAGCATTAAGGATCCCGGGGTTCGAGCCCCCCGCTCCCCATTTGCAGGGAAGTCGCCTCACAAGCGGTGAAGCAGGTCTTCAGGTGTCTATCTTTCTCTCCTCCTCTCTCTCTACCCCTCTTCTCTCTATTTCTTAATGTCCTATCCAACAATGACATCAATAACTACAATAAAACAACAAGGGTAACAAAAGGGAATAAATTTTTTAAAAAATATTTTATTTATTTATTCCCTTTTGTTGCCCTTGTTGTTTTATTGTTGTAGTTATTATTGTTGTTGTCGTTGTTAAATGAATTTAATTTAATTTTATTTTATTATTTAAAAAATATTTGTTTATTTTCCCTTTTGTTGCCCTTGTTTTTTATTGTTGTTGTAATTATTGTTGTTATTGATGTCATCATTGTTAGATAGGACAGAGAGAAATGGAGAGAGGAGGGGAAGACAGAGAGGAGGACAGAAAGATAGACACCTGCAGACCTGCTTCACCGCCTATGAAGCGACTCCCCTGCAGGTGGGGAGCCGGGGGCTCGACCCGGGATCCTTATGTCAGTCCTTGTGCTTTGCGCCACCTGCGCTTAACCCGCTGCACTACAGCCCGACTCCCATAAATAAATATTTTAAATAAAAGGTAACAAGTGTTTCAACTTCGAAAAAAAACCCTATAGAATACATGCAAGAATACAATGAATTCTCACACATATATTTATCAACTATCAAGATTTTGCACATTTGTTTTATCATTTTATTTCCATGTAATTATTATTTTCATTTTTCTTGAACAAGATTAAAAATATGTAGCAAATATTAAGGCCTTTTGTCCCTATTTCAGTGTATTTCCTAAGAAGAATTACATTATATGCATAATCACAATATAGCTGATGAATTCAAGAAATTAACATGGAAATAATACAAGTTTCTTATACATAATCCATCTTTAAATTACTCCAATTGTACCAAATAAAGTTCCTTTTATTTTTTTTTTAATTATCTTTATTTACTTATTGGATAGATACAGCCAGAAATCAAGAGGAAGGGGTAGGTATGGAGGGAGAGAAACAGACACCTGCAGCACTGCTTCACCACTCTCAAAGCTTTCGCCCTGCAGGTGGGGACTGGGGGCTTGAACTCAGGTCCTAGAGCACTGTAATATGTGTGCTCAACCAAGTGCACCACCACTGGCCCCATCAAATGACCTTCTTTAGAGTAATTCATCAAATAAATAATTTTGAAGAATAAAAATGTCAAAAACATAAGAAAAACAATTACAAAACTCAAGCTGAGTAAAGTCAAGAAAATCTAAGAATAGAAAAAAAAATCTATCAAATTCCCTTTAAAAGGGAGTTTGTGATAAGAAAATTTACAGGACCAATATTGAATTCAAATAAGGTCAGACTGCCTTCAGTTTTCTTCTATTTATTAGTAATGTGTCATTGAAGAAGTTGTACTACTTCTTTCTTGGTTTTCCTATATGTAAAATAAGGGCAGTTTTTAGACAGAAAGGGGGATTTTGGGAAAATTATAAATAACATTATCTGGAAAACATATATTCTGATGTTTTAAATGTAGTAAGGGCTGAAAAATAATTTTGATTCTTAGAATCATAAAAAAAAAATCACTCCAACATCCTTAAAAAATGGTTTGGCAAAATAAAATGTATGCCTCCAAGTAAAATCTCCTGGTTCATGATGCCATGTTGTACACACTGGTTTCCAACTGAATGCTCTAGTCCCACTGCCATGGAGGGACATGTCACAGCTAATTATCTGTCATCACGCCCTGTTGCATAGGCAGTACCTTGCCTGCTGCTGTTGGGACTTCCATGCTGTCTGTTGACTCATTTGCATTGCCTCCTGAGTGTCTCTGCTGTGTGTAGATCACACAGAATGAAGCCCAAGGGCCAACTGGCAGACCCTTATGAATTGTGGAACATATCTAAGGCCCCTCCTCATTACTTAGTGAGTAATGTGGGGGATGTTCACTAGTTCACACACCCTGGCAATGTAAATGGTCATCTGCTGCCTCATCTGTTTTTTGCGTCTGGGGTGCAGGACCAGATCGCCTGAGGAACTTTACTAGCATTTATGCAAATAGCTATGGGAGCTCCTGGGTTTGGCAACATTTCCTTTTAGAAGCCTCATTTGTGACTGCACCGTCTGCCTCTTTCGTGCTTTCACAGCTTTCGGAGGCAACCTCAAAATAGATCTTTCCCATATTCAAATTGTGTAATTGTCCCTTTGCCACGAAAAGAGGAATCTTGTTCCTCAGTGTGTTTAATATGCCCTGTTCTAGTGATTGCGATGTTTCTGTCTAAACTCTAAAAGAACACATATTTAAAACAGAATCATTATGGGTACTAAGTTTTCAAATTAAGGGAAAGTGCATTTTTCTTAACTCAATTCCCAGTTTAGATTTTAAAATACATAAATCCTTGAGGCATGTGTAAAAATAAGACAGTGCTTTCTTAACCACTAGACATATACATATATCATAATTGCCTATAATGAATTCTTATAAATATACAGCATGGCAAGTACTTAAAAACAAATTTGATTTAAAAATTAATTATCTACCCTCAAGTAATTAACTTCAAACAGCAACTATAGAATCCAAATAGTTCATAAATGAGTGGCAAATATACACCTTAATTTTATTCTATTAAAGAGTAACGTTTCATAATGTTCCTTCTTCTTTCTCTATGCTGTGCTTTAATTTTTACTATAAAATATTCCTATAAACTAAATTAAAAGTTTACTTAGAATAGAAGTAAAAAAATGAAAGCATTGTAAATGAATCCAAGTCCTGGCGAATTTACCTACAAGGAACTCTTTTTAACACTGGAAATAAGAGCTACTGAAAGCTAACTTCCTCTAGGTGTCAGTATAGTCTTAGAACTTAGAAACCTAAGTGTTGGTGAGAAATAAGAGCACAGTAAAACTAATGTTTATTGATAGTTCGTAGTATTTATACATTTGAAATGTTTTTCTTTTGAAAATTGAATTAAATTAGTGACTGAATGTTTCAATCATAGATGACAAATTAGATTTTGTACTACAAAGAAAAAAATGTGGATATATTTCTGCCAGCACATTGTTTTCTATGTCTTTTTTGGCATGGTAATTCCGTATTATTCATTTTAGGTCTCATCTTATCCTATCCTTTAAAAGATGTTAGTCTTAAAAGATTCAATACAATTATGTGAGATAATTATTGATACACATTACAGTAATTGGATTTAGTTCAACATGCCTATTGGCAAGGCAACTTAAATTACATATCACCAGTAGTGTAGATTTATTTAATTGGACTAGCATAGAATTTTAAAGGAAATACAGCAGCATACAAAGATTCTAATGAACATGTGATTGATATATCACAACATGTGCTCTATTAAAACATTGAAATTCCCAATCCTTCAATCATAAAGAGATGTTCTTTTTTCCCTTTTTTTTCCTTCTCTCTCTCTAAATTAAGTTTGCTCATTAGACTAGAAATCATCTGGATGCCTCCCAAGGATACATTAGAGATTTAATATTGACATTTATATATCTAGAGATTTAGTGCTTTTTAGATACTCATTACACATTACCTCTTAATTTATCTACAAAATTTATTTTGAAAACTATAAAACCCTCAGAAAAATAAAATATCAAAACAATGAATATTGACATACACTTCATCCATTTCACCAGGTGTTAACATTTTATGACATATTTTACTCTATATATAAAATCCTTGACATCTAATTTTAAGTCGAACATATTTCTGTGGCACAGAAAATTATCGTGAGGCAAAAAGTGGGTAGTATAAATAACCCTGACAGTTTTCTGTGAAGTTTTCTTTTCTACAATTATTATACTGCATGCCACAAAAAAAAAAAAAGGTTTATGTGCGTATTTGTGTTTCTAACCACCTACTGGTATGATTTTTTTAAAAAATCTTCTCAAAAGGCTAGAGATATGGACCAGCCAGATAATCATACATAGAACAATCAGAAAAAAAAAGTAAAAGAACTGAATATTTAAAATCCCTTCCAGATTTCCTATTACCTAATCAGCAGAACCTCTACCTCCTCTGACTATTCAAGGGCACTTTATGTTTGCATTATTAATACTATTTTGACATCTTAGGATGAAGTTATTATGGAGAAGATGAGATGGTCTAGGCTATCTATAAAGGTCTAAATTATATCAATGAAAACTTCAGGATGGGGAGTGGTGTGAAGTGCAGGGACCAGCATTCAAGCCCCCTCTCCCAACTGCAGGGGAGTCACTTCACAGGCAGTGAAGCAGGTCTGCAGGTGCCTTTCTCTCCTCCTCTCTGAATTCCCCTCCTATCTGGATTTCTCTCTGTCCTATCCAACAACAACGACAGCAATAACAACAATAACGACAACGATAAACAAGGGCAACAAAAAAAAGGGAAAAAACAATGTAGGAAAAAATGTTTTTAAAACCCAAAAACTTCAGGATGGCCTTATCCATGATTCCTCCCATTTGTAGCAAATTATGGAATAGTCTCTCTCAGGACAATAGACTTGTTTTAAAAGGTAACAAACAAAATGAGGGAGACATCTTAGTAACAGAGAGTGAAGGACTTTGCCGGCA
Source organism: Erinaceus europaeus (assembly GCF_950295315.1). Classification (NCBI taxonomy): domain Eukaryota; kingdom Metazoa; phylum Chordata; class Mammalia; order Eulipotyphla; family Erinaceidae; genus Erinaceus; species Erinaceus europaeus. The sequence goes on from NC_080171.1 coordinate 47,236,299, forward strand.
GGGTGCCACAATTTTAATAGCTTGCACTACAATATGCCACTGCTTAGCAGTATTTCATTCTCTCATAAAAGTGAATAAATGACTGGACAAGTAAATAAACAAATATTTTTTGTGAATGAGTATTCCTTCTGAGCATTTTCCTTAAAAAGGGGGGGGGCATGTTCTGTAAATTCTAAAAAAGAATTTATGCAGTTTGAGGAAATGGCTTGGTGGTAGAATATAGAACTGGTAAGGCATGAGGTACCAAGTTTGACCCCTGGCCACTACATATTCAAGAATGATGCTTTTATATTCTCTCTCTTTCTCTTTTTCTTCCCTAAGTAATAAGATAAAAAATTAAAGAAACTAAACTTTATGGTGGAGGTAATCCTGCCTACAAAATAAATAAAGTTTCATTTATTTATCAGCTTGAATAAGTGACAAATCCTAAGCACCAATACTTAGTCTACTCAATTCTCTACCATATGGCCAACATAGCATGTCACTCATAGTTAAAGATCACACACCAAAGTGTTCCAAGATTTAAAACTGGAACAATGTCCACATTTATTAGGCCATATTTTGCATTATAGAAAGTATTTTTTTGCTTAACAATATCTTAATAATATGTGGAACCTCTAGATAAATTGCCTTTTATGTAAAATATTATATTAGTTGCCTACTTGCTACTGAAACAAACTTCCATAATCTTGCTTGATTAAAATAATACATATTAATTCTGCTACAGTTCTGTAGGCTAGGTATTCAAAATTAGATTTACTAAGCTAAAACCGAAGTAAATGGAAGGCTATGCTTCAGGAAACCTAAGGAAAAAGTCTTTTCCTGTTCTTTCTGGTTTCTAGAGCAACTTATTTGATTCATTGCCTCTTCCTCATTTTCAAATCAAGCAGGGTGTGTGTGTGTGTGTGTGTGTGTGTGTGTGTGTGTGTGTGTGTCTTTCCCCCACCCCTCTCATTCTGCTCCATTGCATGTCTCTCTTGACTTTTTTTGGCCAATTCTTTTCTTACATCTTGAAGGACACTTGCAATTATATTTAGGGCTCATCCCAATAGTGCAAAATAATATCATCTCAAGATCCTTAATCACAACTGTAAAAACCATTTTGTTAGGTAAGGTAACATTCTCAGGTTCCAGGGATTATCTGGATATCTTTGGGGGTCATTTTTCAGTCTGCAGAAATACTTTCATGATGTGCCCATTTAGAGCAAATGTCTCAATTATTAACAATTGTAAAAAATATTAATCTAGATCAAAAATATTAATTTAATCTCCATTATATTGTTATGAAAAGTTTATCCTTAGCCTCTCTTCTTGGCAAATATAGAAGGCAATGAATCAAGATTGTAATGTCTAGGAATTCTGCCATATCCTCATAAAATTTCCATGAAATATTCCACACTCCAATTATATTTTATCCTCTCCACTTGGAATCTTTATTTCTTCCATATTTCTATTCACAGTACTTATGTGATTGATATTTTGGTTTGATCAACTATCAGAAATATTTTTTAAATTCTTTCTATAAATCTTGGTGTTTTTTTTTCTCCTCTTCTTTAAGTTTTCACACAATCAAAAAAGCCTTATAAGTCAAAATTTTCACAGAAAGGTAATCCATTTTGCATTATAAAAACTTGGGAATCGGGAGAAAGTTCTTCCCTACTGCACATGCTTTGTCATGGAACCAGATTCAGTTTCATGGGAGCACCAACCAAAGGGAAGTTTTCATATCAGAGAAGCAATCCTGTGTTATCTCTCCTGGCTCACTCTGACCTTTTATCTTAAAAAAAAAAAAAAAAGGTTGAAGGTTGCAGGGAGTGGTGGAAACACACACACACACACACACACACACACACACACACACACACACACACCAAACATGTGTACATCTTTAGATTTAAGAGCTGCACCTGGGCACTATAAATTCACTGTTATTTGCAAATTACAAATTTTCCTTCAGAGTTCTCATTTAAATAGTTGTACTTTCTTTTATTTTTTACTTTTACTCTCAATATTTCTATTTTTAAGTAGAGCTCCAAATAGATTACAGAGTTAGATTCTAAGAATTAATCAGAAATATAAAAGGTTTTGTTACTGTTGTTTATTTGGTTGGCTTTTTTCTCTCAGGGTTTCTCTGGGGCTTCATACCTGCATGACTTCATTGTTCTAGGATGGTGTTTTTGATGCCCAGATAGAGTCTGAAAGACTGAAGAGGAAAGAGAAATCAGAGCACTGCTTCACCACTTGTGAAGTTTCCCCTTTTCATGGTGGTCCTATGCAGTAGCCTGGGGCCCTATCCTGGGTCCTTTCAGCATAGTGTTCAACTGGATAAGCTGTCTCCCAGACCCCAGAAATATAAAGTTTTATGAACAAAAACTGTTCATTACAGTATAATTTACAATGGTGTTACAGTTAAGCCCTGAAGTGTCTTCTAAAATGACTCCTCTGATAACTTTGAACTTCTTTTCCTGACTATAGTAGCATAACCACCTGGGTTGCTTCGAGGTTTTGGCTAATAAAAATTGTGTTGCTATGAACATAAATCTTTTTAGATGGGTGTGTTGGCTTCCTTAGGATATTTCCCCAGGAGAGGAAATGCAGGGTTGCAGGGTCATAGGGAAGGTCCATTTCTAGTCTTCTGAGAGTTCTCCAGACTGCTCACCATACAGGTTGGACCAATTTACATTCATATCAGCAGTGCTTTTCTTCTATTGTCCCCACAATCTCTTCTACATTTGTTGCTGCTACATTTTCTGATATGTGACATTCTCAAAGGAGTGAAGTGGTATCTCATCACTGTCTTTATTTGTATTTCTCTGACAATCAATGACTTGGAACATTTTTTCATGTTTCTTGGCCTTTTGGATTTCTTCTTTGGTGAATATTCTGTTCATATCCTCTCCTCATTTTTGGATGGTGTCACTTGTTGTTGTTGCTGCTGCTGAATTTGGTGAGCTCTTTATATATTCTGGTTATTAGCCTCTTGTCTGATGTATGGCATGTAAAGATCTTCTCCCATTCTGTAAGGGTTCTCTTCGTTTGGGTGGTGGTTTCTTTTGCTGTGCAGAAGCTTTTTAATCTGATGTAGTCCCATTGGATTATGTTTGCTTTAGTCTTCTTTGTAATTGGATTCATATCACTGAAGATGCCTTTAATTTATATTAGAGTTCTTAATTTAGAAAAGAGTTCTGCCAATATTTTCTTCTAAGTATTTGCTAGTTTCTGGTATAACATCCAAATCATTGATCCATTTGGAATTTACTTTTGTGTTCGATATAGTGGTTCAGTTTCATTTTTCTGCAGGTTTCAAGCCAATTTTTTCCAACACCATAGTTGAAGAGACTCTCCTTTCCCTATTTAGTAATCTGGGCACCTTTGTCAAAGATTAGATGTGCATAGGTGTGGGGGCTTATTTCTGGACAATCAATTCTCTTCCATTGGTCAGTGTCTCTACTTATATTCCATTACCAAGCAGTTTTAATCACTATGGCCCTATAATATAATCTGAGATCTGGGAGTGTAATAATTCCAGTTCTGTTCTTTCTTTTCAAGATGATTTTGTCAATTCTAGGTATTTTCTTGTTCCAGATAAACATTTGTAGCTTTTGTTCTATTCTCAAAAAAAAAAAAGGGGGGGTGGGATCTTGATGGGGATTACATTAATTTTGTACTTGGCTCTGGATAGTATATTTATTTTTCTTTTCTATGCTAATAATTCTGAAATCTCTCTATACAACTTTAGCCACTACCATGAGCTTCAGTTACAAATGTTTAACTGAAGGCTAAACAAATCCATGTGGTATGTTCTCAAGAAATTCAAATTTTACATTTCCATGATGGAAAATTTTATTTCTCCTACATTAAAAATTTTCATCCTCTATTTATAGATATACCACTCAGACAACATCCTATCTCATCTGAAATGATTCATATTCCTTCACCTTATGCTGCAGTTAAGTATCACACTCCTGAAACATTAAGGAGAAAACAAAAAGTCACTTTGGATTCCTTCTTTCTCCACACCTGGCAGTTGGCTATCCTATCTTTATAATTTATCTATACATATCTATGCATTTTCCTCCAAAATATTTTCCATGTATTTTTACCTCTCTCTAATTCTCATAAGTACTTTAGAGGTGAATTTTTCTGTAATGTAAGACCTTAAATATTTTTTCAAGTTCCTACCAATTTTTTTAAATTCCTTTATTGGTTACTAATGGGTTACAGTCAACAGTAAAATACAATAGTTTATACATGCATAACATTTCCACATAACAATACAGTCCCACTAGGTCCTCAGCTGCCATCATGACCCAGGACCTGAACCCTACCCTCCACCCCAAAGTCTTTCACTTTGGTGCAATTCACCAACTCCAGTCCAAGCTCTGCTTAGAGCTATCCTTTCTGGTCTTGTTTTTCAGCTTCTGCCTATGAATGAGGTGATCCCATATTCATTCTTCTATTTCTGACTTACCTCACTTAACATGATATCTTCAAGTTCCATCCAAGATGGGGTGAAGAAGGTGAATTTGCCACGAACCTGAGACTTTGGAGCCTAAGGAATCAGTCTCTTTGCATAACCATTACGCCATCTGCCCCTGTTCACATTTTTCAGTTTTCCACATAACAATTCAAGCCCCCTCTAAGTCCTCCTCTGACATCATGTTCTAGGACTTGAACCCTCCCCCTCTACCCCAGAATCCTTTACTTTGGTGCAATACACCAAACCCAGTCCAAGTTCTGTTTTGTGTTTATTGTTCAACTTGTTGTTGTTGTTGTAATTGTTTCACTGAAGATGCCTTTAAAATTTATATGGAAAAGAGTTCTGCCAATATTTTCCTCTAAATATTTGGTAGTTTCTAGTCTAACATCCAAGGGGTATTGAAACCCCCTACTATTACTGTGTTGCTGTTAATATATTGCTATAACCCTTTCAGTGGATGTTTGATGTATTTAGATGGCCTCTCTGGTGCATAGATGTTAATTATCACTAAGACCTATTAAAAGGCACAAAATAGGAAGATGGATCAGAAAACACAACCCAACCATATGTTGTCTGCAGGAATCCCTAGGTGTAACTCAACAAGACAAACTCAGACTCAAAATGAAAGGATAGAAAACTACCATACAAGCCAGTGGACCACAAAATAGGGCAGGAACAGCTATTCTCTCCCCCTCATCTCTCTCTCTCTCTCTCTCTCTCTATATATATATATATATATATATATAGCCTCCAAGGTTATTGCTGGGGCTAGGGCTCGGTCCCTGCACTACAAATCCACTACTCCTGGAGGCTATTTTTTCCCCCTTTTGTTGCCCTATTGTGGTTTTATCTTTGTTGAGGTTATTATCATTGTTATTGATGTCATTGTTACTGGATAGGACAGAGAGAAATGGAGAGAGGAGGGGAAGACAGAGGGGGGGAGAAAAAGACACTTGCAAATCAGCTTCACCACTTGTATAGTGACCCTCCTGCAGGTGGGGAGCCGGGACTTGAACTGGAATCCTTGCACCGGTCCCTTGTGCTTCACGCCATGTGTGCTTAACCTGATGCGCTACCACCCGACCCCCAGCAACAGCTATTCTCAATATGATACAATATACCTTAAAATAAATACAATTAAGAAGATATGGATGGATGTTACTTAATGTTCAGAGGATCAGTCAATCAAGAGGCCCTTAGATATTTTAATTTCATGATACTTTTAATATATTAATTAAAAATTACATCAACTACAAAATATGAATTATATGTTAATACTTAGATTGATTAATCCAATCATCTCCAAAAAAGTACAACTGTGCTATTCACTAGACAAGTATAGAACTTATTAAAAATTCATACTATAATAGAGAAATGACTATATGACAGTAACATAATATATAGTACTGCTTATACTGTTTCCTCTGGTCCACTGTCTCTGCAACGTCTACTTCTCAGGAATCAGGCAAAAGTCAAATTTATTGAGTTCCATCACTCAATATGTCCTTCAAACAAAGCCCAGCTAGGGCCTGCTCCTCCAAAATGTGGCCTTCCTTTGTACTACAGTTTGTACTTAGCAACTTCCTTCCTCGTAAGATTGTGATATTGAATATTTTTTGAGAGTAGAAACTATATCCTATGCATTTTTTTTTTACCAGATACCCTATAGATTATGTAGGGCAGGGAAGAAGCAAGTAGATATGTATCAAATTCAGCCAATCTGAGTAGTATAAATGTGGAACTGCTGTCTAATCTTCTAATCTCCACCAGGTGGCACTATTTTATTCTCAATAGAGATGAAATATCAAAAATGTAAGCAGAGCTTCTAATGCGTCTGTTTGTTGTGTGTAAGCGGCTTGTGTACAGAGTGGAAGCTTTCTTACTGCTATCCATTTAAATTAATACAAAACACAAATTGACAAGTTTTTGGGTTTCCTGTTCAATTATTACAAAAGCAGAATTGGAATATATATATATATATATTATTATATACTTAGAGTCAATCTTCCTAACCAGAAGGGATCTGGTATTCTTTCATTTACAGTGCTATTAGTCAAAGATTTTTGAGAGGATAAGTGGTGATAGAGATAATTCAAGTATATTTCAAACTAAAGAAAACAGAAGATGGGAAGATTCAGAGACTTGTGAGTAGAGTCCTTGCTGGGTATAATTTTAACATGATCTCAAGCATAAAAACTAGGTTAAAATGCTTACATTAAATTTTGATGTAAATATTTACACATTATATAACCATTTAAATACATTTAAAGTATCTAGAACCAGGTCGGAGAGACAGCCTACCAGGTAGGACACAGGCCTTGTCATGTAGAGTCTTCAACCCTAACACTACATGGGAGGTGCTACAGAACTGGAGTAAGTAAGTTCTGCTGCAGTCTATGTTGTGTCTACCTCTGTATCTATTATTTGCTCTTTGTCCTCTGCCTTTCTTCCTGAATGAAAAAAGAAAAGGAGGAGGAGAAGGAAGAGGGAGAGGAGGAAGAGGAAGAAAAGAAAAAGGAAAGAAAATGGCTTAGAACAGTGAAACTGAGTGTTCAATACAGGCGAAAAAAAATAGGTACCCAGTTTCATAGTGATAAAACTGAGGATGCAAATATGAAAAACTGCTACATAGAACAGACAAAAAGTTTCTCCTGGCTTTGGAATTTATTAAAAAGATGTGCAAACTGGGACACATGTTGGAGCAACTAGTAAAAGAGCACTAGTTACCATGTGCAGGGAACACAGGTCAATCAATCACCAGTCGCCACCTGCCAGGGGTGGGGGTTAGTTGCATGACTGGTCAAGCAGGCAGTGTCTCTCTTTCTCTCTCCCTAATTCTCTCTGTCTCCATCATAATTTGTAAATAAATAAATAGGAAAAATGATCAAAGGGAGCACTGGAGTCACCATGTAGGCCCTGAGGCCTGGTGATAACTCTGCTGGCAAGAGGAAAAAAATATGCAAGGCATATGAAAATTCCAAGCTTAAATAAAAAATAAATTTGAATTGGTTATTTTGCACTATGTGCCACTGCCCAACCCCCTTGAGTTGGTTATTTTGAAATAGGAAGTCATTAGAAGTAATCCAACAGGAGGGATAAAGGGGAAAACTTACATAAAGCATGCAAACGAAAGTTTATTTGACTACCTATAGTTTAAAGTCTTTTTTTATACCGTGACAGATTTTCTTTTCATTTCTTTTTGACCAGAGTACTACAGCTCTCGCTATTTTTGGTGCTGTGGATCTAATTTGGGACTTCATATATGCAAGTCTCATAATTGGTTTTCTAAGCATTTTGATTTGGGGAACCTTAGGATATAAAGGTTTAGATTTTGGTTTTAACTTCATAGCATTACAGCCATTTTTTAAATTAAAAAAATATTTTTTACTATTTCTATTAGTGATTTCACAATCTTTCACAAAACTAAGTAACCTATGCCTTATTTTGTTCAACTGTAAAAAATAGGGGACTGGGTGGTGGCTCAGCAGGTTAAACACACATGGCACCAAGTTCAAAGATGGCATAAGGATCCTGATTTGAGCCCCCAGCTCCCCAACTGCTGGAGGGTCGCTTCACAAGCTGTGAAGCAAGTCTGCAGGTGTCTATCTTTCTTTCCCCCTCTCTTCCCCTCCTCTCTTTGATTTCTCTCTGTCCCACCCAACAACAATGACAGCAATAACAACAACAACAATAAACAACAAGGGTAACAAACGGGAAAAAAATAGCCTCCAGGAGCAGTGGATTCATAGTGCAGGCAGAGTCCCAGAGATAACCCTGGAGGAAAAAAAATTCCTTATAGCAATCTCTAATCATTTGATTGTTAGGAAGACTGATTTTAAAAATATTCATTATTAACCTAATGGTAACAGCAGAACAAGAAAAGTAAAATGACCCTGGGAAAAGAGAACAAGGAGGAGAGCAGAACAGGGTTTTTTTTTTTTGGGCGGGGGTTCTGGTGCATGGTGGTGAAAAGGGACCTAAATCAGGGGTAGAGGGTTTTATAGACACCTATCTTGGTGGGGTAAGAAATTTTACCGCTTGTGTCAACAACTATACTATAAACTAATACACCTCACAAGAAAATGATTTAAAAAACAAAAGGTTAGGATATAGCAAGCTATTTTCCCAAAGCTCTACTAGACCTAAACCATGATCCAAACCTGATATTTCAAGTCAAAGTGCTATTCCCACCAACAGCACTGGGTTCAGGAAATTATGTTCATGTCTTTCAATGAGGTTCATAATTAAGCTTGCTATATGTATCTGAGCCCTCTCCTGTCATTCAAAAAAATCACAGCAATATCTGAGTAGATATTTCTGCCAAACAGGACAGGCTACAAAAAGGGTTCTGATTATATACTGACTAAAGATGACAACAGTTTACATATGCAGAAGTTTTGTAGGAAAACTGTATATTCAGAAAGGGGGAAATATGGGAATGCTCAGTTGAGGAACATACAGTTTGCATACATAACCATTTATGTACAGGAACAGAAAATGGCAGGGAAACATCATCAGGGACCTATTTTCATGTATGGTAATGAGGAGAAAGCTAACTTGGTTAAGTGAGCTCCACTGTGCCGCCACCACTGAACAGTTTAGTCCATTTAGGGGCCTGGAATCCTATTAGTATAAAATATTGTTTTTTCTTTGCTTGTTGTGTTCAACCAAAGCCAAAGTAATGTCTGCCAGGAAGAGGTTACCACACTGACCACCAGTAATAAGCCTCTCGCCCCGTGAATTTGTTTTCTTAATCCTAGAGAGTCCACTTCAGTTTTGACAAGGAATGAGAGCACAGATTTGTACAATGTTTTGATTATTTGATTACACTGTATTGTAAGAAAATAAATTTTCCTTTGGGGGAAAAAAAGGCCCTCTACACTGGTTGACTCATCTATATATTCACATAGCAAATGCAACCCTACTGGTATTGCCTTAATTCCTATGCTGGTGATTTCCCTAGTTAAGTGGGGATAAAAGGGGTTTGATTATAATATTATTGAAATCAGTAATATTCTTTTTGGAATTCTTCCCTTCCTACATAAGAATTAGGTACTTCATTCTTAAATACTGAGTCTGCATAAAACAGAAGGAACTTGGTATCTATTTTTTAAAATATTTTATTTATTTATTAATGAGAAATATAGGAGGAGAGAGAGAAAGAACCAGACATCACTCTGGTACATGTGCTGCAGGGGACTGAAATCAGAACCTCGTGCCTGAGAGTCTAGTGCCTTAGCCACTGCGCCACTTCCTGGACCACAAAACTTAGTATCTTTAAATATATATATGACAGGTTGTGGTTGGCCCAGTAAAATGTACATGTTACCCAGGTTCAAGTTCTTATCATCCCACAGGGTGAAGCTCATGAACAGGGAGGACTGAAACAAGGCTGAAGGATCTCTCTGCCCCTCCCTCCCACTCTTTCTGTTTCTCATACTCTTATCAAAAAGAAAGAAAATTTTAAAATGGAGGCATACAATCACTGAACCTCAATGATAATAGCAGTATCAAAACAAATGCCATTCTATTTATCCTTCTTTGACATTCTTTATTAGTCACCTCTTAACCACCATTGGGTGTTGGCTAGTTTAAGTATGTAGACTGTGCAGGACATCTATGACTAGAATAAAAAAGCAGGGAGAAATAAACAACTCAACAATGAATATCTCCCTCAATAAGTAGTGAATTTCTAAAATTCCATAGTTAAAGATTCATTCTTTGACTTCAAACCTTTGACTTTTGATAAACACCTACTAGGGTAGGTGACTCCTTATCAATTATTTGCATCTAAAAATGAGTAATCTTATCAGATCTCTTTTTTTTTAAAGGTAAGAGAATAGTAATAATAAAGTCTACAAAACTGAAGTATAACTAAAGAAACTGAAAATTAATCCCCTGACTTAAAATATTCAACCATATTGCAAAGTTCATATTTTAAAATAATTATTCATATGCAATAGATAAAATAAAGTTCAGATCATGTAGTATCAAGGAGCAGAGCTTGTATTCAGATGAAAACCTGTTTCTCCAAGTTACTGATGTGAGTGTGTGCATGGTGTGTGCATGTGTGCATCCCAAATTCAGACAATGAAATCAAGAAAAATGACATTTTTTTGGTTGGATTTCTGACTTTTCCATTTCAAATTGCTACAAGGCTAAAGATTACAGACATAGAAAGGTAAAAGAAATTCTCTAAATAAGAAAGTCATAAAACTGACAATTCCAATTTCAGGACCCATCTTCCTCAGATGAAACACAGAATATATTGTCCAACCTCCCTTTGGAGGATGGAGCATTCTCTACCGTTGTTGATCCACATTGAGGGCAAGGTCCTATGGGGGCCAACAAAGGGATCTATTGTGTTGTTCCTGATAAAAATGACTGGTAACATTGGGGAGAGGGATTTATTAGCGGTCTAGGCCCATCATGTCTGTTTGGGAATCTCAGGACTCCCCGAACAGGGCCCCAGCTGATGGGGTAGCCTGACAGTGACTAAAGTCATTTAAGTATGTTAGTCTCTTTCCTTTATTCATCTTTTTCAGTCCTTGCTTTGATAAGGTTATCTTTGGAGTAAATGAGGGAAGTGTAATAGGAAGTAGGTGAGGAGGGTGTCTACGTCTAGGTAGACACTTTTTCATTATGAACTTTATACTGACTCACTATAGACTATTGTGTACTTTTGCTTTCAGGTATATATTTTGCCCTAATTTTTGGATACATGTGAACCTATGCTCTATCTCATGGGACCTGGTCTATATCTAGGTTTTTGGACTTTGTTAGGAAGTGAACCACCTGGAATGGAATTACAGAATCCTATAAAAATAAAGGTCTCACCCTAGTAATGAGGCTGAAGGGTTGTCATTCCATTCCTGACATCTCTGGACACAGACTGAAGTGAAGCATACTGAGTTGGTACTCATTGTGTTGATAAGGTTGGGATCAGCAGATGCAATATGATTTGGTATGAATTGAGAGAAGCATGCAGGAAAATGAGCCCCACTCTAGAGGTTCCAGGACTGGGGGAAATAATAGAGGTTCTATGGATGAAGCGTGAGGTTCTTGATGTCTTAGGGTTTAAGAAGGCAATAGATAGTTATTGCTATAATCATATTGGGGAAGTTTGGAATGTTCCTACTCATGACCACAGAACTCAGATCTACAGGGATACAGAGGTCACACAGGCTCCTATGCTGAATATGGGCTCCAGATCACATCAGATCAATGGGGTTTACAGTCAACAATATTTATATACCTCTCCCATATTTGGGAACTACTCTCTTCCCTGATCCAGCTTTCCAGCCTTTTTTCCAGACATGACATCATCTCCCCAGACAATAACTTGGATCCACCTGCATATCAGATTTCAGGCTCAGGGAAAAAAAAAAAAAACACTAGTATAGTCACATATATAACTAAAATAGGCCTACTAACTATCTATAAAACAGAGAGGACCTGACTCTTCTTCTGCACTATTCCAGCCTTTAGGTTCATGATTAGTCAACAACTTGTTTGACTTTATATGTTAACTCTCTTTTGAGTCACAAGGTTCCAGATGCTAGCATGATGCCAACCAGACTTCCCTAGACAGACAACCCCATCAATGTGTCCTGGAGCCCCTGCTTCTCCAGAGCCCTGCCCTACCAGGAAAAGACAGAGGCAAGCTGGGAGTATGGATCAACCTGTCAACGCCCATGTTCAGCGGGGAAGCAATTACAGAAGCCAGACCTTCCACCTTCTGCATCCCACAATGACATTGGGTCCATACTCCCAGAGGGATAAAGAATAGGAAAGTTATCAGGGGAGGGGATGGGATATGGAGTTCTGATGGTGGGGATTGTGTAGAGTTATACCCCCTCTTATCCTATGGTTTAGTCAATGTTTCCTTTTTATAAATAAAAAATTAAAAAATGAAAACTCCAACTTCAGAATTTTATCCTATATAAAATAGGTTTCTCTCCCTTGACTTTCTATACATGTTTTACATATGTTTAACAACATATGTAAAAAACTTAAAGAATGTATTTCAACTTTAGGTTATCTTCTGAAGGCTATGAGTGTTTAAATAATACATCTATAATTATAGAAGCCAGACCTTCTACCTTCTGCAACCCTCAATGACCCTGGGTCCATGCTCCCAGAGAGATAGAGAATGGGAAAGCTATCAGGGGAGGGGGTGGTATATGGAGATTGGGTGGTGGGAATTGTGTGGAGTTGCACCCCTCCTACCCTATGGTTTTGTTAATTAATCCTTTCTTAAATAAATAAATAATACATCTAAACTAAGAAACTTCATTGTGAATTTTCACCACAATTAAAAACTAACAATTAAAAACCTGCTCACCAGTTTTTTCTCCTTTCATTTCAGCAACTACAATTATGAGATGATGAAAGGAAACCTTAAATGATACTCAACTGCTCCCTTCACAGAATAAGTATAGAATTTGAAACTGATCTCTAATCAGAATTTTTCCAAATAACATCCTCAAAGTTTGAGATTAACTAATGGCACTTTGCAAAAGTAGCTGCTCTGTTATGAACATTTTAAGCATTTGTTGTTGTTTTTTTAAATTTTTTTTTTAATTTTTTATTTAAGAAAGGATTAACAAACAAAACCATAAGGTAGGAGGGGTACAACTCCACACAATTCCCACCACCCAATCTCCTTAACCCACCCCCTCCAATGATAGCTTTCCCATTCTCTAGCCCTCTGGGAGCATGAACCCAGGGTCATTGAGGGTTGCAGAAGGTAGAAGGTCTGGCTTCTGTAATTGCTTCCCCGCTGAACATGGGCGTTGACTGGTCGGTCCATACTCCCAGTCTGCCTCTCTCTTTCCCTAGTAAGGTATGTCTCTGGGGAAGCTGAGCTCCAGGACACACTGGTGGGGTCTTCAATCCAGGAAAGCCTGGCCAGCATCCTGGTGGCATCTGGAACCTGGTGATTGAAAAGAGAGTTAACATACGAAGCCAAACAATTTGTTGAGCAATCATGGATCCCAAGCTTGGAATAGGAAGTGTTAGGGAGGTACTCACTGCAAACTCTAGTGTACTTCTGCTTTCAGGTATATATTTTGCAGTAGTTTATGGATATGTGTGAAGATAAGCTCTCTCTCTCACAGAAACTGGTGTATATCTAGGTTATGGGACTTTGTTAGAAGGTGAACCACCTGAGATGAAATTAGAGTGTACTATAAAAGGAAAGGTCTCACCCAAGTAATGAAGCTGAAGGGTTGTCATTCCACACGTGAAGTCTCTGGACACAGTCTGAGGTGAAACATGTTGAGGTGGCAATTGTTGCGTTGGTTAGGTTGTGATCGGTGGATGCAATATTATTTGGTATGGATTGGGAGACGCATACGGGACTTCCCCCAGTCCTGGAACCCTTGGATAGGGCCCACTTTCCTGTTTTTTTAAATTTTTTAACCAGAGCACTGTTAAACTCTGGTTTATGGTGGTGCGGGGGATTAAACATGGGACTTTGGAGCCACAGGCATGAGAGTCTGTTTGCATAACCATTATGCTAACTACCCTCTGCCCCATTTCAAACATTTTTATCACTATTTTATTTGATGGATGTTAAAGATATATTTATATGAATAAAAAGATCTATGTGAGTTCATAAAAAAAAAACTAGCAAATAACATTTGTTAGTACAAAACTAAAGGAAGTCTTATATATCACTCTCCAAAAAATGACTTTGCTGTATAGGGCCTGTTCGGCAATCATGATCATGGTGTAATTTTCTGATTTCTAAGTGCTTTCAGGGCCCTTTCAGGGCCAGAGAAACAGCTCACTGGGTGTGGCATGTGTTTTAACAGGCAAGCTGGCCAACCTTGAACCTGTATAATACAAGGAAGCTGTGATGGCAGTAGGGAGAGCTCCAGTGTTGTGGTGCCTCTCCCTGTCTCTATCCTTCTACCTGTCTATCCTCCTGAATGAAATCATACCAAGTTTTTATTTAATTTTTCTAAATAAAATCCATATTTTTCATGTAAAATCTCTTCTAATATTTAATTAGTATACTTTGCATAATTTGAAGCATTATTCAAGTAAACAAAATTTGGCTTAAAGGCTCTATACAGTTTTCAATAAAGCAAAGGTCCACTTTTGACAAATATGATAAAGAAACACTTCAAAACACAGTGTTTTAGTTAAAAGAGGAAATGAAATGTATAAAAAGTTGGGGGGGCTCAAATATTTTAATGCTGACTAGAACATAGAGATTTTATGAAATAAAAAAAGTAATTAGATTATTCAAACCTGTTAATTAAACAAGGAGACTTAGATTGAGATGGCTTTAAGGCTATTCAGGACCATATAGGCAAATCTAAAGAGAAGGCAGTTGGAAAGTATATGTGAAAAAGCATTAGAGAGAGTTGTTAAGTATAGCTTCAGAATTTTTTATGATAAAATTGTAGTGCTCTATTGACCCTTTAAAAATTGATGAGGTTCATGCAGTAATAACCTAAATCATTTAAACCATTTTGAAAATCATCGTTTTTTTATTTTTATAAAATGAGTTCAATTCAGAAAATAGTCAAAACAACAAAATAATGATTCCATCTTCTAAAGATAATAAATTTCAACATTTATTAAAATAAAATTAATAGCAAAAACTTACCATATGTCAGGTACTAGATGTGCAACCATCTTTCCATTGCTCTTTCATGTAAATATAAATCTTAAAGCAAAGTCAATTATAATATGCACACTGTTTTGTCAGTTCAACTATACACAAAAATATTATAGTTATTGTTCTGTAACCTTATAGCTTTCTTTACTGTGTAACTTTCAGTTTCTTCTTACTATTACCTTGTACTTACTATTATTTATTTAACCAGTTCTCACCAGCAGATAATTAGGATGTTTCTTTTTTCCTCTAGAAATTAGCAAAAATCTGACACTAGAAATAAACTTGTTGTCATAGTATTTGTTTCACAGGAGGACTCTAAAGACTGGGTGAAGGTTGTCCTTAAAAAGGTGTGCAGGCATGCAGCTTCCTGGGCCAGTGGGGGGTGGGAGTGGGTGGGAGGGATGGGTCACAGTCTTTTGGTGGTGGGAATGGTGTTTATGTACACTCCTAGCAAAATATAGACATATAAATCACTAGTTAATTAATATGAGAGGGGGAAATCAATTGTATGTCTCAAAGTTTTTCAAAACACAAACTGAATCTTTTTAATATATAGACTGTGTATTTGATATGCGGACTCTCTCAAAAGCCTAGACCAGGTAGATCAGAAGCATCCAATAGCACAGCTATATACAAGATACTGGATACTGTACAGCAATCCATAACAAAAGGAATTTTCAAAGTTAACCCAATTACCAAATAAAGTGATGATAACATTAACTATCGATTGTCTTTTTGAACCCTAAGACAGCAGGAACCTCACATCTCCACTATAGAGCCCCTACTTCCCCCAGTCCTGGAACCCTTGGATAGGGCCCACTTTCCCGTATGCTTCTCCCAATCCATACCAAATAATATTGCATCCGCCGATCACAACCTAACCAACGCAAGGATTGCCACCTCAACATGCTTCACTTCAGACTGTGTCCAGAGACTTCAAATGTGGAATGACAACCCTTCAGCTTCATTACTCGGGTGAGACCTTTCCTTTCATAGTATACTCTAATTTCATCTCAGGTGGTTCACTTTCTAACAAAGTCCCAAAACCTAGATATACACCAGTTTCTGTGAGAGAGAGCATATGTTCACACGTATCCATAAACTACTGCAAAATATATACCTGAAAGCAGAAGTACACTAGAGTTTGCAGTGAGTACCTCCCTAACACTTCCTCTCCACTATTCCAAGCTTTGGGTCCATGATTGCTCAACAATTTGTTTGGCTTCGTATGTTAACTCTCTTTTCAATCACCAGGTTCCAGATGCCATCAGGATGCTGGCCAGGCTTCCCTGGATTGAAGACCCCACCAATGTGTCCTGGAGCTCAGCTTCCCCAGAGACATACCTTACTAGGGAAAGAGAGAGGCAGACTGGGAGTATGGACCGACCAGTCAACGCCCATGTTCAGCGGGGAAGTAACTACAGAAGCCAGACCTTCCACCTTCTGCAACCCACAATGACCCTGGGTCCATGCTCCCAGAGGGATAGAGAATGGGAAAGCTATCAGGGGAGGGGGTGGGATATGGAGATTGGGTAGTGGGAATTGTGTGGAGTTGTACCCCTCCTACCCTATGTTTTTGTTATTTAATCCTTTCATAAAAAAAAAAAAGTGTGCTTTCAAGTAGAACCTGAACTGGAATTGGCGTATTGCACCAAAGTAAAAGATTCTGGGGGGGAAAGGGTGGGGGGGAGAATACAGGTCCAAGAAAAATGACAGAGGACCTAGTGGGTGTTGTACTGTTATATGGAAAACTGGGAAATGTTATGCATGTTCAGACTATTGTATTTACTGTTGAATGTAAAACATTAATTCCCCAATAAAGAAATTAAAAAACAAAAATAGGAAAGCTATCAAGAAAGGTGATGGGATATGGAGTTCTGGTGGTGGGAATTGTGTGGAGTTGTACCCCTCTTATCTTATGTTTTTTATCAGTGCTTCCTTTTTATAAATAAAAATTAAAAATAAAAAAGTGTGTTTATATGTAAATGTCTCTCTGTAATAAGGGTGTCTCTGTCACTGTACCTGGGAGACATATTCTAATTTATCTCTTTTCAGTGAAGAAAGGCATATCTTAAATCTTCATACTCTTGCTTCCTGCACCTTCCCAGATAATATCCTTTACTGATCTTTCTCCTTCTCAATGGCTTCTTTCTTTGATGATCTATACAAGAAGACCTCTGAAGTATTATGGGTGAATTTATTGGGTCCTTCTCATCTCTACAGCAAATACATCAAGATATGTGAATAATAACATATTTTTTACTTCTTTTTTCAAGCTTGTTTTTATTATTATTATTGGGGAATTAATGTTTTACACTCAACAGTAAGTACAATAGTTTGTACATGCATAACATTCCCCAGTTTCCCATATAGTGGGGATTGTATTGTTATATGCCAAGCTTTCTAATATTTATTGTGTTTCTGTTATTCAATCTCCGAAGAACCTAAATAACTTCATTTGCATCCTAACTTTTTTTTTGCCTCTAGGGTTATTGCTGGGGCTGAGTGCCTGCATGACTAATCCTCTGTTCCTGGAGGCCATTCCCGCCCCTCCCCCCTTTTATTCCTGTTCTGGATAGGACAGACAGAAACTGACAGAAGAGAGAAGAGTGGAAGATAGAGAGGGAAAGAGAAAGATACCTGCAGCTGTGCTTCATCTGTGAGTGGAGAACCAGGGTCTTGAACCAGCATCCTTGCGTGGGTCCTTATGCTTCTTACTTTGTATGCTTAACTGGTGTGCTACTACTGGCCCCCACATCCTAACATAATTTATTGATTGAGTTCGCCAAAAAAAAAAAAAAAAAAATCTATTGGGTCCAGGCAGTGGTGTACCAGGTTAAGTGAATGCATTACAGTACATAAGGACCAGGGTTCAAGCCCCTGGTCCCCACTTAATGGGAGGAAGTTTTACAGTGGTGAAGCAATGCTATAGGTGTCTCTCTTTCTCCTCTCTATCTCTGCCATTCCCCTCAGTTTTTCCCTGTCTCTACCCAATAAGAAGAGAGAATCTTAAAAAAATATATATATATATATATATATATATATATATATATATAAACTGTTTTAAAAAATGAAGTAAGTTTTTAAAGTCGTGCACAAGTGATTAAAATCCAAAATAGGACAATGGTCAGTTAGGGTTCAGTCTGAGCTAGGGCTCCCATTACTCTGAAATTGTTTTGGCTCTGGTTCTCTCAAAGGGTTTGCTTACTTAGCTTTTTTGATCGTGGAAAAGGAAAGAGAGGAAGAGAAAGGAAGAAAGAAAGAAAGAAAGAAAGAAAGAAAGAAAGAAAGAGAGAGAGAGAGAAAGAAAGAGAGAGAGAGAGAAAGAAAGAAAGAAAGAAAGAGAGAGAGAGAAAGAGAGAGAGAGAGAGAAAGAAAGGGAGGGAGGGAAGGGGAGAGGGAGGAAAGAAGGAAGGAAGAGAGGAAGGAAGGAAAGAAGGGAGGGAATGGAGCTGCCCCAACAACAAAAACAGAGTAGCCAAGAAAAAGTGGACAAAAATATATTAATAAAAGACAGTTATCCAAAAAAGACAAACAGGTGTCCCACAGACATGAAAAAATGGTTCATATCACTTTTATGAGAGAAATCCAAATGGGGCTGGGTGGTGGCATACCTGGTTCAGTGAACATGTTACAATGCACAAGGACCCAGGTTCAAGTCGCTGGCAGAAAACTTTGCAGGTGGTGAAGCAGTGCTGCAGGTGCCCCTCTGTTTCTCTTCCTAACTCCCTCTTCCTCTCAATTTCTGGCTGTCTCTACCCAATAAATAAACAAAGATAAGTTTATAAAAAGATAAATACAAACTAAAATCATAATAATATATATACTGCCTTATGGTGGTGAATAATACAAACTGCCAAGAAGAATTTCAGGAACAAACACATTTACCTTGTTTATTTTTTGTCTCTTTTTTGTAAGTCTCAATTAAAAAAATATTTATTTATTTATTTATTTATTTATTTACTAGTATAGAGCCAGAGAGAAATAAAGAGGGGAGTGGGGAGATACGCTAGAGAGATGACTCATGCAGCACTTCTACACCACTTCTGAAGTTTTCCCCCTATAGGTGGGTATGGCTTGAGCCAGCGCCCTTGTGCATTGTATAGCATGTGCCATCAACAGGGTGTGCCACCACCTGGCCCCTTCTTGCCCATTTCTAATGACCCCTACACAAACACATACACATATGCATGTATGTAGCCATGCACTCTCTCATGCGTGTACACACACACAGACACACACACACAACACACAACTAATTCTGGATATTTCATTGACTCAAGTGATCAGTGAAACAGTACAATGATTATAGTGAGACCCCAGATTCAATCCTTGGCACCATTTTAAACCAGAGCTGAGCAGTGCTCTGATGAAAACTATCAAAACCCTAGGCTTAATGTAAAGAACTGAGAAAATGTTTTCTATAAAAGTATAAGTAACTGACAGCACACTAAGTGTTCCATTTAGCACTTACTAGGTTATATAGACTTTAAATCATAAAGGAAAATTCTGTAATTGTGAAATTTGAGCATTAGGTGATAATCTGGGAAGGAATTATTCTGCCAGGCAAGGGAGTTTTCTAGTGTTCCTTAAATGCTCTCTATTATATGTTCCTCATAGACTCCCAAAGTCCTCCAACCACCAGATTCTTGCCTAATATAATTGACCCTTCAAGTTTCTTCCACTCTCTGTACTCTCACTGTTCTGTCTGAAAAGCAGAAATTAGCTCTGTCAGTGCTTGTTTGTTTTTGCCTCCAAGGTTACAAATCCACTGCTCCTGGAGTGACCATCTTTTCCATTTTATTGGATAGAACAGAGAGAAATTGTGATGGGAGGTGAAGATAGGTGGAGATATGGAGAGACACGTGCAGACTTGCTTCACCACTTGTGAAGTGGACCCCTGGCAGGTGGGGAGCAGGGGCTCCAATCTGTATCCTTCTGTGGGTCCTTGTGCTTCCATACTACGTGCAGTTAACCAGGTATGCCACCACCTGCTCCCCCTTGTCAATTTTCTATGTTTTTTTTCACACAATCTTGGAGCTACTTGAAGTAAAGCACTTCTAAGTTTGCAATCTAGAGCCTTGCAGGGAAATTAGAAAGTCATAGACAATGAATGAATAATGAATGAATGATATAAAATCATTGATAACAAATCAATAGTTTACTAATTTAGTGCAAAAAAAAATTCTAATTTCTTTCTTTTTTTTTTTTTCTGGAAGTCACCATAACAGAATCAAGGATGCCTTAATATATAAATTTTGTGTGGTCCAGGAGGTGGCGCAGTGATAAAGCTTTGGACTCTCAGCATGAGGTCCTGAGTTTGATCCTCAGTAGCACATGTGCCAGAGTGATGTCTGGTTCTTTCTCTCTCCTCCTATCTTTCTCATAAATAAATAAATAAAATCTTTAAAAATATATGTAAACTTTGTGAGTCATGGCTATGGAGTAGAAGCCATTTCAGATGGCTTTCCTATGAAACAAGGAAAAAACAACGAAAAATCACCTGAAAACTCAACAAAATAAATCAGGATTTCCTCAGAAACTTACTAAGCCATGGCCACCAAGTTGCAGATGCTACTATGATTCCATCCTGACTTCCCTGGGCAGATGACCTCACCAATATGTCCTGGAACCTCACTTCTCCAGAGCCCTAACCCACTAGGGAAAGACAGAAAAAGACTAGGGGTATAGATAGACCTGCCACTAGTCAGGCCCTGCAGAGAAGCAATTATAGAAGCCAAAACTCCAATATCTGCATCCCAGAAAGAATTTTAGTCCACACTTCCAGAGAGGGAGAAGTGATAGGGGGAGATGACCAGAAGACTCTGAACTCTCCAACTCCACCAGGACCCAGAGAGAGAAGAGGAAAAAAGGAAGGACATTCAGAAGTAGTAACAGGAGCAGGTGTGATGGAGAAAGGAAGAGAAAGGCAGGACCATAGAAAAAAATGGGAAATATATATAAATATAGATAGTTATATAAATAATAGTCAACGCATGTGTGTGGCCTTAGATTGCAGCTTTCAGTGGAGAGAATGGGGATGCAGAGCTCCGGTGGCGGTAATAATGCAGAATTATACTA
The DNA here is from genome assembly GCF_950295315.1 of Erinaceus europaeus. Lineage (NCBI taxonomy): Eukaryota > Metazoa > Chordata > Mammalia > Eulipotyphla > Erinaceidae > Erinaceus > Erinaceus europaeus. The sequence continues at coordinate 47,257,493 of NC_080171.1, forward strand.
CTGTTAAATCATAATTTTGTAAATCAGTATTAAATCACTAATATACAATTTAAATATATAATAATTTATTTATTAACTTGGCATGAAAGTAAAGAACTTTGGGGAAGAAGACTAGGGAGAGGGGGCTTTCAGATCCTTGTACAGATGATGGAAAAGCCAAGTTGGTGCTGAGAGCACTTTGCAGACTACTGCCATGGGGAGATGAGAAATTGTACTCATGGGAGCTGGACAGTGGCACATTTGGTTAAGCACAGGTGGTACAATGTATAAGCATCAGAGTTCAAGCTCCCAGTACCTACTAGCCAAGGAAAAGCTTTGCAAGTGACAAAACAGTGATGCCTCTCTGTATTACTTCTTCTCTATCTCCTTCTTCCCTCTCAATTTCTGCCTCTATTCAATAAAAAAGTAAAAACAGAATAAAATAATTAAAAAGAGAAGTTGGTTTACAAAAACTGTATTGTAAACCATTAATATTGCAATAAAGCAGTATTTGCTGACAAAAAAAAACCCTTTATTTTAGAGTCACATAAAATTGTGGCAAGCAGATAATTGGTCTCCAAAGAAATATTTTTATGCTAATACCAGGAAATATGTGAATATTACTTTGGACAGCAGTGGGCATTGTTTTGTTTTGGGATGTAAGCAAGCCACCAGAAAGTTAAAAAAGGATTTAGTTTATTCTCTCCCAGAGCATTAGATGAAGAATGGCCCTGACAATAACTTGCTTTACGATATCCATCCTCCTTATTTGTGATAAAAGAAGTCATCTAGTTTGTGACAATTTGCTATTCATTCACAGGAAACTATGACAAATAGAAATAGAAATGAAGCAACAGGCATCAGTGATTTGAGTAGTTTCATAAATTGTTAGCTTCTCTGTATTTCCTCTACACAAAATATCCTACTTTTTCTTTTTTTTTTTTTTTGCAAAAGGATATTTCCTTCTATAATTCTATCTCACAGTTTCCAGTTTCCTTTAGTTTGTGACACTTCATGATATTAGCCTGTCATTGTTACTTACACAATTGATTCTACATCATGGAATCACTTGTCATCCTACTTATACAAATTTTTTTCTTTTTCTTTTTTTTGCTTCTTCTTTTCTTTGCCTCAAGAATTAACACTGGGTCTTGGTGCCTACATAAAGACTTTACCATTCCTGATGGCCATTTTATTTTATTTTATTGAGAAAGATAAAGAGGGAGAGAGAGAGGAGGGCTGGAGAGAAAGAGAAAGACAGAGACAGAGAGAGAGAGAGAGAGAGAGAAAAAACTGCTCTAACATTAAGTTCCCTTCTCCCTCCCCACAAGTAGGAGCCAAGGGCTTAAACACAGGTCTTTCTGTACTAACTTTTATCTCCAACTGTCAATTAATTTAATTCTATTCCACCTCAAAACTCTAAAAGAATTAAAATAATTGACCCATAATATCATAGGATACATCAAATTTGTTTCTCTTGGGTCATATTTATTGTTCTCGTCCTATCTTCTATAGTTTGTATTTCATGGCACCAACAAGTCTGTGATATCCAGTGCTTCAATAAAGATACCATATTTATGTAATTCGTCTTTCATGTGTATGTGAGTGTGATAGATAGCTACCATGCTTCTTGTTCAAAATGTAACAGCAGGTTGAGGTGGAAAATAATCTAGCTATTGTCATGGGCACAGTGACTTTACATGCCCCTTCCCTGATTAGTACAAAAAACAAATGGAAATTTTGCAGCCTCATCATAATAAAGTTCATTTTCCTATGCCCTTGAGTAAGAATTTGCATGCATATTACTGCAGCATTTTGACAGCAAAACAGTATGCTTTGGCTGATCCTTTCTGAGTGAGCAACTTTGCATGGCCTTAAAAGTGACATGTCACAAGGGCAGATAGCATAATGGATATGCAAAGAGACTCATGTCTGATGCTCCAAAGTCTTAAGTTCAATCCCCACACCACCAAAAACCAGAGCTGATCAGTATTCTGGTAAAACATTTATAATAATAATGAAAATAATAAAATAAAATAAACACAACTTTTGGGGGCCAGGAAGTGGTGTATCTGGTTGAGTACACATGTTACAATGCACAAGGACATGAGTTTGAGCACCCAGTCCTCACCTGCTGAGGGAAAGCTTTGCAAATGGTGAAGCAGTGTTACAGGTATCTCTGTCTCTCTCCCTCTCTATTGGACCCCTTCCCTCTTAATTTCTAGCTGTCTCTACATAGTAAATAAATAAAAATAATAAAAAAACTAAAAAGTGACATGTCTGATCAGTGTATTTGCAAACACACTTATGTATGGATATATAAAAGGCTATATGTTTTTATGAAAATAAAATAGCACAATCCCATTTTAGCTACATATTTAATCACAGCTTTACAATGTTATACTTTCATAGAATCATTTTATTATCCTGAACAAGCAGCAAACCTATCTGAATCAGGACAGGATAAGAGGTACTAAAGGTTCTTTATACAATAAGCATGCAAAATGCAGGAAGTTAAAAAATACTTTGGGGGAATTTCCTGAAAACCAATTTTAATTTTAAAAGCCGTAGCACTTGGCATAGAAGCAACAGGATATAACACTATATACAAAAGCACATGCACATTCAATAGCACTAAATATAGGAAATGAGACAAAGACCATTGTTTCACCTTCCCAATGCCATCTGCTTGCTCTTAAACAGGTAATTTGAAATGCTTTACCTGTAACACCTGTAGTCATCAAAGACAATGAAGCAATGATGAATATTATATTATTTAAAGTTAACTGCTCCAATATTTTATCATATTCTCAAACTTGTACATTTAACCACAGGTTCTCTAATGATTTAGTCACATCTCTCTGTGCTATTTCATCTATTGCTGATTATTTTTAATAAATAATTTTCTTAAAATAATAAATATCATGGCTATGTGCTCTAATACATCAATTAAGAATAAGTGATCAGGAATTCCATAAAATTATATTTTGATTATATTAACAGATTGCTTTCCAAAAATGAATTTTCCCTTCTATTTTATAATGATAAAATAAAATCATTAATTCAAATTATTTTCCTTTAAAATAATTTGATATGATACTACTCTGGATCTGTGGTTTGGTTTTAAGTTGGTGATTTAGCCACTAGGTTGAAAGCCTGATTTGATACACACATCTGAAGTTCTAATACAAGCTCAGTTTAGGCCAAGATTTTCAGAATGACAATGGTTGATCCAGACCTCCTCATTAGAGAAATTGAATTAAACATTTCACTACACATAGTTAACTTATAAATATTCTGGCACCTTTAAGGTCAAGACTGAAAACAAATTCCTCTACAGAAAACCCACTAGTCCTATACCTGTTTCTTCCATCTGTAAAAATAAATAAATAAATAAATAAATAAATCTGATAAGGTGATTGGCCCAGCAATGACCAAAGTCTAAAAGTGAACTACTTGGCTATTAAGATTATTAAGAATGATGAATTCACCTTATTCACCTCATCTTTGGGTAGAGCTTGAAGGAATTATGTTAGATGAGATAAGCCAGAAAGAGAAGGATGAATATGGGATAATCATGAACAGAAGTTGAACAATAAGAACAGAAATGGAAAACACAAAGCAGAACTTGTATTGGGTTTGATGTAGTGCACCAAAGTAAAGGACTCTAGGAGAGGTGGTTGGGGAGGAACGTTCAGATCTTGATGCAGGATAGTAGAAGAAGACTGAGGCTGGGGGTGTTTTGTAGAAAACTGAGAAAAATTACAGTTGTCAACAATTGTGTCTACTGTTAATTCCCCCAACAAAAAAGTAAAAAACAAACAATATATATAAATAAAAAAATAAAGATAAACCACTGAGGTATTTATGTATAACTTCTTATTGTAATTCAGGCATATCTTTATATAAAATGAGTACACCTGTGATTTCACTCATTCAGGCAGAAGAACACCTACATGGGGACAGAGTTTAGTAATACAACAAACATTTATATATGCTTAAAGTAAGTAAATATATGAGTTCAGTCTCTTACCTCCTTATGACAGGTATCTGCATACCACTACTCCCAGCACTAACCCGTGTCAATAACTGTCACGTAAACCTTTACTTCTCTCAGTAATGATTTGGGAAAGGGGGCCAGGTGGGGGTGACCCCTAGTTGAGTGCACACATTATCATGCACAAAGATCTGGGTTCAAGTCGCTGGTCCCTATCTGAAAGGGGGAAGTTTCATAAATGGTGAAGCAGTGCTACAGGTATCTCTCTTTCTCTCTCCCTCTCTATCCTTCCTTCCCTTTCAATTTCTCTCTGTCTGATAAAATAAAAGAAATAAAAGAAAACTGTAAAAAATATTTAAATAATGAGTCTTTAAAGGAGTTAGTTAAGGATACTTTTAAACTATTTATCTCCTTCTAGAAAGATAGTCAAAAGACAGTAGCTTTAGCTCATCTCAAAGTAGGGGATGAGAGAGGGATATTATGAACCAAATTTGTGATGACACTATCTTGTCAAGTAAGAGCTTTATTTCCTCATAAGAACTGTGAGGAAACAGACAGTCCTTTACATCAGAAATATCTTGCATGCTTCTTTTATTATTACTATCATGAGAAGAATTTTCTGATCCAAAGCTGGCTTGTTAGAAAGCTATTTTTGTTCTCAGGTCATTGCTCTATCTCTGGCTATCATGGCATCATATGTGCCTAGATAATGAAGTATGAGACACATGATGACTACACTAGATTTTCATTGTTTCTTCTAAATAATGATCAATAGCGACCTTGGACAGAATAAACTTGGGACACTTGGGATGTTTGTTAAATACATGAAATATCAGATCTCAGCCCAGGTCTAGTGAATCTAGTGTTATCCTGTGAGTAATGTCCAGAGATGTACCTTTTGCAAACAGAAGCATCCATCTTAGAACAGAAAAAGAAGTAAGACTATAATATTAAATCCAGTGATAGCACTAGTTATCTAAATGTGATGTATAACTGTCTTAGAAAAAATGTTTTATATTTCCTTCTCTGTGTTTAAAATTCCTCTATTTCTTTTTTTCTGCTACTATTCTTTTTATTTTTATTATTATTTATTTATTTATTCCCTTTTGTTGCCCTTATTATTATTGTAGTTATTAATGATGTCATTGTTGTTGGATAGAACAGAGAGAAATGGAGAGAAGAGAGGACATTAGAAATGGGGAGAGAAAGATAGATACCTGCAGACCTGCTTCACCGCTTGTGAAGCAACTCCCCTGAAGGGGGGGAGCCTGGGGCTCGAACCGGGATCCTTAGGCTGGTCCTTGCGCTTTGGGACTCCCTTTATTTATTTTTTTAAGAGGGGTACACTTCTATCTAATTCCCACCACCAGAACTCTGCATTCAATCCCTTCCCTTATAGTTCCCTATTGTTTATCCCTCTGGGAGTATGGACCCAGAATCGTTATGGGATGTAGAAGGTAGGAGGTCTGGCTTCTGTAATTGCTTCCTTGCTGAACATGGGTGTTGACAGGTCTATCTATACTCCCAGCCTGTCTTTCTTTTTCCCTAGTGGGGTAGGGATCTGGAGAGGTGGGGCTCCAGGACACGTTGGTGGGGTCATCTGCCCAGGGAAGTCAGGTTGTCATCATGATAGTGTCTGGTACCTGGTGGTTGAAAAAGAGTTAAGATAGAAAGCAGAACAAATTGTTGACTAATCATGAACCTAAAAATAAGACTATTGCAGATGAAGATTTGGGGTCTCCATTTTGGAAAAAGCTAGTAGGTCTATTTTAAGTATATTCCAAGGTGCCCATGACCCTACTAGTTTCTGCCTGAGCTTGACATCTAACAAACAGGTGTCTGGGGAGATGGTGTCATAGTTGGAAAAAGGACTAGAAAGCTGGATCAGGGAAGAGAGTAGCTCCCAAGTATGAGAAAAGTATATATTGTTAACTGTAAACCCCATAGATCTGATCTGGGGCCCATTGTCAGCACAGGAGCCTCTGTAACTTCTGCATCTCTGTAGGTCTGATCTGGTATTAGAAGTTATCACCACTGCAATAAGGTAAGAGAAAGGAATCAAAGGAAAATTCCTCTATTTTTATGAAATTCATTTCTTTACACTAGATTTAAATCTACCAGGCTTATCTGGGTTTCAATTTAAAAATGACTTCAATATGACTCTGCTGCAGAAATCTATGAAATCATTTAATATTCAATTATGTCATTGAATAGGCTTTGTAACAATATGGCTATTAGGAATTCTGGGACTCAAGCTTTATTAAACTCAAGTTTCAATGTATTGTCATTGGTATCAAAGAAATGGTTTTGTGTTGTTCTAGGAGACTATAAAAAAAGTAAATAAAAGGGAATGCTTTAGTGATAACATGTAATAGTAATATAGTGACATGTTCTTATCATTCTCAGTGTAATAACTTGATCATTTGTATGGAGATACACTGTTTTTGCTTAGCAACTATTTTTCTTGTGTCATCATATTCATGTTAATAAGTAGCTGGTCAAATATTACCTTAACTATTCCTGAAAAATAAAGATTTGATACAATGAAATTATAGCCTAATAAATGGAAAGAGGAAGAGGCAGGAGGAAGTGAAAAAGAGAATGAATGGACTGAACCATTAATTTGATAATTTGTTCAGAAATATGGTCTCTGTCTCTAATTTTGAAATGACAGTATCAAACAAAAGCCTAGGGAGGTAGAAAGAGTACCTTACTACAAAACAGGTCACCACTCTGTCCTTTTTACTCTATTATCTTTGTGAGTGGGAAAATATTTTAAATCTTTAGCTTTCTAAAGTGAGAGTATTTTCCAGAAAATTGAGAAATTTTACACATGTATCAACAACTATATTTACTATAAACCACTAACCACCCAATTAAAAAAAAAAAAAGCTCTGGGAGGTTGGGGGTGGTAATATAATGGTTATGCAAATACACTCTAGTGCCTGAGGCTCCAAGGTCCCAGGTTCAATCCTCAACATCATCATTAACCTGAATTGAGCAGTGCTAAAAAGAGAGAGAGAAAGAGAGAAAAAGAAAAGAAAACAAACTATGAATTTCATGTGATATAGTCTAATTTTAGACTGATGAAAAATTAAAATTAATATAAAATTTTACTAATAATCCATAAATAGTACCTATGGAACAATATATAACTGAATCAATATAAAAACAATACCTTGTTTATATGAAGACTCTTGGATTCCCTGTAATAAATCTAAATGAACTCCAAAAACATTTTGGGAACTACCAGAATGCAGTTTGAAGAAATAAACTTCAGCATCCCTAAATATTGATAGAAACTAAATCTAATTCATCTAAAGAGATATTTTTAAAAAATGAGAGACCTGGGCTGCTGGGAGGTATGGCCATAGAGTTAACAGATGACACAAAGTTGCTCCTCTAAAACAAGAATAATGGGCCACTAATGGACTAATTAAAATTTGTCAAAATACAGCTGATATGCAAAGAAGCACTTTAGCCTTAGGTGTGTGCTCATGTGTGTAACCAGGGTGTAAGAAGAGAATGGAACAGAAACCAGATACAAAATAGTTGCAAGTCCTGGCAGACAGAAAAGCTATATTGATAACTATACAACAGAACATAATATTGTTAAATGGGAATCTGGGGAATGTTATGCATGTACAAACTATTGTATTTACTGTTGAATGTAAAACATTAATTCCCCAATAAAGAAATAAATTATTTAAAAAAAAAAAAAGAATGTGGTGGAGTAGTTAAGCATTGGACACTCAAGCATGAAGTTCCAAGTATGATCCCAGTCTCCAGCATTACATATGACAGAGTAATGCTCTGGTTCTTTCTAATAAATAAAAACATCAAAAAATAAAGAACAACAACAAAAAAAAAGAACACAGTGCAGGCTACAAGGAGGAGTAAAGTCATGGGCCCTCAGAATATAACTAAAATAGATTTTTCTAGCTTCTTCCCATACAACCCTTAGTTCCATCTATTCTATGTTTACCTTTAGGTTACTGGTTATTAAACATTTTTTCCTGCTTTATATCTTATGACCTTTAAGACACTAAGTTGTAGGCGCTACCATGTTGCCATTCTGACTTCCCCTGCTGGACAACCTCAACAATGTTTCCTGGAACCTCACCTCACCAGAGCCCTATCCCAGGACAGGACGGAAAGACAGAAACAGGCTGGGGGTATGGATTGACCTGTCAACATCCATGTTCAGCAGAGAAGCAATTACAGACCTCCCACCTTCTGCATCCCATAAAGAATTTTGGTCTATATTTCCAGAGGGAAAAGGTCGGGAAGCATCCAAGGGAGGAGATGGGATAGGGAACTCTGGTGGTGGGAACTGTATAGAATTATACCCCTCTTATCCTACAGTCTTGTAAATCATTATTAAATAACTAAATAAACAAATAAATAAAATAAGCATCCAGGAAACTGAGTGAACAACCAGGTTGTTGATTCCAAAGCAATTAACACCAAGGTACATCATTGTAAAATTACCAACATTCTATTTCAAAGAGAAAATTTTGAAAGATGAGAGGATAAGTAAAGAAGTGACTGAAATACAAAAGTACAGTTATCGGGCTTTCATGTGTTTTTCATCAAAAACCCTAGGGGCAAGCAGAAAATGGACTGATATATTCAAAACTGTTGAACTGTTGGAGAGTGGGCCCACTGCTCAGGAAGTCCAGGCCATTGTTTCCATGAGGTCCCAGTGGGTAGACCCCAGGCTCTCCCCTCTCTTGGAGACAATGGAAGGCTCCCCCAACCTTGACCTTGTGAACTAATAATGGATGGCTTCTCCAGATTGAGGCTACCTTTCTGCACATGCCCCTCCTCTCCTCTTAAAACAAAGGCCATGAATTACTTTACATTGTGTATGGCCCAACTTGAAAACCACTGCAAACTTCTGTTACTCCTGCCAGGGGGGTGAGGGATCCAGAGTGACAGCCCCCACTGAATGATAAGAATTGCTAGCAACATATACTCTATACCCTGCAAATTATCCTTCAAATATAAGGAGAAAATAAATGTCTTATGAAACATACAAAAGCTAAAGATTGGTCACTACCAACCCTGTCCTTTAAGAATTACTGAAGGAAGTCCCACAAGAAAAAAAGCAAAGGAGGAATACACATTCTAAGCAAAGTGATCATGTGCAAGATAGAATTAATGATACAACTGCCACAGGTAAGGACAATGTAATAGGGAAGTGAAGGGAAATAATGGACATAGCAGTACAATAAAATGTCAGTAAATCAAGAACAATTTAAAAATGACATTATTTTTTAGATATAATGAATTAGATATAACACTAATGATAATCACAATACAAAATATGGAACAGAGACCCATAGAAAGTACAATGGAAATCAGTGAGAAAAATATCATATAAACCCATGTACACAAAGTGACAAAAGCAAATAGGACAAGAATAAACAATTTAAAACAAACTCAAAACAAAAATAAGAATGGACATAAGTAAACCACATATATCAATAACCATTCTAAATGTTAATGACCTAAATTGACCTGTCAAAAGACTCAGAGTGATTAAATAGATTAAAGAACAAGATTCATCTATTCTGTCTCCAGAAAACACATATCTGAAGGAAAAATAAACAGGAGCTCAAGGTGAGAGGTTTGATGGGACAAGATGTTCCACACCAATAATGTAGAAAAATGTCAGAAACAGCTAGTGTTCTATCAGATAAAATAGACTTTAAGGCACAAAAAGTAATTAGAGACAGAAAGAAACAGTACATAGTGGTCAAAGGTACAGTGCTGCAACCATACATATGGTTCAAACACAACAACACTCAAATATATCAAACAAGTATTTACTGAACTCAAAGGACACACTGACATCAACACAATAACAATAGGAAATTTTTTTATTGATTTAATAATGATCAACAAGACCATAAGATAAGAGGGGTACAATTCCACACAATTCCCACCACCAGAGTTCTGTATACCATCTCCTTCATTGAAAGCTTTCCTGTTCTTTATCCTTCTGGGAGCATGGACCCAGAATCATTATGGGATGCAGAAGGTGGGAGGTCTGGCTTCTGTAATTGCTTCTCCTCTGGACATGAGCATTGAAAGGCTGATCCATACTTCCAGCCTGTCTCTATCTTTCCCTAGTGGGGCAGGACTTTGGAGATATTTATATACTTTTCCCATGTTTGGGAGCTACTCTCTTCCCTGATCCAGCTTTCTAGTCCTATTCCCAGTTTTGACACCATCTCCCCAGACAATACCTTTGGTCCACCTGCATGTTAGCTGTCAGGCTCAGGCAGAAATTAGTAAAGTCATGGGTATTCCCTTGGAATATACCTAAAATAGACTTCTTAGCTATTTCCAAAATGGAGACCCCTAAACCTCATGTGCTGTATTCTTACCTTTAGATTCCTGATTATTAAATAATTTGTTCTGCTTTATATTTTAATGGTTTTTCAGCCACCAAGTTGCAGATGCTACCATGACACCAAGGTGACTTCCCTGGGCAAGCCTCACAAATGTGTCTTGGAACCCAACCTTTCCAGAGCCCTGCTCCACTAGGGTAAGAGAGAAAAAGGGTATGGATGGACCTGCCAACATGCATGCCCAGCAAGGAAGCAATTACAGAAGCCAGACCTTCCACCTTCTGAACCCCATAGAGATATTTAGTCCATACTCCCAAAGAGATAAAAAAATAGGAAAGATTCCAATGGAGGGTAAGGATAAGGAACTCTGGTGTCAGAAATTGTATGGAATTATACCCCTTTTATCCCACAATCTTGTTGATCATTATTAAATCACTAATAAAAATTTTAAAATGAGAATATACCAAATTAAAGAGCTTCTAAACATGAAAAGAAAATACCACTAGGATAAAAAGGCATTGAAGTGGGAGAAGATACATAGATCTTGGGATAGGGCTATAAAATACATAGAAGAGAGTATATACAGTCCAGAGAGAAATACATTCCAGAGAGACCACCTATAAAAGATGCATATTCCTTACCATTCAATTTCTACTTCTGTCTTACCAGAAGCAATCACGTTTTGACTTTTTTTCTATTCCAAAAGTGGATTCATATAGCATGTATTCTTTGTTTTTTTAAACTCAACATAATATATATATATTTTAAATTATCCACGTTGTTGTGTTAGTATTTTTTTTACTAACAAGAAATATTCCAAAGCTTGGATATACAATATGTTTATCCATCCTTCTACTGATGAATATCAAAACTATTCCAGTTTCTGTTATTATGAATATCACTGCTATGAAAGTTGATTTTTATCAGTGCTTGGGAATGAACTAAGGGTCTTAGGTATGCATTGATAGGCTTCTCATTGCCCAAATTTTAATCCTATATTTTCAGTGAAAGAGTGCTTATTGTTTTCTTTGATGCAGTTACCTTTGTATACCACTGAACCAAAAGAAAAAATTCCACGTTTTCCTCCAAAAGCCAATGCTTTTATTTATAAGTGTATAACTTTACAGTTTGCATTTACGTTGGTATGTAAAGGCAAAAATGAAGTTTTTAAAAATTGTCTATAGTGATTTAATATTGGTTTACAAATGTATAAGGTAACAGGGATATAATTCCACACCTCTCCCACCACCAGAGTTCTGTGTCCCCATTGGCTCTCTTGGAAACGGTATTAGTTCTCCCTAGATGACAGATATGAATTAACTTTTGTTTCTATATCCATCTATCCATATTTATATATATTTACCTTTTCCCCCCTATGTTCCTGCCTTCTTTGCCTTTCTAAGTCACATCTACTACTTCTGAGTGTTTTCTTTTCCTCTCTCCAATACCTGAAGGAGTTGAAATTCAGAACCTACTGATCATCTTTCTCTAACATTTACCCCTCTAGGAGTATGAAGCAAAATTCTTTATGGGGTGAAGAAGGTGCAAGGTCTGACCACTGTAATTGCTTCTCAGCTGGACATTGACATTGGCAGGTCAATCCTAGCATGTTTCTACCTTTGCCTAGTGGAGATCAAATTATTTTTAATATGAAAATTACATTATTTGATATCATGCGTTGAACATTACTACTTTCTTTCCCCAAACAAACAACTACTGCCCCACTATGCATTGCCTACAACTTATAAGCACCATTGTAAAAGTTGTACAACTATACCACCCATTTTTTAAAATATTATGTGCTTATTTTATATTTTCTTAAGATTTTTATTATTGATTTAGTAATATTTTATACTACTAGAAAATTACAGTACAGTTCCACACCATACCCACCACCAATGTCCTATATCCAAGCCCCCAACAATACCACCATATTTCTCACAAAGTCTTAGAAATACTTTTTTTTTTCAAACTAATGTATTTCAATTCTCTATGTTCCACACATGAGTGAAATCATCTGGTAGTTGTCTTTAACCTCCTTACTTACTTCAACAAGCATAATCTTAAATGTAAAACAAGCAGTTTATGTTAGTACTATCGAACTTGGTTCAGTTTCCTAATTAAACACACACACACACACACACACACACACTCACCCCATTATAAATCAGTTGAATGTGACCCTGTTGGCATTTCCTTTTATATACTCTATTTGCATGTCAGATAAAAGTTGCTTATTACATAGAAAATGACAATGACTTTTATACACTGATGAACCAGAGATTGTGCAAAACAATGAGTTATTTTTGATTCATATGGCACTCGCCTTAGTGTTGCTTACCAACTTTAACTTTTGTAGCACATATTCACAGGCACCCTTACCCCCAGAAGAGTCCAAGTTTTTATTTGGCTAGAGACAGAAGTTGAGAGAGGGTGAGACAGAGAGGGAGAGATACAGAAAAACACCTGCAGCCCTGCTTCACCATTCATGAAGTTTTCACCTCTGCAGGTGGGGACTAGGGGCTTGAACTTGAGTCCTTGCACACTGTAATGTTGAGCACTTATCCAGGTGTGCCAACACCTAGCCCCCAGAAGAATCCAAGTTTTTCTTGTAGCTAAGGCTACATTTATTTAACTTGCTTTTAATACCTTTATCATGATATCTGAAGAATTCTACTCTTACCAACTTTTCTCAATAGCCTCATCACTGTCAGGCATTCTTTCTAAATAAATACATGTTATGTTATTCACAAATGTTTCATTATCATCACATTTCTCTAATTATCATACATTTATCTCTTCTTCACACAAGCTTTCCTTAATATGAATCCTTGGAAAACATAAACATGGTTTATCTTTCTTTTTTTTAAGATTTTATTTATTTATGATAAAGATAGGAGGAGAGAGAAAGAACCAGACATTACTCTGGCACATGTGCTGCCAGGGATCGCACTCAAGACCTCATGCTTGAGAGTCCAAAGCTTTACCACTGCGCCACCTCCCTGACCACCATGGTCTATCTTTCTTTGTACCTCTGTAAGATAACAAATACACCAATAGTAGGTATGCTGGGTGAATTTGAATTTTTTAACCAATTCTAAATTTCAAATAGTTTCCATATTTATCATAAAAATGTTTATATTTGAATTTACAAGATATCATAGCCTGATCACTTGTTTTGGCAACTTTAATCCTATACCACAGAAATAAGGAAAATAAATCATTTGTAAGATTAAAAAACTAATAAGTAGATTGAATTCCAACTGTGCTGTTAGCTGTGCGAAAATATCAGTGAGAGTACATTGGATTTGTAAAATAATAAAGATCTTGAAAAATCACAGTTGTCTAATTCACATTTCAAAATTCATAATGGGTCAGCCACAATTCTGTTGTTATCACTCTAGGAACCAGCCTGAAGGAGCAGTCTATAGGTGAAATATTGCCAAATTCTAATACAAAGGGGAAAAGATAAGGCAAATCATACCCTTTCTCTTTTTTAAATTTTTATTTTATTTTTTTAATACTATTTATTGGATAGAGACATCCAGAAGTCAAGAGAGAAAGGTGTGATAGAGAGAGACACCTGCAACCCTGCTTCACCACTCACAAAGCTTTCCCCCTGCAGGTAGGGATTGGGGGCCCGAGCCCAGGTCCTTGAGCATTGCAACCAGTGAGCTCAACCAGGTGCACCACCACATGGCCCCCTTTCCCTTTCTCTTGACACTACTTCCTTATTTCCCCTTCCCTCTCAATTTATCTTTGACCTATCAAATATTAGAAAGATTAATAAAATGTTTAGAAATATATAAATAAAAAGAATCTCTATTTCTGTCTCTGTCAAATGATTATAAATATATATATACAAATTATTTGTTTATTATATATATTTTTTAATTTTTTATTTAAGAAAGGATTAATTAACAAAACCATAAGGTAGGAGGGGTACAACTCCACACAATTCCCACCACCCAATCTCCATAACCCACCCCCTCCCCTGATAGCTTTCCCATTCTCTAGCCCTCTGGGAGCATGGACCCAGGGTCATTGAGGGTTGCAAAAGGTAGAAGGTCTGGCTTCTGTAATTGCTTCCCCGCTGAACATGGGCATTGACTGGTCGGTCCATACTCCCAGTCTGTCTCTCTCTTTCCCTAGTAAGGTGTGTCTCTGGGGAAGCTGAGCTCCAGGACACATTGGTGGGGTCTTCAATCCAGGGAAGCCTGGCCGGCATCCTGGTGGCATCTGGAACCTGGTGATTGAAAAGAGAGTTAACATACGAAGCCAAACAAATTGTTGAGCAATCATGGATCCCAAGCTTGGAATAGTGGAGAGGAAGTGTTAGGGAGGTACTCACTGCAAACTCTAGTGTACTTCTGCTTTCAGGTATATATTTTGCTGTAGTTTATGGATACGTGTGAACATAAGCTCTCTCTCACAGAAACTGGTGTATATCTAGGTTATGGGACTTTGTTAGAAAGTGAACCACCTGAGATGAAATTAGAGTGTACTATAAAAGGAAAGGTCTCACCCGAGTAATGAAGCTGAAGGGTTGTCATACCACACGTGAAGTCTCTGGACACAGTCTGAGGTGAAGCATGTTGAGGTGGCAATCCTTGCGTTGGTTAGGTTGTGATCGGCGGATGCAATATTATTTGGTATGGATTGGGAGAGGCATACAGGAAAGTGGGCCCTATCCAAGGGTTCCAGGACTGGGGGAAGTAGGGGCTCTATAGTGGAGATGTGAGGTTCCTGCTGTCTTAGGGTTCAAAAAGACAATCGATAGTTAATGTTATCATCACATTATTTGGTAATTGGGTTAACTTTGAAAAGTCCTTTTGTTAGGGTTTTCTGTACAGTACCCAGTATCTTGTATATAGCTGTGCTATTGGATGCTTCTAATCTACTTGGTCTAGGCTTCTAATCTTTACGGATGTTTGATGAAAAAATGTTTGTTGAAGTAGAGAAATTAGAAAATCAAAAACAATAGAAGTGAAGCATGAATCTGGGTATTGAAAAATAGACTCAAGTATGAAAAATGTAGGGATTCTAGACTTGAAGAATCAGTAAAGGCAAAGTGGTTGAAACTGGTAGAGTATGCATGTGTATATGAAACTATCCTACCTAGAAAAATTATTTTATAATGTGACAACAGATTATTAAATAGGGAAGATAGGGCCTGAAAAGTAGCTTGCTTGGATAGTGTGCTTGAAGGAAGCTTCGGTCTCTTTTCTCCCTCTCTCTCTCTCTCTCTCTCTCTCTCTCTCTCTATATATATATATATATATACACATATTATATATATATGTATATGTGTATATATATATGTATATATATATATGTATATATATATATATATACACACACATATGCTATGTAATACTTGCCATGCAAGTGAGAATAAATAATTTGTAATTGGGACTGAAGATAATAACTTTACTAGAGGATCTTCATATGATAAAAGTCATTTTTTGAAAACCACTTAAAAATAGTATCACACAGGTAGATGAGAAAGAAAATATTAAACAAGGGAATGAAGTTTATTTCCAAATATGATTATAAAATTATGTACTGAACTATATAGTAGGGTAACCAAAACAGAAAATCTTTTCATTGAAAAACAATCTATGGACAATATAATTGAATATAAAAGATAAAGACAAAGCAAATATTTTCAATTTTCTAAATTGTGAGACACTGAATTTAAAAAAATATTTCTGCCAAACAATAAAACAAGGAAACAAGACAACATATCTTGGTAGAGACAAATAACAAATTTAACAGTGAGAACAATGATTCTCTGTAGCATGCAAAAGTAGGAATAACTTCATATCAGAAATAACATAGGCAAAGTCTATAGTTCTGTGCAAAGCATGAACAAAATACTTAAGATGCTGAACTATGTCTTTCTGTTTCTTAACATCTCCAAATACTTATTTCCTAAAATACAAAAATGGAATATAAAACCTTATACTGTGAGAATAAAACAAAATGGTAATTTCTGAAATTGTTGTAAATTATCAAATCTGGTATCAGTTGTAAATAAGAGATCAGAAGTAAAGGTATACATGTTTACATGAGGACCCGCAAAGTAGCTAGTTCACCTGACTTGACATGTATGCAACCAGGATTCAAGCCCATTCCTATGTAACTGGGGAAGCTTAGGTACTGTGTTGTCTTTCCCTTTCTCTTTCTGTCTTGCTTCTCTGCTTCTATTTGAAAAAGTCAGCCTGGAACTATGACTCCGTGGCTGACAAAAGATTAATAGTCACATTTTATCATGATGTATAGAGGGGAATATACAAGTAAGATATTATAAGGTAATATTCACTCTCCCACATCCATTTTCAAAAGAATAAAATACAAAGATGTAGAAAACACAGAATTTATTTTCTGGGGGGGAAATTCTCAAAATAGACCAACCTTTCTTCTGTCAATAAAACATGTACCTCTATTTTTCTAACTATAAAATGAGAATAAGATATACTCTACCCATATAACTGATTTAGTCTACAAGATTCAGTAAAAGCAATAATAGGGATGCTGAATTTGCAGGTGCTTGGTTACATGGATATATGACTCTCTGAATTAAAGTAAATGTTTGAAGAACTAGAGCCACCTAGGGCTATCATCACATGGGACTTTGTCTAAAGGGGAAAAAGAATTCAACAATGATTAAACATATGGACTCTGGAATCAGACTGAACCGTGTTTGCCTTGAAATTAAGCACAGTTCATAGTTGTGAGAACATGGGAAAATTGCTAAAGTTAGTTAAACACTAACTTAACATTGGCACAAGTAAAAGGCCTACCTCCTCAAGTTACTATGATGTTATGATGCAACACAAAATTAACACAATAAATGCTAGCTGACATTATTTTAAAAAATAGTGCTAAATCTATTCTCACTAGCATGACAGTATCACTAGTTTCTAGTCCTTAAATATACAAAGAAGAAAAAGAAATACAAGACAGAAAAGAGGCAGTAGCAAAGAGAAATTGGATAAAAGTAAGGGAGAACAAAGAGGAAATGAAAAAGAGCAATAGCAGAAGGGAAAACATTCTTTCTTTCCTTGTAATGAATAGTGGGTTACAAGTTTAATTAAAAGATTACAGAGTATAGTTCCACCCTGCACCCACTACCAAAGTTCTGTGTCCCTACCCTCCTATCTCCCAGTGATAACTATCATGGTTCTCCCAAAGTCTGAGAAACAGTTTTCTGGCTTCTGTGTGTGGAGGGAGGGTGTGGTTTGCAAGTTCATGTGTATCAGTTCTCCAGATTCCAAATGTAAGTGAAACCATGTGGTAGTTGTTTTTCATATCTTTTTAAAAATTTTTGTTACTATATTTTATTTATTGGATAGAGACAGCCAGAAATCGAGAGGGAATGGGGAGATAGAAAGGGTTAGAGATAGACACCAGCAGCTCTGCTTCACCACTTGTGAAGCTTTCCCCATGCAGGTGGGGACATGGGGCTTCAACCCAGGTCCTTGTGCATTGTAATATGTGCACTCAATCAGGTGTGCCACCACCCGGCCCCGTCTTTCATCCCTTTACTTATTTTGCTAAGCATAATCACCTCCAGTCCAATCCATTTTGTCCAAAAGGACACAAGATCATCTTTTTTTTTAATTGTAGAATAGTATTCCATGGAATATATATATATATGCCATAATTTATATATAATTTATATATATATATATATGCCATAATTTCTTTTTTTTTAAACCAGAGCACTGCTCAGCTTTGGCTTATGGTGGTGCAGGGGAGACTTCGAAGCCTCAGGCATGAGAGTCTCTTTGTATAACCATTATGCTGTCTACCCTCCACCCTCCCATAATTTCTTTAGCCACTCAGCTGTTGAAGGTCATTTAGGCTGCCTTCACTCTTTGGCTATTGTGATTAATATAGCTATGAACATAGGGGTGCATATGTCTCTTCAAATTAGTGTTTGGGTGTCCTTTAGATAAATGCCTAAGACTGGTATTGCTGGGTCATAAGGTAATTCCATTTGTTGTTGTTGTTTAAGGACTCTTCCAAAGAGACTGTACCATTTTGCATTCCCACTAGCAGTGTAGCAGAATCCAGAAGGGAAAACATTCTTAAAATTAAAATGCAGGGGCTGATAGGTGGCTTACCTGTGAGAGTTCATATGTAAGAGCACAAGTTAATATGCACAAGGACACAAGTCTGAAGCCTAGACCACCAAGTAGAAGTGACTACATAGAGGAAGTGTAGTGGTGGTGTGCTAGAGTTAAGGTGTCTGCTCTGTCCATATTTCTCCAATCTGCTCTCCTTCTCTCACCCTCTATCTAAAGGAAAGGAGGAAAAATTATCATCTGTAGCAGTGCAGTCACACAGGAACATGTCCCAGGGATAACATTAGTAACAATAAATAAATAAACAAAATGCAGCAATTTGTATTTTTCATATGTTGTTCCTTTGTCATTGAAATAGAAGAGCAAAATGCATACATAATTCTGAGTGAAACTACAAACATATGGAAAACTTCTTGGTAAAATAAGGGAGAAAAGAAACTTGATGTAGGACATATGGGACTTGACTAAAAAGCAGCTAAATACAATTTCATCCAGTTCATTCATATGTCTTCTTCCCCCATACTTCTATAGTAATATAAAAATGCTTAAATAATGTATATGCAAGTTTTCTTAGTCAAATATGGTTTTGCCTTTATATACTATTTTAAACAAGGTATATATATATTATTATTAAGAATGGTGTTATAATACAAAGCAAAGATATTATATTACACCAGAAATCTTAAATTCTATAAAACAGATGCTGCATTCCAGCAAACTAGACAATCTTTTTTATAATCCCTTTCATACACACTTTGGAATGATGTAATGCCAGGTTATATTTCAACTAGCCATTATCTTAATGAATTTCTCACCCACATAAGTGAGGGATCTGCCTGGTTGACAGCATGCTAAAAACAAAATTGAATAAAATCTGTGACATTTCTGTCTATCTTTCTATCTATCTATCTATCTATCTACCTACCTACCTATCTATAATATTGTATTCTCTGTATTCTACATATGAGTGAAAGCATCCCATAGCTGTCCTTCATGTCCTTACTTCACTAAGCACAATCATAAGCAGTTCCATCCATTTTGTCCCAAAGGATTCAAGTCTTCTTTAAACTATTGAATGTTACTAAATCGAGTAAAGTCTCATGACTTCTTTTTAATTTTTTTATTTATAAGACTAAATGAGAGATTTTAATCCATTGTTAAAAGTGTTTTCCCCACTAACTCTACCTAAGTAATCTTTATAGGTTCTTTTTCTTTCCTGTTATTTTTAACTTTTAATCAGGGAAATGAAAAGGCATGCAGCAGAGAAGCACATATGCCATTGGGGAAAAGATGCCTGACCCATGTAGAAGCTGATGTACATTTTAATGCCCATTCTACAGCCCACTTTTACTTTATTTCTAAGCCACACCTATATCTACTACAACTTCTGCATGTGCTTCCTTTTTCCTCTTCCCTCTCAGGTAAAGAACACAGGGCCTGATCTTCTCAGGTGTTCTCCCTCTCATTGATGGGGTGAGAAAATAAAGGTTCCTGATCACAAAAGTTCTGGGTCCCAGTGGAATTGGGACTCAGAGCTCTCTGGTCATTTCCCCTAACATTTCTCCCTCTGGGAGAAAGGGCTAAATTTTTTTTTTCTTCCTCTCTTTTCAAATCTATCTTAGTTTTTATTTATATTTACTCTGACTATGAATTCTCCATAAATGTCAGAAAAGTAACTCAGTGTTGACTCCACAAATATGTATGTTGAAAAGTGGAACTCCTTATCAATTCTGAGATTTAATGCCTTTTGTAGGTAATGGAAACAACATGAGCTGGGAAGTAAAATGTAAGTTGGAGCAAACTCCAGATTTCTCACTTGATACTAGGGAAACAGTAAGTCTTGGAGTTTCAAAATAATCTTATGAAATCAGGGTTAACATCATCCATTTATCTGAGCTGTTATGAATATTAAACAATATGAAACACCAAAAATATGTCACAAAATACTATTGCAAACATAAGCTCCCACTGTAGTCAAGGTTTTTTCAGTATCCTGATATTATTTTGTCATTGTGATTTTTGTTGCTCTGAATTTTAAAATGCTCCTACTTCAAAAAAGGTTCTTGCTGATTCATCAAATGGATATAATAACCAGTAACTATCTGTCTTAATATTTTGAGGACATAATTACAGTACCTAGATTTTATATGTGAATGCACTCAGTATGTCTCATGATTACAAAAATGATTCTCACTGAATCATGCCTACTTCTGAAAGAAGAGTCAGATCTGCACAGACATACTTGACAAGCAGTAAGGTTAGTAAAACAGCATAAGAAAACTGGCATTGAAGTGTAATCTTCAAATCATAAACCAGGATCTCCAATTCTGTTATGACCAGCTCTTGGATTTTATTTACCCAAAATGTTAATTAGTTAGTCACACAGAATCTTTGTGTTGTTTTTAGAATTATAAACAACTCACTTGTTTGCTCTCAAAACTTTTGAAAGGCAATTCTATCTTTTCTTCCAACTCTATAATATTAAGGATGAGGAGAAGATAGAAGTCTAAAATATGGATAGTAATAAGATATTTGAAAAGCATTTCTGAAAATGGGCCTCATCATGAAATCATGATATTCAGGCTAGAGTCCATTGGCATTTACTACAAACACAGATTTTTTAATTACCTTTTGGAGAAATCATTCTTTCTGCTCTCCTCCCTTCCTCTTCCTTCCCTTGCTTCTTCCACCTGCCTTCCCTTTCCCTCCCCTCCCCTCCTTTCTAATAAAAAGAAAGGAAGAAGGAAAGGAAGGAAGGAAGGAAGGAAGGAAGGAAGGAAGGAAGGAAGGAAGGAAGGAAGGAAGGGAGGGAGGGAGGGAGGGAGGGGGAGGGAGGGAGAGTGACAGAGAGAAAGGAAGGAAGGAAGATGATACTCTCAAAACTTCTTAGATATCATCTCAGCAAATGTTCACCGCTGCTTTCAACTACACTCACTGGCTTCTAACAGAATAAACTTAGTTTCTATGTTGCATACAATCAATACTTCAAATAAAATCTCTCATGGCATTTGTTATGGCTGTGATAGTAGCAGGGGGAGGGACTGGAACTGAGTGGTGGTAGAATGTAGGATTTTCAGGCATAAAGTTCTGAATTTGAACCACTAGCATCACAACTGTTGGAGTGATGCTCTGGTTTTCCCTATCAGTCATTCTCTTTCTCTCTCACACAGTAAACAAATGAATTAAAAAATAATAAATAATCTGTGAAAAAATCTATCAAGCCTCTTTGAAATCAAATTCATAAGATCACCTCTATGCTAGGATGGATGCAGGGATAGGAAATGTCTTTAGATATTTTATGGTTATTTTAATTTTGATATAAGATATTGTGAGAGCTCACTTCAAATTCTATTATAGAAATCATCAAAATATTCAGTGGAAGATATCAATTAAAGATTATATGAACTATGTTCAGGGGTCCTATGCCTCTGTTTGAAGAAAAAGGGTCATTCTTATCCTTATCTATCTGTAATAAAATTTTCTAGCCTTAAATCATACCTAAACAAAGAAAGTTATGGTTTTTATCTAATTCATAAATTACATATAAAGCATGTATATATGTATATACACATATATTTATCAGTGGTAGTATTTCACTGCTCCCAGTCAACTTCTTTTATTCAGATAGAAAGGAGAGACAGAGACACAGAGTTATAGAGACACGAGTGATATGGTGGTCAGGCTCAAACCTGGGCTTCATGCATAGCAATGATCCCAGATAAGCTATTTTACTGGCCCTATTTTTAATACACTTCCTAATTATAAAAATATCTGCTATTTATTTCTTGCTTTCAGCTCTAAGCCCTTAAGTTCCCTCTATACCTGTCTACCAAATATAAAAAGTAATCAAATAAAAAGACTGTGATTTTCTCATATTATTAAGTACCATGTCTTAAGTAACCTACTTCCCCAAAAGTTTAGTATTATTGGCTGAATTATGTTTCCAGAAAAGATATGTTAAAGTCCAAACCATAAGGTACTTCAGAATAGACCTTATTTTGCAATGAGATTGTTGTAGTTTTAATTTTATAATATATACTGGAGTTAGGTTAGCTAATACGACTGCTGTTCTTATAAGAAGATAATTAGAAGTAGAGAAGAAAGAAAGCCAGCCATGTGAAGATGGCTGCAGAGTTTGAGTTACGCTGCCATAAAACAAAGGAACTTCTTGATCTACCAGAAGTAGGAAAATGTAACAAATAATCCTCAAACCTTCAGTGGGAGCACAGGCTCATCATTAGGTTTATTTTCCCTAATCTTTCTGCTCTGACTCAAAACCCAATTATTATTTTGTCTATCCTCTCGATTTAAAATTATACTGCCCTACAGACTTTCAGGTTTTATTTTCTGCCATACTTATTAATGACCACCTCTTAATATTTCATAAAGCACACATAAACAAGAGTCATTCCATACTACTTTGCAGGAGTCAATTACTAGTAGTTTAGGAATTTAACCAATGGCTAAGTCTAATCACACTTTTATACTATACAGTATAAGTTTCAACTTCAGTAAATTATATCAAAATATATTACTTCCTAATTACTTAACTACATACTGTTGGGGTTTTTTATGCCTAGTGCATCTGTACAGAGGAAATACTATAAAAAGCTGCGCTAGTCCCCATCTCTTCTTAGAACCTATAGCCTGTAAGTCATGGGAGTATTTACACTATTAAAATTGTTAAAAGGTACAAATCATTCACTTTTATATTTTTAGAAGGCAATTTGTAAATGTTTACCAAAACAATTTTGAAATAGCCAGTATGTTAATTTTATTAAGCCAAACTGAAATGGTTACAGAATAGATCAAGGCTAGAGTAGCTGAACTTATCTCTTTTTTGGATCTTGCACTACACCATTCTGTAAGAATTTAGAGCTCAGGGAAGTCTTAAATAAAAAAAAAAAAAAGAAAGAA
Organism: Erinaceus europaeus; assembly: GCF_950295315.1. Classification (NCBI taxonomy): domain Eukaryota; kingdom Metazoa; phylum Chordata; class Mammalia; order Eulipotyphla; family Erinaceidae; genus Erinaceus; species Erinaceus europaeus. Next base: position 47,280,838 of record NC_080171.1, read on the forward strand.
AGAAAGAAAAAGAAAAAGCAAATGAAGGACTCTTACAAATAATGAAGGCTGAGAGATTTGACAGGGGTTGTAAAGAGGGGATAAGTCTGACTTAGATGTTGGTGACCTACTTTTAGTATTGTCTACTAAATCTCCCAGGAAAGTATTTAGCTCGGATTATAAATATTAATTAGATTTCAATCAGAGTACTATTTAAAGGGTCTGTGATCCTTATGGAGAAACACTTCTGATAAAGAATTAAAGCATACACATCTATAAGTTAAGTTATATACATAATTATAAACATGTATAAGTTATATCATATAAACATATAAATAAGATTTAAAATATATAAATTATACAAAGATTTACATATACTTATCACTAATGTATTATATATAAAATAATCATATTGTTTTATTCAGTGAAATAGATACAGATCAGTTACAAAATTATAGGTGAATTAAATACCTTTGTAAACAGGGTAAATAATTTATCATTCTAGCAGAACTGTAAGTATAGGGTAACATTCTTTAATTTTGCTATGCTACTTTTCTTGTTAAGTACATCATCAGCTGACCAAAAATATTAATATAAAAAGCACCTATTCACATTTAAAACAGTAATTCAAAGACCCTGACATCCAATTAATAAATAGTCCCTACCATTCTCAAGGATAATTTGAGTTGTTAGCTGCTTGATACTAGTCTACACTGTGGGGAGTAGAATCTTAAGTTAAAGATTCTAACCTAGTCCTTGAACTCTGTGCCAGCAAGCGATAGGGATGCTGCAAAATTTAATCAGTGTTAGAGAAAAAATAGAAGACCTTTTTTCTCTTAACCACAATGCCAGCAGCAGATTAAGGAGGGACATTGCTTATACCATGAAAAGTCTTGCTGAATCAACTTTAGCTGTAAATATTGTTTCTCATATCAGGAAAAATAGAGTGTGTAAACTATATATCACATCACTGTTTTTGTGACTGCGATATTCTTTAAAAGTCTGTCATCTGAGTCCAACAAAGTTCCTAATTAGTTAGCTACTATGATGTTTTTAATGATAAATAAGAGGCTTCCTTTTCTTCTCTGAGAACACAATCCAGCTGGAGAAGAAGCTTAGTCCCTTAAAACTGCATGGACTAGTACCCACTTGTAGGTAGATTCCCTATGTGTGCTAAAAAGAAAGAAAAGAAAGGAAGGAAGGAAGGAAGGAAGGAAGGAAGGAAGGAAGGAAGGAAGGAAGAAAGAAAGAAAGAAAGAAAGAAAGAAAGAAAGAAAGAAAGAAAGAAAGAAAGAAAGAAATAAAGAAAGAGGGGCCGGGTGGTGGTGCAACTGGTTGAGCACATGTTACAATACACAAGGACCCAGGTTCAAGCCCCAGCCCCCCACCTGCAGGGGGAAAGCTTCAGAGTGGTGAAGCAGTGCTGCAGGTGTCCCTCTGTCTACCACCCACTTCCTTCTCAATTTCTGGCGGTTTCTATTTAATAAATAAATAAATAAAGATAATAAAAAGTTAATTAAAGAAAGAAAAGACGTGTAATTCATACACAAGAATGTAAGAAAATGAAGCATATACTAAGGTAGCCCAGGTGTAAAATTGTAAAATATTACATTGAAATCTAAAATATTTCCCATTTGGGGGCCAGCCAGTAGCACAGTGGGTTAAGCGCACATGGTGCCAAGCTCAAAGACCTGCATAAGGACCCCGGTTCGAGCCCCAGTCTCCCCACTTGCAGGGGGGTCGCTTCATAGGTGGTGAAGCAGTTCTGCAAGTGTCTATCTTTCTCTTTCCCTCCCTGCCTTGCCCTCCTCTCTCGATTTCTCTCTGTCCTACCCAACAACAACGACAGCAATAACAACTAATAATAACAACAGCAACGGTAAACAACAAGGGCAATGAAAGAGAAAAAATAGCCTTGAGGAGCAGTGGATTTTTAGTGCAGACACTGTGCCCCAGCAATAACCCTAGAGGCAAAAAATCCCATTTTACTTTCCAATGTATTTGGTTTGGGGAAACACCCTAAATGTAGGCTGTTTTGTGAGGCTATTAAGGAGTCCTCAGATTACTGAATATGGATTAGAAATATCTGCACAAAGAGTGCTGCTAAAAGTGAGGGCACAGGGGCCAGGTGGTGGCACACTCAGGTGAGCACACACCATCTGTCAGGATTCAGGTTCAAGCTCCTAGACCCCATATTCAGGGATGAAGCTTCATGTATGGTAAAGCAGTGCTACAGATGTCTATCCTCTCTGCTTCCCCCTCCCGCCTTCCCCCCATCCCATCTCTTATCCTTTATCAGAGAAAAGAAATAAAAATGCTTCCAGGAACAGTGGCATTGTGCAGGCACATAGCCCAGAGCCCAAGTGATAACTTGGTGGCAATTAAAAAAATAGAGTGAGAGCTCAATGAGAGTTAAAACTTTTCTTTAGAAGCTTATGTCTATTTTTTACATAATACATTGGCACAGATATTAGTTCTTGAATTGATAGTATTTTTAATCGCATAGTCTTTCATGTAGACATTTAAAGCATAAGCAAAAATGTTTTATATTTTTTGAGTTATCTCCAATACCATACTAATTTCACTGCCTAACTCATAGTAAAGGTTATTTTATATTTGTAAAGCTACACTGATGACAATTTGACAATAACCTTTTTTACTGACTTAACACTCAACATTATAAAATTTTAGTAGTAGTGCAATATACACATATATACTTCATGTGTGTGTATAAGACTCACCATATCTGCCAACAAAGTTCCAGTCTTATCACATCAGTGAGAGTCCTCTCCCTATTGCCCTGCTTCCTCCATATGTTCCCTCTGATGATCACCATAGTTTTCAGAGTCTAAGAGCTAGTTTGGTTATTTACTTTTTAAATTTTTTACAAGTTTATTTGTCTTATTTTTTTTTTATGGTTTTGCCACCAGGGTTTTCACTGGAGCTCAGTGTCACCTGACTCCACTGCTTCTACTGACCATTTATTTATTTTTTCTATAGTGGGTGATAAACCAAGAGAGAGAGGCAGTGGTTAGAACAGAAGACACCTTCAGTATTGCTCCACCGCTTGTGAAGCTTCCCCCTGCAGGCAGTGACAGGGAACTTGAACCAAATTCTTCATACATGTCAAAGTATGTGATATACCATGTGCGCCACCACGTGCCTGTGTATTTATATTCTACGTATGAGTGACAGCAACCTGTAGTTATTTTTCATGTTCTTACCTTAGCATAATCAAATGAAATTTTTGTTCCTTTTGTCTAGAAAACCATGATGTTATCTTTTCTCATGGAGGAACGGTATATCCCACAATTTCATAATCAAGTGAGCTGCAGATGGAGATTTAGGCTGTTTCCACATTTTTTGCTATATGATCAGTGTTGCTGTGAACATGCATAAGGGTGTGTCTATCCCTTCCAGTTAGGCCTTTTATTTTATTTTAATTTAATTTTTTGCTAACCTGGAACTTAACCACTCTGGACTGATTTTTCCAGAGAAAGAGAAACAGACATTATAGCACCAAAGCTTCCCCTTCTGTGGGGGAAGCCAGAGTCTAATCTGTGATGAAAGCATGGCAAACCAGGCACCTTCCTAGGTGGACTTTCTTGCTGGTCCAACAAATAAATGTATTTTTTTAAATCAACCAACTATAAGGTAGATATTGCAGTCGTTACTACTGTTCTCATCCAACATTATGCTGCTTCTTAGGGACCTTGTAATATAAAATGTTTTCGACTGAAATGTAAGATTTTCATAATTACATGTCACAATGTGGTTTTCCAAATTTAGGACAAAGCATGTTGTTTTATCAGCAAGTTTTGATTTACTCTTGTCTGACGTGATTCTATAACTGGTTGTAACAACTTTGAAATTACAGACTTAATTTAAAACTATTTTCCTCATTTATTTTTAAGAGTAAGAAATACACACGTCTGGCATATTGACAAAACAACTCCCAAAACTTTTTTCCCTGACAAAATATTTAATTCAGGTCTATGTTTAGGCTTTTTTTTTTTCCTCTCCAGAGTTATCACTTGGGCTCAATGACTGCACTGCAAATCCACTGTGGTCATTTTTCCATTTTTTGGATAGAACAGAGAGAAATTGAGAGAAGAGGGGAAGATAGAGAGAGGGAGAGAAAGATAGACACCTGCAGACCTGTTTCACCGCTTATGAAGTGACCCCCCATTCCCCCGCAGGTGGGGTACCAGGGGTTTGAACCAGGATCCTGGTGTGGGTCTGTTGAGGGAAAATTCAGGACACAGGGGGTGCTGGGAGTACATCCTGCTTTTGCTAGGTTTGCACGCATGGCACTGGGATGCACGCTAGCACATTTTCTAACATATAGTTTGTTCTCACTGAGTTTGCACGTGTGAAGTGGAGATTTACTTGGTGAAGGATTCCCCTTTTTCCTTTTTGCACTATATGAAGAGGGAGGAGTTTACTCCATTGGGTCAATGAAAAGTGGCTCCAGTGTGATGTAAGGGGCATTATAAAGGTAACAGACCCTGGACAAAGGGAGAATTGGGTCTTGGGTCACTGACCTTGGGTTTTAGCCTCAGTTTCTGGCCCAAAGACCCTCAGAAAATCTATGCCCCTAAGCCTTTCCTCTTAACCTTAATTTGCACGGTAATAAAGAATTCAGAAACCAGTCGGGAGTCGGGCGGTAGCGCGGCAGATTAAGCGCATGTGGCCATGTGGCGCAAAGCACAAGGACCTGTTCAAGGATCCTGGTTCAAGCCCCTGGCTCCCCACCTACAGGGGAATTGCTTCACAAGCGGTGAAGCAGGTCTGCGGGTGTCTCTCTTTCTCTCCCCTCTATGTCTTTTCCCTCCTCTCTACATTTCTCTCTGTCCTAGCCAACAACGACATCAATAACAAAAATAATAACTACAACAAGGGCAACAAATGGAATGAATAAATAAATAAATAAATAAATAAATAAATAAATAAATAAATGAAAAAGAATTCAGAAACCAACACCTGAACGCATGTCCTTTGGAATTCTTTCTATCGGAATAGCAAAAAACCAGGAGGGACTGACTCCACTGGTCCACGTGTCACGTGTCCACCCCCCCCACACACACACACACCAACAGGTCCTTGTGCTTTGTACTATGTGCACTTAACCCTGTGTGCCCCCTATCTTTAGGCTTTTTATATGAGACTATACTAAGAAACAACTCTGAGATGTATGTACTTATAAGTATAAAACCTAAAACTCGAAGTGCTTAGGCAAATAACAGATGAAAGACAACTAACTACTGGATATTCTAAAGAACAAATACACATGCACTTGCAAAAAAAAAATTTTTTTTAAGCAAACAGTCTTGAAGACTGTGAAAACTATGGTGGCTATCTCTGGGAGGCAGGAGGGCGGAGACGCAGAACTTTGGTGGTGGGTGACTTTGGGACCTCTCCAATCTTATAACCTTGTAGCTCACTATTAATCACAAATTTTAAGAAATAGGGAGTGAGGAGAACTTGAATATTTATGAGAACAGAGCCTTAGAAGGACTAATAATGAAATACTTGTTTTTCCTAAAACAAAAGGGATTCACATCTGAAAATATTCCAACTCAAGCCCTAAGTAATTTACTGGACTGAACACCAGTATCCTTTATTTGAAAATTGTTAATACAAATTTAGTGTTGAATCAAATTTATAATCCATGTTCCTCAAAGTAATTTCCTTGGTAAAAATTTACCTCATCAATGGATTTCACACTGAATTTCTTCTAATTTGTTGAAAAATATAGATATTAATTAATGAGGACAACTTTTCCAGTAGTTATGCTCAACATGTTTTCTCCATAATTAATGTGAACTAATAATAGCTCACTTAATAAGGCCCCTTTCCCTTTAATACCCATTCCTGACTTCTGCTTACAGTGACTTACTATAATATTTGATAAGACAAGTAATTTTAGTCCAACTGTTGCTAAAAAATTTTTTTTCACTATTTTCATAAGTGCAAAACTGTTAGGAAAAGAGTCTAAAGGTGGAGTTTTCACCTATATGAAGACAGTGGGGTGGAAGTATAATTTTTTTATTGCAAAGAATATAGCTACCAGGCTATTTCACAGAAAAAGCCCAAAATGCAATACCCTGTTTAGATACTTCCAACCAGAGCAGGAAGTTGAAACTGACACTAGCAGAAAGATTTTTCTGTTGCTCCTCTAGTCTGTGATATACGGTACGTGGGTTGGCCCTAGTTTGGTCCACCTGCCAGTGTAGTTTAAAGTTTCTGAGGCTCTAAGGAACACAATGACTTGGATCTAACTGCCTAGATGGAGAAGAATATTTCTGCTGCATCAAGGAAGCCGTTAAACTCCTGCTAAACTCTGTCTCTCTCTCTCTCTCTCTCTCTCTCTCTCTCTCTCTCTCTCTCATGCATATATACAGACAACCAGCTTCCTTTTTAGTGACCAGATGTTATTTTTTGACAATCTAGGACATTCCAAAAGCGTGGGGGCAAATGACTGGAAAATGAAAGGACCCCGGAGCGTGGCCACATCATTATTTTGTATCGCATGGTACCAGATGGCCAGTCAGTGAATGGCTCAGGGACGTGAACGGACAGTTTTGGTTTTTTTTATAATGTTAATTTCCCCCCTCCCCATAAAGGTAGAAAAGACTTCATTTCCCTCTCCTTTCTTTTGATCTTTAGTGCAACATCAATTAACTTTGCAGTGGGGTGGCCAGAAAGGAAAGAGGATGAAGCGAGCTCTATAATTTTAGTAAGTGCCGAAGGAATCGCAGTGCCCTGGGAACTGCGGCTGCGACCCGCGTCCGCGTCCAGTGCGGATTTCAGGGTTGACACAGCTCAGCCGGGCATGGAGCGGTCTCTGCGCTTCCACCACCGAGGATAGAAACCCGGCCCCTGAGAGGGGTCTGCCGATCCTGCGGCAGTCTTGGAGGCCTCTTCCGACTCTCATCGACTATTATCACCGCTCCTGAAAAGTCATGGAAGACGGCCCACTGCCAGACCTCCGAGACATCGAGCTGAAAATGGGGCGCAAAGTACCCGAGAGCCTAGTGCGCTCGCTCCGCGGGGAAGAACCGGTTTCCCGGGAAAGGGACCCGGACCTCTGCGGGAGGAGCGAGGGTGGCGGCGGCGGAGGCTGCAGCAGTAGCCGCAGCAACTGCAGTTTCCCTACTTCCTTGTCGTCTTCCTCATCTTCCTCCCCAACCTCTTGTTCCCCACAACGACGACGTAGCCACTCCAGCGCCTTGGAGAGGCTGGAAACCAAGCTTCACCTGCTCAGGCAAGAGATGGTGAGTGCTCCAGCTATGGGAGGTGGGAGAGAGGGGGCAGAAATGGGAATTTGGGGGACAGGAGTCTGGGCAGCAGAGCTGAGTGCTGGGCGCGCGGGGAACGCAGGGTGGAGAAGCACGGGCACCCACGCCAGTGAAAGCAGACATTGCGAGCCCTGTTCACCCAGGACTTGTTCCAGCAAACCTTGACTGAACTACTCTGTGTACTTTCTAATAAAACCAATTCGCTACCACAAGCCCTGACCTTTTAGTTGTCAGTCTGCCGTCTCCTGAGCTTAGGCCAGCCAAGGGTTCGCAGTTACTACATCCAACTGCGGCCTGCTGTGTGCGGTTCACACTTGCAGTTCAAAAGGTGGCTCAGTCATTTGTACTTACTGTAAAAAAATAATTCCTGTCTGCCAATAGGGGGCGCAGCGGGGTGCCAGCAGTGTGACGTCCCTGCTTACTCCTCTTCCAACACTACAGTCCCCGCCCCCTTGTTGCAGCAGCCACAGCTGTTACCAGGCCACCATTTAGCTGGTAATCCACAGCTGGTTCTCAAAACAATGACACACTCATCCTTGATGTCCTGATGAATAGACTGTTTCAGGGTTTTGATCCTACCCAGCTGTTTTGATCCTAGGTGATCCCGAGGCCCTAGTCTTCACTAAATGATCACTTCCCACCCTGCCCCCTCTCAGTCCTCAATCTGCAATTGTTTTCTATGCTGTTTGCAAACATTACCTAAAATAGGACAAAGAGGGTCTGAGAATACTTGCTATTCCGGATGTACTTAGATTTATTTACTTGCTTTGAGCTCTTGGGCAAGTCTCTTCACCTCTGTGAACCCGTTTATTTGAACAATGAACTGGATGAAGGAAATTATTCCTTCTTAAACGTTGAAGAAAATGACCACAAAGTAACATTTTTAATAGCTTGGAAAAAAAGGGAAGTAATAACAAGGAGTCTTTGTTATCCAAATGATAACTCTATAAATGACCTGATTAGAGCTTTGCACTAAAAGGGGAGGCACACATTTAGAAAAGTACAAACGAGCTCCCAAAACACATAAATACAATATTGAAAACCGCTATTACTTCAGTAAAATAATCAAGACCAAAAAAAAAAAGAAAGAAGAAGAAGAAACCACAGGTGTTTCTGTAGCTCCTCTTTCTGCTAAGAAAGGAAGTAAATCCACAAAGAAGTAAATTCCACAGCACAAAGTAAGCTTGGCAAATGTATTTGTGAAAAAAAAAAAGAGTAGTTCTCAGAGGTCAAACCTTTTGTTCAGAATATTCACTAAATTATAAAAAGGTAATACTTTCTCCCTGAATCTTTAAAGATTTCCCTAAGCACTTTAGTTTTTATATCTAAAGGATACATTTTATTTGAATAGTCCAGATGTTGAACATTCAAACTTCCAGATGTAAACACATGCAGATATATAGGTTTAGATAAATATGCCTATACATATGTGTAAATACATGTGTATGTGTGCATATCTATGTACCACGTGCAATACAGATTTTATTTGTATATTCATATTTCACTGTCTAAATGCACACACAGATTGTGCATAGTAAACATTTATTATATCCTAGTAGTTAAATGGATACTGAAAAAGCAAAGTGGATAAAGTCAAGGAACCCCTGTTTATGGCTCTCAAATTTCCTCCACATTTTTTGCCATTTCTTATTTGTAGTGTGTCAAGTCAAGTTTGTCAAAGAACTCTATAGGATTAAACACACACACACACACACACACACAGTCAACTAAGAACTCAATGAGCCCAAGGCCTTGCATATGTGCAGTACTTCCACTGAGTCTTCTCTTCATCTCAACTTTTCTCTTTTCTCTATGTTTCTCTCTCTCTCTCTCTCTCTCTCTCTCTCACTTTCTGAGCAGAAAGGGTGATAGAGAGGTGAGCACAGCTCACCATCCATGGAGATTTCTCAGTGTTATCAATGGTGTTACTATGAGGTATCAGGCTTTAAACTCGTGGTCTCACTTATGTGCTCTGCCAGGTGAGCTATTTCCTGGCCCTGTACAGACACTTCCTTGACTTATATGCTTTCCTTAATTGATGTAAAATTAATTAAAATTTGTTTCCCTAAAATAGATCTTGCTATATATAATGATTATGATATATTAAAACCATGTTTAAAAAACAAACAGAAAACACAATAATATCAGAAGTAGACTGTTATGTATGTATTTTCCACCAGAGCAATGCTCAGCTCTGGCATATGGTAGTGCAAGGATTGAACCTGGGACTTTGGAGCCTCAGGCATGAAAGTCTCTTTGCATAACCTTTATGCTATTTCCCTCTCCACCTCTCATTATATTTTCTATGTGAGCATGGGAGTCTATGCTAGAAAAAACATTTTGTGTTAAGACTTAGTACTCTTATAAAGATCTCCATGGAGCAAGTAAAACTGGTTTTGCAAATTTAGAGGGGCAGGATTGAATAAAGTTATGTTCCCTTGCCAATGAAAAGTTTTCCCCATTTTACTTAACTCTTGTGGGTGCTAAGAACCCAAGTTTCCACAAAATTGTAGAGTAACAGATTTGCTTTTATGTAGACTTGGGAGTTAATGTTATAAACACTGAACATATGCAGTCCTGCAGTTCTTTATGTCTCTTTCCTAGCATTTTATGTAGAGAAGTGAGGGAACTAAAGTTGAAATATGACCTCTTAATTGTGACTTTTTTCCTGCCCTGTACTATGAGCACTGAATTAACTTTCTTGATATTATTTATGACTCACAGTTCATGCTTATTATTTTGACTTACTCATAGATAATTTTTTCCTGAGTAGTTTGAAATTATCAGGTTCTGGGTCTAGCCTCAGGACTCCTAAGAAACACATCTTAGTGGAGTAATGATTTTTGGGAGAGAGTTCACTTGGCAGAGCACATATTATCTCACACATGGTAATGTGTGAGGAACTAGACTCAAATCCACTTTTTCATGGCTACACATGCAGGCCATGCAAAAGTGACCTGGAAGCCCTGGGTCTCAGAAAAAAAAAAAAAGTCAACTTTCAGATATGCTTGCTGCCTTGTATGACATTTTCATCTAACTTTCTATGCACACTCCTCTTGCAATACTTAGAATGATATTTTAAGTATTGCTTGTCAATTATTACTCAGTTTTTTAACATTCATCTAAAATCTTTTTTCTAAAATGTATATCATCTTTATCAAAACAATCTATTTTACTATTTTACTTTTTAGTTAGAGATGGGGAGATTTGATAGTATATAAACAAATACAAATAAATACATAGCAAACTTGCAATGAAATTGAAAATTTAAGTCTGTTATAAAAAGTCAGTTAAAATTATTTGTCTACCACATTTCAGTTCACAAAATGTTTTAATAGCTTTCTTATTATTTGAATCTAGTTTATACCAGAAAAAAAGTAGATACTTTCATCTATATTTTATGAGTGAAATCATTGTGGTACAAGGATTGAACCTGGGACTTTGGAGCCTGAGGCATGAAAGTCTCTTTATATAATCCTTATGCTATTTCACTCAACCTCACATTACATTTTCTATGTGAACATGGGAGACTATGCTAGAAAAAAAATGTTTTGTGTTAGACTTAGATGAGATGGTTGAGAAAGCAGATTAAGGTCACACAGCTAGTGAGCGAACAAAATTATAACACAATTTGTATAATCTGTCTCCATGTTACTGTATCTTTTTGCCACATTCTAATCTGTCTAATTTCTCATCAAAATATAAGTTTTGTAAACCTGTGATATCACAGCACTGGCCAAAGCACTAAGGGATCAATAAAAAAGAAACTTCCAGGACACATGCCAGATACTGTTTCAGATAACCAACAAATGTTTACTAAGTATTTACTAAATGTCAGGCCTGCCTTTAGCCATTGAGACTACAGTATATAGCAAAATTGTTTTGTTTTGTTTTGATTTTTGTTACTTGGTCACCTCTACAATTTCATTGCTCCAGGCTGACTTTTTCAGACAGAAAGAGACAGAAAGGCAGAGAGTAAAGGAAAGACATCAAAGCACAGAAGTTTCCTTCAGTGAGGTGGGAGCCAGATTGTAGCCTGGTTGCATAGGTGGCAAAGCAATGCACTATCCAAATGACCTGTTTTGCTGATAGATACCAAAACAGTAACTTTAAAAAGTTGACCTTGGGGGGTCAGGTGGTAGCGCATCTGGTTAAGTGCAGGTGGCACAAAGTGCAAGGACTGGTATAAGGATCCTGGTTTGAGCCTCAGGCTCCCCACCTGCAGGGGAGTCACTTCACAGGCGGTGAAGCAGGTCTGCCAGTGTCTTTCTCTCCCTCTCTCTGTCTTCCCCTCCTCTCTCCATTTCTATCTGTCCTATCCAATAATAATGACATCAATGGGAATAATAATAATAACCACAACAACAATAAAAACAACCAGGGTAACAAGGGGAAAGAAATGGCCTCCAGGAGCAATGGATTTGTGGTGCATACACCAAGTCCCAGAAATAACCCTGGAGGCAAAAATAAATAATAATAATAAAAGTTGACCTTGGGCTGGGAGGGTAGGGCATGGTCCTTGCCATCTTTACAGCTCAGGTTTAAGCCTCAGCACCACATGGAGAGACACAGCTTTTCCTCTCTTTGTATCTATCTATTGAATGAAAAAGTGACCTAGGAAGCACTGGCTCTCAGGAAAAGAAAAAAAAGTCAACCTTCAGAGATGCTACCTTGTATGAAATTTTCATCTTTCTATGCACACTCCTTTTGCAAAACTTAAGAATGATATTTGAAGCATTGCTTGTTAATTATTACTGTTTTTAACATGATTCGCCTAAAATACTTTTCTAAAATGTTTATCATCTCTATCAAAATAATCTATTTTACTACATATTTATAAATTTTACACTGTACTTTTAATTTTAACAATATCTTCCAAAAATTTGGTACTATCTCAGTATTTCCATATAAAAGCAATAATATAAGATTGGGAATTTGAAATTAGAAGGTCCCTAATGCACCCTCCTAAGTTTTTCTTCACAGATAATAATTAGTGTTAAATCAAAGTGTAGTTTATAGTGAATTATATGCTACCTTGCCTGCCATATTTTTATTATACTCAGTTCTGTGTTGTCTTTAGATAATAGTCATTATGAAAATTAATCTTAAAAATGTTTTCCTGATTTCTACACTTTTGGCAACTCTTTGCATAACAGCTGTGTAATAGTGCCTAAGAGAATAAATAATCTCAAACTAGTTGCTTATATTTCCTTATTACCAAAGCAATCAACTACTCCACCCAGTCCCTCAACTCTTGCTTTAATAAATGATTCTAGACAATACTCAGGCTGAAGTCCAAATATACTCACATCACACAAGTACATAAATTACAATAGAAAAGCTGAAATTGAAATGTCAAAGTTTTTGAGGATGGAAGATTCACGTTTTTCCAATATTTTATTTTATTGATCTTTTCCAGGTACTCCCATATCAAAATGACCTGCTCAAACAGGCAAGATAATTCAACTAGATATTATGCCTGTGTTGTCATACATATGACCCAGGTTTAAGCGCAATTCCCACAGCACTAGCTGAAAACTTCAGTGCTATCTTTCCTCCTCTTCTCTCTCTCTTTTTCAGAAAAAAAAAAAAATTCCTCAAAAACTATAAAGCCCTGGCAAGGAGAACAAAGAAATAAGTCACTTGCTTTTTCAAAATAAAAATGAAATTAGACCAGTAAGATAGCTCACTTGGATAGTGTGCTTGCTTTCTCATACACACAGCCCAGGTTTGAGCCCAGCCCCTACTGCACTGAAGGAAATTTTAGTGTTGTGGTGTCTTTCTCTTTCAATATCTGTTTCTGACTTTATGTCTGAAAACACAGGCCTGGAGCAGTGAAGCTCCAGTGACAATAACAAAGCAAAACAAAAAAAAATTACATTCTTTAAAAAAAAAAAAGAATTTCTTAAATGAACTTCAGTTACTTTGGACATGCTTCAAAATAAGTTAGGATGTTTCTTTTATTTGTTTTATGACACAGTTATTTACTTGTTTTATGACACAGTTATTGTTCATAATTAACAATAGTGTTCTTACAATTCTATCATTTGTTATTGTTTCATTTATACATTTTTTTGCCAACAGGATTATAACTGGGATTTTGTTACCTGTATGACAACACAGCTCCTAATGCTAATCATTATTATTATTATATTTGGATAGAGGGGGAGAGACAGAGACAAAAGGAAAAGGAGAACAGGAAAGAAAGATAAAAGGAAATATAACTGTAGCACTTCTCCACCACTCTTGAGTCACTCCTGTCCCCTCCCACCCCCCACCCCCAACAGACACACACAGTTGAGGACTGGAGGCTTGAACCCAGGTCCCACAGTATGGTGGGTGCTCTACCAAGTGTGCTACCACCTGGCACCTAGTTATTGTTTTAGGTTGGGTAGAAACTTAAAGGAAAGTGCTTTGTTATATAATAGAACAACTGTAAAGTGGAAGGTACTTTATAATGAGTTCCCAAGATGGCTGAACAGATAAAGTGGGAATGTAATTTGGTCAGAGTGAGATTACAAGCCAACAACTCAGCAGGCTTAGAATGTAATAGGAAAAGGAGATTACATATACGTGTTGACACCAAGAGGAGGTAATTTCTCAAAACAAAACTGCCTTGTATAGGGGATTAAAGGTGATGATAACTATGAAAATTAAGCGTTCAATATTAGGAAAAAAAAAACATCAAGGAGGTGGGATATCTGATTCCTAACAGTGGTTTCTGCCATTTTGCCCAAGGAATACTGTTATACTCAATTGCTCTAATAAACCAATCCTGTTGAACCTGTTCCTTCACATAGTGGATCATAAATAGCAGTGCAAACAAAGCTAGTAATGTCACTTTGCTTGCAACACAGAGCTATAATTGAGAATTTATAGATAACTTGAAACAGTGAAAATATCCAAAATTGATGAACCCCACCTTCAACCTAGGAATGTATGTTGAATGACTAGCACATGCATGAAGAAAAATTACTGAAAATTTAAAAAGTCTTCCATTTAACTCAAGCTGTACAGCTATACTACCCTGGTCCCAAAATCACACATTTGCAGAAACACTGAATTTTGCATATGTATCAACAATTGTAGTTACTGTAGTCAACTGTAGTTACTGTTGACTATAAACCATTAATCCCAATTAAAAATAAAAGAAGAAAAGAAAGGAGCGAGAGGAATGGGGGGTTGGGGGTCTTGTTGCTACCTGACCACTATTCTGTTAGCTGTACTCCCTTTTGCAAAAGAAAAAAAAAAGTCTTGCTTCAACTCCTTAAAAAAGTTTTTTTGGGGGTCCAGGTGGTGGTACACTCAGTTAAATGAACATAATTCCATGCACAAGGACCCAGGTTCAAGACCCTGCTTCCCACCTGCTGGGGGGGGGGAGTATGTTTCACAATTAGTAAATAGATTTGCTAGTGTCTTTCTCTTTCCATTTCTATCATCCCCTCCTCTCTCAAATTCTCTCTGCCTTATCAAATAAAATAGAAAAGAGAAAAATGGTTGCTGAGACCAATGGATTCATAGTGCCAGCACTGAGCCCCAGTGATAATTCTGGTGGTAATTATAAAAACAACAATCACAAAAAAAGGTTTTAAATTGGGACTCAATGCTATAAAATGTAAATATGTATAATTATGGATAAAGGTACAGAAGAAACTACAGGCATGCTAGTTTATGTTTAGGAAATTTCTAACCACTCCCCTCTACTTAAGTCCTCCTCTACTATCATGCACCAAGACCCAATCCTACCCCCATCATCAGAGTCCCTTACTCTGGTGCAATACACCAAACTCAGTTCACGTTGTACTTTATGTTTCTCCTTTCTGTTCTTATTTCTCACCTTCTGTCTATGAGTAAGATCATCACATATTCATCCTTGAGGGAATCATGTTAAGTGAGATAAGCTAAAAGGAGATTATTTATGTTCTGATAATTTTTAAACAGAGATTCCTAGGCACTCACATTGCAGCTATTTTTCTAGACTCTGTATCAAACACACCTTGAAATGCTGCCACTATGGCAAGATTTCTGGCAAAGGACTAGCCAGAGAGATTGACCTTAATTGTGTATTAACTTTGCAGCTGGAAAGATAAAGACAAATTTAATAATCCTTAGAAATAATCAGAAAAAAATGTCAGAAAGCCCTAAGGTGGGGTAGAGGGGGCACTTTAGAATCTATCTAGAACAATTTCTCACTGTCATCCTAGTCAATCAGAACTCAGATAAACATTTGGAACAGTTCTGAATACTTGGCTCAAATTTTAAAAAGTACTAGATAAAACCCTCCTTAGGATTTCACAGAGACCATAGTTAAGAGTCTAAAAAATTATATTCTAGTGTTTGTTCTATCATTTTTTAAATGTGATGATAAAACTGTATTGTAAGAAATAATACACAGGAACCAGTGAGCATGTATGATACTGGTGGGGCCCATTATTTTATATTTTATGTAGATGGTGGTGGGGATGGTAAGACACATGGTGCTGTGACTTAAACCCTGAGTCTTGCACAAAATAAGTCTTGTGTTCTACTGGGTAAGCTATTTCCTGGACCTACTTCTAATTTTTTGTTTGGAATCAGTAATATTTCATTTTAGGGCCAAAATGTAAAATTCCTATGCCTCTCTGCCTTCCACCAGTCAATCCATTTACCTGGAAGGTAGATTTTAGTTTTGGAAATGCTTAAACATCTTTCTGTTATCTGTTACTATTAATTTTAAATAGAAGAAATAAAGAAAATCTCTGCTACTTTGAAGTAGTACAGCAATTTTTTAAATTTTATTATTTATTGGAAAGAGACAGCCAGAAATCAAGAGGGTGAGGGGAGTTAGAGAAAGAGAAAGAGAGGCACCTCCAGCCCTGTTTCACCACTCACAAAGCTTTCCCCTTGCAAGTGGGGACCAGGGGCTTGAACGCAGGTCCTTGCGCATTGTAATTTGTGTGCTCTATGAGGTGAGCCACCAAACCAGCCCCCAAGAATTTATTTTTGATTGAAGAACTTAGTCTCAAATACAGTAAATCTCAGTAATAATTGTTCAGGGTTACTAGCAACTGAGAAACAAAAGAGTTGTTTTGCTTAATGAGTGACTTAGAAAGTATAAATTATAACTTTTGCCACTCTTATTTCCTACTCTGGGATGAAGTTTGAAGTTTCGGAGTAAAAAGAACCAAAGAAAAAAAGAATACAATTTATAGTATTTTTTTAAATTTTTTAATTTATTGTTTTCTTTATTTATTGGATAGAGACAGCCAGAAATGAAGAGGGAGGGGGTGATAGAGAGGGAGAGAGACAGAGAGACACCTGCAGCCCTGCTTCACCACTTGTAAAACTTTCTCCCTGCAGGTAGGGACTGACCAGGGGCTTGAACCCAGGTCCTTGCACATTGTAATACATGCACTCAACCAAGTGTGCCACCACTGGGCCCCCATTTATAGTAATGAAAGCTGTTGTAATTTTTGGATACTTACTCTCTTTTTCTTGAAAGTCTTTTCTTGAGAACTAAACATTTTCCATGTGTTTTATATTATGGGGTCCTTAAAGTATGTGGTACTTCTGAAAACTTATAAATGAGAAAGCACAGTCCTGTTTACAATGGAGTGAAAATATGCGAAATGAAAAGTGACAAAAAATTTTGGGAGACAGATTATACTTGTACAAGCTAAAAATTTTTTAAATGTTTTCTTCCTATATTATATAATTTTATCATCATATGGATTTCATGAGTCTATAATATGCATTAAATAACTTTCTCTAAGTTATTTTTATTAGTATTCTAATAATAGTAATAATTATTATTCTAATAATAATAGATGGTTTTTAAAAATTAGATATAGTGTTTACCCATGATTAGCTATCTGTATAATTATCTACATATATAATTGCTTTATTTTATTTATTTATTTATTTATTTATTTGCCTCCAGGGTTATTGCTGGGCCTCAGTGCCTGCACTATGAATCCACTGCTCCCGGAGGCCATTTTCCCCATTTTGTTGCCCTTGTTGTCACCCTTGTTGTTGTCATTTTTATTGTTGTTATTTCTGTTGTTGTCAGATAGGACGGAGAGAAATCAAGAGAGGAGGGGAAAGCAGAGGTGGGGAGAGAAAGACAGACACCTGCAGCCCTGCTTCACCGTCTGTGAAGTGACCCCCTGCAGGTGGAAAGCTGGGGGCTTGAACCGGGATCCTTATGCCTGTCCTTGTACTTCGTGCCATATGCACTTAACCTACTGCACTTCTGCCTGGCCCCCCAATCTACTTTTTAATTAATGGTTTTTCTGATTAAATGTAATATATGAGAGAGCTGGGGAGAGAAATCAAATTTGATACCTAACATAGTCATATGCTAAAGTGCAGCAGTGCTCTGGTCTCCTCGTTAAAATCAATCAATAATCAATTTTTTAAATTATAAAAATTTAAAACTGTATTAACTGATAGTTTAGAAATTAGAAAAATAATAAATAAGAAAAAAAGAATGATCACATTACTCTAAGGCCAGTATTATAACATTGTATATTTTTTTAATTTAAAAAAACATTTTTTTTGCATTATAACATTTTAGAATGACTTTATTTAAGTAATTTTCTACTATAATATTTCCTTTGCATTGTTGAAATCATAGTCATTTGGCTAGTGTATTGCTTTGGCATGTGCATGACTAGGGTTCTAGCTTGGTTCCCATTGAATTGAAGGAAGCATTAGAACTTTCTGGTGTCTGTCTCTCTCTGACTCTTATCTAAACAACAACAAAATAACTAGATAGATAGATAGATAGATAGATAGATAGATAGATAGATAGATAGATATACAATTACTACCATAGAGCCCAAAACCAGTGTGTTAATCTATTGTCTATGTAGCTATTATTATTGTTGTTTTGAAATTCTTTGCTGTCACTATAAAAACCAAGTTGAACAAACACTTCTGTAAAAATGCTTCAGCAACATATATATTATAACTTTCTATTGGGATTATAAAATGAATAGGAAAATATAAAAAGAGAAAATATAAAACCAAAAGCAAAAACTTCTAATGTCTTTAAAATACAACACTATCAGCACTTCTCATTTCTGCCATAAGCCAGAGGGCTTTACTGAGGGGAACTATGCTTACTTCCCACAAATTCATGTACCACCTATACCTACTCCTTACTGTAGCTCCTGGGCAGTCAATATGGTTCATTGTAAAAACAGCCTAGAAAGATGCAATTGCTATATAGAAGACTATTAATGAGACTCACATTCTGACTACTTGATAAAAGCAACACACACAGTGTATTAGTAGGTACTAATGCCAGTTTTAGCTCATTGCAAAAAATTGTACTTCTGATTCAGAAAATAGAGTGAAAAGGAAAAAAAAAGCACTTGAATATTTAGTCTGCTTTTATTACTTTTTTAAGGGAGTAAAGTGGGCTATTTTTAGAATGTATTCATCAGGATTTTATTTTAAAATACTCTTAAATTTTTGTAACTGAGTGAAAATTTGAGCTTTTATTGAGACTTCTATCTTAATTTGTCCTGTATTGCAGGTTATAATAATCTTTAGAGTTTTATTTTAATGTCAGAAAGGTTTTTTTAATGCTTGTCAGAGTATGAACCCAGAACCTTGTTCATGCACAATACTGCTGAAGCAACTCCCCAGTCTTCATACTGCATTTTAAGAAGCATAAAGAGGAATGAAGAAAGATCAGGAGAAGGGAGAAGGATAAAGGGAGGAAGAGAGAAAGGGAAAGAGGAAGGGAAGGAGGCAGGTAGGGAGAGAGGGAAGGAGGAAGGGAGGGAGGGAGGGAGGGAGGGAGAGAGAGAGAGAGAGAGAGACTTGATGTACTTTTTCCACTATCCATGGAGTTCCTTAGTGCTGTCTATGTTCCCATGTGGGTCCAGATTTCAAACCCAGGGTCTAGGGAAGGCAAATACTTTATGCACTGATCTAGCTATCCCTTGGGCCCCAGAAATTCTTTAAAGATTTTGAGTGGGATTTATATCTGTCCTTCACTAGTTAGCTATCTAATCAACTGAAATAGAGTTCTATATACAATATTCACACATAAGGGGAAACAATAGAGTTTAGTATTTTTTGTTACTTGTAATAGCAAAAAGTAATGTTCAATTAATCTAAAAATTATCCAAATTAACTTGTGTTTGTATGTACTTTGTTTTCTCTATTATCATCTGAGCTTATGAACTGTATTAATGAAATAAACTCCACATGAGTAAAAGAAAAATCCTCAAAAATGAATAGTCATTTAAATGCTGTTCTCCAAGTATGCTGTGGTACAACTGATAGCTCTAGACTTGCAAGCATGATGTCCTGAGTTCAACCCGTCATATTACATTACCAAAGTGATGTTCTGGACTCCCTCTCCCTTTCTCTGTCTCTTATGGAAAAAAATCTTTAGATGCAGTTCACTGGGCAAACATCTCATCTTAGAGTATTTCTGTACTGTTTTATGGGTATTGAGACAAAGTTTTATCATAAGCACTGTTTGTATATCTAATTTATTTTTTTAAATATATGTAATTATTACATAAAAGTATGAATGTTTTTATAGATGAAATTTTTGTGGCAATGTTAAGTAAAGATGTTATCTGAACAAAGAGTTGTAAAACTTGGTAATATTATGAAGCTGAGTGTTCAGATGTATTCTGATATATTCATTATAGGCCATCTTCTCTAATAATTCTTGCCATCAGCAACCATATTTTGCCAGTAGGTATTTTAGGTTCCTATGTATATTTATTAACTCTATTATGGATATTTATACATGATTATGTAGTATATAGTAGCATTAAATATACTAGCAAACCATAGATATTACATTTTAATAACAGGACACTTAAAACATATAGGAAAATTAGGACATAATTAACTCTGCATGGTCTCATTTCCTTCTCTATCTTTCTCACCTTTAGTGATAAAAAATTAGGAAAAGTGAGCCATTAATTCACAGTAGTTCTTTTAAAATATGGTGACCCATCTGTTGCCATATGCCAAGCATCTGTTTTGATAACCCTCATTTGTGGTCCTTTAAAAGTGATGAATTTAGGGAGTCAGGTGGTAGCGCAGCAGGTTAAACACAGGAGGTGGAAAGCATAAGGACCAGCATAAGGATCCCGGTTTGAGCCCCTGGCTCCTCACCTACAGAGGAGTCACTTCACAGGCGGTGAAGCAAGTCTGCCAGTGTCTATCTTTCTCCCCCCTCTGTCTTCCCCTCTTCTCTCTGTTTCTTTCTGTCCTGTCCAACAACAGCAATAATAACTACAACAATAAAAGAAGGGCAACAGAAAGGAAAAAATAAATATTAAAAAAAATTTTTTTAAAGTGATGAGTTTACATTGAATTAGTGCATGCTTTTATTGCATACCACCTTGCAAACCTTTAAGTCTGGCAACAGTGATTTTCAGATGTAAGGGAGTAAGTAGACCAGAACAGAAATCAGCAGTGTATTTGTAATCCTAGTAACCTTTTTAATAAAGATGTATTGCCAGCTGTTAGGTAGTTGTAATATATCCATTTTTTTTATTTCTTTATTGGGGAATTAATGTTTTACATTCAACAGTAAATACAATAGTTTGTACATGCATAAAAATTCCCAGTTTTCCATATAACAATACAACCCCCACTAGGTCCTCTGTCATCCTTTTTGGACATGTATTCTCCCCCCTCCTCGCCCACCCACCCACCTACCCCAGAGTCTTTTACTTTGTTGCAATACACCGACTCCAGTTCAGGTTCTACTTGTGTTTTCTCTTCTGATCTTGTTTATCAACTTCTGCCTGAGAGTGAGATCATCCCATATTCATCCTTCTGTTTCTGACTTATTTCACTTAACATGATTTTTTTCAAGCTCCATCCAAGATCGGCTAAAAACAGTGAAGTCACCGTTTTTAATAGCTGAGTAGTATTCATATATATGTCACAACTTGTTCAGCCACTCATCTGTTTTTGGACACCTGGGTTGTCCATTTTGATTTCTTCCTTTATTTCCTCTTTCTTTGACCCAGTAGTTGTTAAGTAGTATAATATTGAGCTTCCACATTTTGGGACTATTACTAATCTTTTGTTGATTGTTAAGTGTTAGTTTAATTCCACTGTGGATGCTTGTGATGATTTCAATGCTCTTGATGCTGTCTTTGTGGCCTAACATATGGTCTATCCTTGAGAATGACCCATGTGGACTTGAGTAGCATGTGTATTCCAGTTTTTCGGGGTGAATATTTCTGAAAAAGTCCAATAGTTTTAGTTTATCTATCTCCTCATTTAACTCCCTCATTTTTTAATTGATTTTTTGCCTGGATGATCTGTCAAGTTGAGAGAGTGGGATATTGAAGTCCGCTACTATTACTGTGTTGCTGTTAATACATTGCTATAGCTCTTTCAGTAGATGTTTGATGTATTTAGATGGCTTCTCATTGGGTACACAGATGTTAATAATTGTTAAGTCCTCTTGATTGACTGATCCTCTGAGCATTAAGTAATGTCCATCCCTATCTTTTTAAATTTTATTTATTTTAAAGTCTATCGTGTCAGATATGAGAATAGCTGTTCATTCCCTTTTTTGTGGGCCATTAGCTTGAATGATAGTTTTCCATACTTTCACTTTCAATCTGTATTTGTCTTGTTGAGTTAGGTGGGTTTCCTGTAGACAGCATATTGTTGGGTTGTGTTTTCTGATCCATCTTCCTACTCTGTGCCTTTTAATAGATGAATTCAGGCCATTGACATTTATTGATATCAAAGATTGAAGATATTTTAATGCCATTCTTGCAGATTTTTAGAGTTTTCTGATGTATGGCATATTTATGGTGGTCTGACTGTTTATAGGAGAACTTTCAGAACTTCTTTCAGAGCAGGCTTGGTGATAGTTGATTCTTTCATCTGTTGCTTGTCTGAGAAGGTTTTTATGCCTCCATCTAGTCTGAATGACTGTCTAGCAGGATACTGTAGTCCTGGTTGAAAACCTTTCTCATTGAGCACTTGATAGATATCTTGCCATTCTCTTCTGGCCTGTAGTGTTTGTGTGGAGAAGTTTGCTGCTAATCTTAATGGTTTTCCTCTGTAAGGGATTCTTTGTTTTTCTCTTGAAGACTTCAGGATCCTTTACCATTATTCTTTTCCATTCTAAATATGATGTGTCATGGTGTCTTTAAGTCTGGGTTAATTCTGTTTGGGACCTTGTGGACTTCTTGAACCTTTATGTCTTTGATGTTGCCTAGACTAGAGAAGTTCTCATCTGTTATGTCCTGAAGAATGCTTTCTTCTCCTCCCTCTCTTTCTTCCTCTGGTAGGCCTATAATGCATATATTATTTCTTTTAAAGTCATCCTATAGCTCTCTGCTGTTGTTTTCAGTATCTCTTAATCTCTTTTTGAGATCTCTTACTTCTTTTTATAGTTGTTTCTAATTTTTTCTTGAACTTGCTAATTCTGTCTCTAGCCTTATTTATTCTATTCTCTCTCCCCTCTACTGCTTTCTGTGTTTCATCTATTTTGTTACCCTGTTATGATACTGTTTTAGCTTGTTCATCTAGTTGTAGTTGTGTTCTTAGCTCAGCTATTTCAGCTTTCAGCTTCTCATGACCTTGAGATAATTAGTGTTTTCTTCCAGAGTCTCATTTGTTGTTTATGCATTTTTGATGACAATTCTTTCAAACTTTTTACTCACTCCTGTGATTATTCCCTTAACTAGTGTTTGGATGTTGACGTCATTATTTTGTGCTTCAACCTTTGGGGGGCTGTTAGCTGGACTCTTGTCCTGGTTCATATGTCCAATATTTCTTCTTGTTGGTTTAACCATTCTATGTAGTATGTTATGAGGTTCCTCTCTCAGTACTTTTCAAATTACTGATCACTCTTGCCTGGATTGACTTGTGTCTAAGTAATGTACTTAAGGGCTCACAGTTGTGGAAATTAACAGTTGTTTCAATATTATTTTAATCCCTAAATTGGAGCACAGTGCCTTTTAAAGCCTCTTTTGTTCTTTTTCTTCCTTTAAGGCTATGGGAGCCTGAGGGCTTTTAAACTATAAGTAGGCTTCTTAGCTTAATCCCTCGCTCCTGACCAGGAGATAAAGCAGGGTGGGCGAGAGATACACAGTGGTTATGTAAAGAGACTCTCACACCCCAGGGATCCAAAGCTCAATTCAGCTTCTTTGCCAAGCTGGGCAGCACTGCTGGCCCCTATGAGTTTCTAAACAAGTCCCTTTTAATAGTCTGTAGGTTCTGAGGCAACTATTCGCTATGTTCTCATCATGAGAAGAACATGGAAAAGCTCCCATCACACAGCGCAACCGCTAGGCCACCAAGGTGTAGCTCTTCTCCTGAGTTTCCTCTCCCTTCTGTTGCTCCAGCCTCTGAGTACAGTAGCAATGGAGACTCACAGTTGCGTTTGGTGAGTCTTAGGGGGAGTCCTTTCCTCCATTCAGCAGTCTTTTTGTTGGTAAAACATACTGGAGGTGGTGCCTCAACTGGTAAACTGCCAGACTGTTACCAGCCACTTAATCTCTCCCTAAGCTCCTCTCTGTCCATGAGCCACATGTATTTGCACTCACTAGTGATTTGGTGAGTTCCTGAAGTCATTCTAGTCCTGCCTTGTTGAGGTCCCAGATGAGCTCCTTTGGTATTCCTAGCTGATCCAGGAGAGGAGAGGCGAGAAACACAGCTGCTGCTGCTCCGTAGCCCCATCTCTCAAAGTCCCATAATCCATGGTTTTCTTAAGTTATGATGCTGAGTTTAGATTTTTTATCTTTTTGAATGTAGACATTCACTGCTATAAACTTCCTGTCATATACTTGAAAAGTACTTTCTCCTTAAGTACTTCCACCTTTTCTCTGATTGAAAAAAAAAAAGAGGAAAATAGCCTATTCCACACAGACATGTGCTCTTGTAAATTTTCTATCTGACTCCTCATTAGAATTAATTTATCACTTTGGAGTCAGGAAAATGAAAAACTGAGACAAAGTTTACACTATAAAGTCAATGTCAATCTAACCTGTAGTCCATAACTTCCCTGCATAGTTAAATTATTTTTCTTTAATATCCTGTGTTTCCACAAGTAAATTTTATGTACATAGTAAAGAGGGAAAAAAGCCAGAGGTATTATTGAAATTACCTCTTTCTTTATTGGGGGATTAATGGCTTACAGTCAACAGTAAAATACAGTAGTTTGTACATGTGTAACATTTCTCAGTTTCTACATAACCTAGGTCCTTCTCTGCCATCATGTTCTAGAACCTGATGACTCCCCCCGAGACTTTTATTATTCTGGTTCAATACACCAAAACAAAACCTACTTCTTTTTATATTTTTATATTTATTAGTGATTTGATATTTATTTACAAAATTAAGAGATAAAGGGGTATGATTCTACACCATTGCCACCATCAAAGTTCTATGTCCCTCTCTATTCCCTCCATCAGAAACTACTGTAGTTCTTCCAAGATACGGATCAACTATTGTTTCTGTGTATATATATTTGCCCATTTTTTTCTATGGTCCTGCCTTCCCTTCCTTTCTAGGTCACACCTACACCTATTGCTACTTCCAAATATCCTTTCTTTTTGTTCCTCTTCTTTCTCTAGGTCTTTATAGAATTAGAGTTCAGAGCCCTCTGGTCACCTCCCCCTAACACTTCTCCCCCTCTGAGGGGGATGGACCAAAATTCTTTTTGTGGTGCAGGAGGTGGGAGTTCTGGCTTCTATAACTACTTCTCTACTGGATATGGGCATTGGTAGGTCAATCCATACCCCCAGCCTAGTGGGGTAGGGCTCTGGAGAAGTTAGGTTTCAGGACACATTAGTGAGGTTGTATGCCCAGGGAAGTAAAATATTTACTACCTAGGCTTAGACACCCTCCCCTTGGTGGTGAGGTATCGGGGACGGCCATTTTCAGCTGACTCCACGTGGCCTGAGCCACCCCCTCCTGATCCAATAATAAAGATTTGTGTACCCCATTTGCTCTGGATCTCCTCTCTCTCTTCGCCATGGCACAGCCTGACAATAGCCCCTACTTCATTTCCTTCAAACGCTATGTACTCAACTATTGCTTTTTAATGGCAAGTCAAAGTCAGCAACTCAAAGCACAGCAATGAGGTTTTACTTTTCTGTATAATGGATTCCCACAACATGGCTCTGTCTCATAACCCCAAATTTTAATACTTCGAATCACGAAATCAATCTTGAGGAAAAAGAAAAACAGAGCTGGAGGCATCACACTCCCAGATATCATACTATGTTATAGGGCTATTATAATCAAAACTGCCTGGTACTGGGACAAAAATGTATATACTGGCCAGTAAAGTAAAACTGAAAGCCCAGAAATAAGCCCCACTCTTGTGGACATCTACTTTTTGACAAGGGGGCCCACAATATTAATTGAAGAAAGGAAAGTCTCTTCAACACATAGTGCTAGGAAAACTGGGTTAAAACATGCCCTTGGCTCCCCTCCTGCAGGGGTGTGGCTTCATAAGCAGTGAAGCAGGTCCACAGGTGTCTGTTTTTCTCTCTCCCTCTCTGTCTTCCCCTCCTCTCTCCATTTCTCTCTGTCCTTTCCGACAATGATGACATTAATAAGAACAATAATAATAACCACAACAACGATGAAACAAGGGCAACAAAAAGGGGGAAAAAATAGCCTCATGGTACAGGCACCAGGCACCAAGCCCCATCAATAACCCTGAAGGAAAAAAAAAAAAAAAAGCAAAGAAGAATGAAACTGAACCACTACATTTTGACACAACAAAAGTAAACTCCAAATGGATCAAGGAGTTGAATATTAGAACAGAAACTATCGAATATAGAAAGGAAAATATTGACAGAACTCCATCTAAGTTTTATAGACATCTTCAATGACTCAAGTCTAATTGCAAGGAAGACTAAAATAAACCAATTGGAAAGCTTTTGCACAGCAAAGGAAACACCATGCAAACAAAGAGACTCCTTATAGAATGGGAAAGCTTTACATGCTATAAATCAGACAAGAGGCTAATAACCAAAATATATAAAGAGCTCACCAAACTCAACAATAAAACAATAAAACGAAAAAAGCCAACCCCATCCTAAAGTGGGGAGAGGGTATGAACAGAATATTCACCAAAGAAGAGATCCAAAAGACCAACATACATATGAATAAATGCTCTAAGTCACTTATTGTCAGAGAAATGCAAATAAAGACAACAATGAGATACCACTTCATTCCTGTGAGAATGTCATACAACAGAAAGGATAATAAAAATGCTAGAGGCTGTGATCGGTGGAGGCAATATTATTTGATATGGATTGGGAGACACATACGGGAAAGTGGGCCCTATCCAAGGGTTCCAGGACTTGGGGAAGTAGGGGCTCTATAGTGGAGATGTGAGGTTCCTGCTGTCTTAGGGTTCAAAAAGACAATCGATAGTTAATGTTATCACATTTGGTAATTGGGTTAACTTTGAAAAGTCCTTTTGTTAGGGTTTTCTGTACAGTACCCAATATCTTGTATATAGCTGTGCTATTAGATGCTTCTGATCTACTTGGTCTAGGCTTTTGAGAGAGTCCGCATATCAAATACACAGCCTATATATTAAAAAGATTCAGTTTGTGTTTTGAAAAACTTTGAGACATACAATTGATTTTCCCCCTCTCATATTAACTAGTGATTTATATGTCTACATTTTGCTAGGAGTGTACATAAACACCATTCCCACCACCAAAAGACTGTGACCCATCCCTCCCACCTACTCCCACCCCCCACTGTCCCAGGAAGATGCATGTCTACCCCTCACCACAGGGTTTTTACTTCCAGTCCAAGTTCTGCTTAGTGTTTTCCTTTCTGATCTTGTTTTTCAACTACTATCTATGAGTGAGATCATCCCATATTCATATTTTTGTTTCTGACTTATCTCACTTAACATGAATCCAATATAGATTTATCTCTATTGAAATAAATCCAAAATCTATCTCAATAACATGTGGCTAGTATTTCAAGCTTCAATCTCCCCTGAGATTCCATGAATCTGTAGTTAATACTACATTTCATACTAATATCTAACTACCAAAAGTCATTATTTTTTTCAGTTTTGTGATAGACACAGAAAAAAAGCATAACTACCATTAAATTTAAATGACCCAGAATTATAATTCAATGAAGTTTAATAAATTAAAGTGCATAATCTCATCTTAAATAACATCTGGTAAAAACATTATCTCATTAGTATATCAGCATAAGAAATTTAGTTAGTAGCTCATATATTAGAAATAAATCATATGTTAATTCTCCACTCACAAGTGTTATATTAACCTTGCTATTCAAAGTATGGTCCATATACCGTACCTATTGCTATAATAGTTGTTCATGGTAAGTATTAATTACCCCAAACCATAGCAACATAAAAAAAAATCCAGACATGAGTTATATCTACTGTTAATCAAAAGTCGGCATAGATCAACTGTGAGCCTCTGACTGATGATCTCTTATCAAAGGATACGATCAGCATGTCAGTTGAGGACTCAGTCATCTTGAGTATCTTTCCCAGGGAAGTTTCCAGAGTCCACTCATATAGTCAACAGCAGTTGGCAGGTTTAGATCCAGCTAATAGTGGTCCAGAGATATCAATTCCATATTAAATAGAATATGGCACCATTATCACTATGCACCATTCACAGCCTGGCAGATGTCTCTCTACAGAGCAGGTCAGTGGGTATTCTCCAGACAGAAACTACAGTGTTTGATAACTTTCCCTCAGAAGTAATATCACATTATTCTGGTATTTCTTTCCTTAGAAACAAATCATTTGACCCAGTTCATATTCAAGGCCAGTGAACTACACAAGAATTTAGAGACAAGGAGAGAGGGGTTAATGGGAAAGATGTGAGTGCCTCTGTATCTATTAGTGTCACCTAGGGACCTATGTGAACTGTACAAACTAGTAAACTAGTGAAGAGAATCTGAGTAGGAACACAATTTCTGAGGTGATCTGTTTGCATATTAAAGCTGAGAGGCACTGATACAGGGAGCAAGGCTCGTGTACTTTTATTCTGTCACAAAGACTGTTACCTCATTTATCACTAGTTAATGTTATTTTCTAAGAAGTGCTATTACCAGCTTTTCCTGTAATTCATTTACCTCCTACTCTAAAAGCATATTAGAAAAGAAATTAAGGCTACTAAAGAGTAATTGGACTGCAGATGGCAAATCAGAAATTGAAATGGGAGCCATGGCTGGGGGCAGGGGGTGGCAATAAGGCCTAAAACAAGCATATTTTAATAATACCAGAATCAAGAGATTACTGAATTAAGACTAACCATTCAGGTAAGGAGAGATTTCTGGATCTTTTAAAAGGCAGAGGGGAGTACAATTTTAATACTTCAACAACTCTTATTTTTGCTGAGTAATTTTGTAATATAAAAAACTCTGTCTATGATGGTTGCTCCTTACTATTTGATTGTGTTTGGTTCAGCTTGGTTATGTTCACCAGGATAAAGAAATTTACAACATATTTTAGAAATATAGTCATCAAAATTATTGCTAAAATAAGAATATTTTAATAAGGTTAAGTTACTGAGTTGCCAGAAAAGTCATGATACATTTTTGCATAGAAAAATATGTCATGTGGTCCAGGAGATGATGCAGTGGCTAAAGCACTATAGACTCTCAAGCATGAGGTCCTGTGTTCAATCCCCGGGAGCACATGTACCAGAGTGATGTTTAGTTCTTTTTATCTCTCCTATCTTTCTCATTAACAAATAAATAAAATAAACAAAGAGAAAAATATGTCATGACTTTTCTGATAACCTGATTCCCTTTCTAAATTTTTAAGGTTTATGAGAATTATGGTGGTTTTCTTTGAGAGGTGGGAGGGTAGAATTACAGAACTTTGGTGGTTATAGTGTGGAACTATAAATTGTAATCTTACAATCCTATAACAAACTGTTAATAACAAATAAAATGGAAAAAAATTCAATAGGACAGAAAAAATGGGTAAGTTGTTTATATCACCAGCAAACAACTAAGTTCCAACATAAATAGAGCTGAAAAGCACATAGCTAGTACTGAAGCTGATGTAAGTTTCAGCTTAATGAGTATAATTTGCATTAAGATCAAAAACAAACAATAGATCATGGATAGGTTTACTAACAGAAGATTATTCAGAAATTACTCATATTGGGATGAACTCCATTAAATTATGTTGAACTGCAACAACAGGCTGCTATTTACACAAGAGTTCAGCAAAACAAAAGCATTCTCTCAGAATCAATTATGTTATATGGGATTTACAATCAGTTTCACTTTTAATTATATAGTGTTATTTGTAGCAACATTCTTTAACATTGATACAATGTGTGTGGTGTGTGGTGTGTGTGTGTGTGTGTGTGTGTGTGTGCTTCCAAGGATTATTCCACATTTACAATATACACTGAGTCTTCTTTCCCTTCCAGTGTAAGCATAGTCCTGCAAATCACACAGGTACACATGACCACATACTACATACTATATGTAATAATACTGTTTTAGTTCTACTAATTTCCATTCAGGTGAATCTATTGCATTAGCCAATATTATACATTGCAAATACATACTGAAAGCACTCAAAGTAGTAATTTACACTGAATTAGAATGCAGGAAAGGGACAGTTAAGTACTACGTGGATCTAGAAGTGCTACTTGGATATGAAAAACTCTCTTACATTGGTAGTAAACAGCAGAATCTGTATAAATGGTGAGGCCCTTAGCACAAATTTATGTTTATATTCAAGGAAATCACATGTGCCATTTTTAAATAAAGTAGATGCAGTTTTCTAATTTATCAAAACAACATCAATCAGTCAGCTGTGCTGATGATGACTGTTAATTTGGATGTGACTTGGTCTTTGGGGAAATTATTGTTCTATAAGGCTTGGGAAAAGAATGGACTTTTTATTTCCACATATAAACAACACAAATGTTGGGAAACAAAACTGTTATAAAAATGGAATCCTCAATTACCCAATTAGAAACAAATTCTACTATAAATTTTGAAGTAGCTGAGAAAGCAGAGGAAAGGTTTGGCTGAATATCACTGACTTATAAATGACCATAGTCTTTTTTACTAAAGTTTTACAGGCCAGAACCTTTGGGTAGAAATGCTGTACATCAATTTCTCAGACAGCAAAGAGACAATAATACAGAATTTTTTCTATAAATATAGATATTTTTAAAACTACAAGAAATTTTAAGGATGATTAAGCAGAAAACCTTTTATGATCATCAAACTGAAGCTATGATAAATCTAGAGAGGGGGCAAATTTGGACATATGAAGGTTATAAAAAGAGGACTTAAAAGTCAATTGGAATAGCCTATTGGAAACCAATATTTTAAGCCTCTTGACTAGAGGCTTTCTCTTTTTCTCTTCTTTCTTTCTTTTTTTTTTTTCTTTGCTACATATAGATACTTCTGAAATTTCATTTTTGTACATTTGGAAGTAAATATAGCTAAAAAGGGAACCTTTCACTAATTTCAAACTTGAGGGGGAAATGCTGATTAATTGGCTATCCAAAACAGATGAGATTATTAGGGGCCAGGGAGATTGCTGATTTGGTTGGATATATGTCTTGTAATATATACATGGCTCCAACCTGAGCCTTATGTATGGCATGACACTCACCCTAACCAGTGAGCTATCCTTCAAGCCTGAAAAATGTATTACCATGAGTATTTGCTCTTTCAAGATTCTTCATTCCAAATTCTACCATAGACACAAGTCATTGCCTGTTCAAAAGTAGCATGAAATTTTAGCATTCATCTATTCTAGAGTACAAAGGCATGTTACACTGCAGTTTCAAAGCATAAGACACTGAATTATGACATTGCAAGAATCAGAGTGGGAGGAAACAGAAAGGAAAGGGCATTCACCTGTCATTGGATCAATCAGTGCAAATCTTTTTTAAGGAAGGTAATAATCTACTTGTTTGTTTACTCACTTGGTTCAACTCAATATTTACAGAACACCTGTGCTATGTGAGTACCATTTATCACCTAACAATAGCACAATCTCTACAGTGTGATTCACACTACAAAGTTCACTTCCTTTCAGTGATAATATTTTGTACTCTGTCTACATAGGCTGGGAATAACTTTTCACCAGTACTAGAATCCTGTGATTGCATGATAAAAATGTAGGGAAAAAAACGAAATGCTATTTTCTGAAGCTACCACTTTTCCTTATTCTCAAGCTGCATATAACTGACCTACAGAAGAAATCAAGAGAGGGAAACTCTTGAAATATGGTCCAATTTGAAGCATTCATTCAATTCTTGGACAAATGCTAACTGCCCTTTGAATATGTCATACATTTTTTTAGATAAAGACAAGGAAGCAGAGAGAGAGAGAGAGAGAGAGTGAGAGAAGAGAAAGGTAACAGCACCAAAGTTTCTTTATATGTGGTTAGGGCTGGGCTTGAACCTGGGTCGCACACATGACAAAGCAGTACACAATCCAAGTGAGCTATTTCATTGGTCTGTATGCTAATCATTCTTGTATGTCTTGGACACAGAGCAGTGAAGAGACAAATAAAGTCCCCTGCATTCTACTTCTTACATATTCATGGAGGAGACAGAAAATAATAAGTAAACAAATAATACACAAATGATTTCAACTTGCCATAAATATCTTGAAGGGAACAAAACACATTAATGTAGTATAAAACTAGGTGTGAAGATGGGATACCAGCATTGGCCAGAAAAGATCTCTCTGAGGAGAAGATATTTAAACTTCAGACCATGAGGAGGATCTCCCAATTCTGTTTAAGTAGAATATAAGGCCTCAGCTGAAAAAAAAAAAAAGTTTCTTGAGCTAGGACAAGGCTAGTCTCCTCCTACTTTATGACCAGGCTTCACAGTAACTGGCATGAGTAACTGTGAAGAAAGGTGGGGCAACAAATGGATACAAAAGCAATACTATTCAGTTCTGTGGTAGATTGTTTATACTTTCAAGGTTAACAGTAGGTGGGAGCCACACCTTAGTTCTAGATAAGTGGTGTGAGGTAGTCTGGAGCTCTCAATGCTCCAAGTAAAAGGCAGCTCTGAGAACCAGCTGGTCTAGCTCTCCCACAATGGGAAGCTGTTTACTCTCTCACCAGGACAGACTTAGACACAGTTAAATCTGTAATCATTAGCCGATCAACAAGTTCTGTCTTGCTTTCGTCATGTTTTCCCCCAACAGTGGTTCAATGTCCTATGAGTGTTTGCTCTAAGAAAAAAAAAAAAAGCTTTTTTTTTAATTTAAATAATTTTATGGTCAAAGCTTTTGTTCCTCTGTAGTACAGTTCTTATTTTTGCATTGCTCAACAAGATTGAAAAATAAGTAACTGATGCAGGTTCCCTATAACTCAGAAAAAAAATGCTACAGTATTACCCCAAGTATGTTCTAACTCCAGAGTTATACTGAGATATGTATTATTACTGTTGTCTTAAGAGATGAATGTTCACAAATCTAAAATTATCAATATAAATGTTTTTTAAACTATCAGTGCTTAGAGCAGACTTTAATACAAAAAAGGAATGTAAGTCATGGCTTCTTTCTTTAAGGAACATGACTTCTTTCTTTGAGGAAATGACTAGAAAATGCAATAGCAACCATTATATAAGACAAAACAAAATCAAGCTATACTGGCAGATAACACCTATAGAGGTTGAGTGAGCAAGCAGAAGAAGCTAAAGTGAGCAAACAGTGCTTGATGGGGGGAAAAAAATCTGACTTCAAGAATGAGGATTTGGAAAGAAAAAGAATAGTTATTTCAGTTGAGGAGATTAATAAAAACACTCCCCAGAACTAGTGCTGGGCCAGAACATTTTCATAGGACAGGGTGGGAATGTGAACAAATGCAGCTGTGATTAATTTAGGGAATTGTTGGGAAATGGTCACATTGATATTACACTGTGCCTATAATGGTCACAGCAAGTTTTATCAGCTACAGATAACTAAGTAAAATGAGTTTGTAAGACTTTGGCTCATACTGATGTTCTAGGCTCTTCAGTGAACTTAGTCAAATTGCTGATGATTTGCAAATATTTGTGTTACTTGTAACTTGAACAGTATTATGATGGCCCATATGGTATGTGGGTGATCTTAATGCATAACTATTGCCATAAAGTCTACATCCCCAGTACAATTTCACTGCACAGTCACTGAGTGAACAGAACACGTAGCAGAGAAAGGGAGAGGTTACTGCTGTCTAAGTGTTCCTGTATGCTTTTCTCAATTCATACCAACTGAAACTGCATCTGCTGATCCCAACCTAAGCAATGCAGCCAGTACCACCTCAGCATGTTACACTTTGGACTGTGTCCAGAGACATCAGGCATGGAATGTCAACCCTTCAGCTTCATTACTCTGGTGAAATTTTTCTTAGCTCATAGGACTCCTTAATTCCATTTCAAGTGGTGCACATCTTAAACCAGAAAAACCTAGATACAGACCAGGGCCCATGAAATAGGGCATATGTACATGTATCAATAAGTTAGGGGAAAATATAAACCTGAAAGCAAAAGTGCACAATAGTTTTCAGTGAGTCAATATATGCAGCAAGCAAGTAGAAAGACCTAAAAAGACACCTTAAAATACTTAATGAAACAGCTTCTACTTAGATGTAGATACCCTCAACTACATCCTATTACATGTCCCTCAATCACTCCAAAGCTGACTTTGTCAGACAAAGTAAGAACTACAAAATCTGAATAAGAGCAAGCGACCCATATTTATTTTTATTTTTTTTAATTTTTAGTTATAAAAATGAAACATTGACAAAAACAATATTTTAATTCTTCTAGCGTTTGCCCTTCTTCCGTAGCCAGTCAACAGCGTCAGGCTGAGCCTGATGTAAAGTTTCGAGACCTCCTTTGAATCTGGAGAGGTGGCAGTCGTTGACCATGTGGGCCACAGTCTGTCTGTAGCCACAGGGGCAGCCCGGGTCGTCTCAGGCTCCTCAGCGATGGAACACAGCGGCACACCGGCCATGGCCTGTTCGATAGCGATTGAGGAGGGCCCAATCATAACGTGCTAGGTCAAAGCCGGGTTGACGCTTGCAGGGGTCTGTGATGAGGTGTTTGTTCTTTACCTCAGCTGACTGCCAACTCTGCTTCCAAGAGTCTGGAACAGAGAAGTTCAGTGTAGGCGTAGGAGACCAGATTGGATGACGAGACGTTAAGCGTTGAACAGGGTGGGCGAAGATAACACGTTTGGCGAAGGACAGCCCCTCAACATTAAGTTGGAGGACTCGAAGAGCAGGACCAACAGCTTGAAAGCTGTCAGGAGCTGCTTGTTGCTGGCTTTGAAAGTAACGGGGATCCATGTGGATTCAGTCGGCTAGGAAGGATCGTTAGTTTCCCCAATGAATGGGTACTCATGGGATGCACCACGGGAAGGTCGATCCAATGCATCCCAATATTTTAATGATGACTTTAGTCACTACCAGGCCACCCCATCACCTGGGACCCTAGTCAGGGAGTCCTAGAATTCTCACACATACATGATAGCCTAGACCTCTAACAGATCCCTCTCACCACTGTCACTGGCCATCTCTATCAGGAACAACATAATGGACTCTGTGAGCCCCTATAGGACCTTGACCTCAATGTGGATCAAGTGGGAGGGAATGTTCCAGTCTCCGAAGGGAGGTTGGACAACATAGTCTACCTACCACCTGAAGAAGATGGGTCCTGAAATTAGTGCAGTCTGGTATGTTCCTAGTCGTGACCACAGAATGTGAGCTCAGACCTACAGGAATGCAGAAGTTACACAGGCTCCTGTGTGAAATATGGACCCTAGATGAAATTTATGGGGTTTACAGTCAACAATATATATGTGTTTCCCCATATTTGGAAGCTACTCTTTTCCCTGATCCAGCTTTGTAGTCCTTTTTCGAACTATGACACCATTTCCCCAGACAATAACCTGGATCCACCTGCATATTAGCTGTCAGGTTCAGGCAAAAACTAGTAAAGTCATGGGCCCCTTGGAATATACCTAAATTAGACCTACTAGTTTTTTCCAAAGTGGAAACCCCAAGTCTTCACCTGCAATAATTTTGCCTTTAGGTTCATGATTAGTCAATAATTTTTTTCTGCTTTATATCTTAACTCTTTTTCAGCAGATCCCATATGCTACCATGATGCCAACAGGACTTCCTGAATAGAGGACCCCACTAATGTGTCCTGGAGCCCCACTCCCCTAGAGCCCTGCCCCACTAGGGAAAGAGAGAGACAGGCTGGGATTATGTATCAACCTGCCAACACCCATGTTCAGAGGGGAAGCAATTATAGACGCCAGACCTCCCACCTTCTGTCTGTACCTCATAATGATCCTGGATCCATACTCCTTGAGGGATAAAGAATAGGAAAGCTATCAAGGAGTGATTGAATATGGAGTTCTGGGAGTGGGAATTGTGTGTAATTGTAACCCTCATATCCTATAGTCTTCAGTATTTCCATATTATAAATAACAATTTTAAAAAGAACACATAGTAAAAGTATTAGTAAACTTCAGCAAGTTCATACCTTTCTGTCCATGAAAAGCTAAGAGGGAAATTATTTTCACAGTTACCATCTATGCAGCATTTCTGGTGCTTTTTTTTTCAAAGAAGAAGTCAACCAGGTGACTTTATTTTATATCAGTAAAATAAATGGTTCTGAATTATACTTTATGAAGCCTATAATCTTCCATCTTTGAAATCAATAATAGAAACTTCATTTCTCCTTATGTTTGTTCATCACATTCACTCAATCGAAAATTCACCTTTAGTTATGGATTAACTCCTAATCATGAACTAGTTTAACAATATAAATGCATAAATCTGAAAACAATAGTATCCTTTCTCCATTATTGCTTGAATCATTCAAGAATGAGTGCCTTTGATAATTCTAAAAAATCACAAATCTGAAGTAGCTTTGTACCTTAATGATAAAGATCTTGGAGGACTGGGAGATGACTCATCTGGCAGAACACACACTTTTTTATGCATGAAGACCCAGGTTTGAGTTCAAAGTCTTTTATGGCAGCACCTGCATAGGGGAACCTTAACTAGCAGTTGAACAATGCTATAGTGTATCTTTCCCTCTCCCTCTCTCTCTCTTTCTCTCTTTCCCCACTCTCTCTAAAGTAGAGATTTAAGAAGAGTCCACTGAGATCAGAAGAACCCTGTAGGTACAAAATTAACCAAAAGAATAGGAATCCATTCCAAATCATATATATGAACAGGACTTCTACTTGTGAAGTGTATTTATAGCTCCTTGTCCAGTCAATGGTATTTTTACAGGAGTCGTGCCTCTTCAAATTTTTTAACAGAGATAATGAGAGATTTTGTACCCTCCTCCTCCCTAGCTTCCCCAGAACCACCACCACATTATTTCTTTTTTTCCTTCTCTTCACTTTTCTTTTTCTCCTTTCTTTCTCTTTTTCTTTCCCCCTCTTCCTTTCTTTCTTCCTCTCTTTATTTCTTTTTCCCCTTTCTTTCCTTTCTTTCTCTGAATAGATACAGAGAAGCAAATGAAAGAGACCATAGCTCCCAAGATACCTGAATGCAGTGGGGGCCAGACTTGAACTTTGGTCACTTTCAGGGCACATTATTCAAGCGAGTTGTTTGACCAGACTACCACCACATTTTTTTGATTTTAGCAAGTACTCTCAAAGAACTATGAGACTTTCAAAGGAAGAAATCCTTCTTTGTGGCTATGAAGAGAAATATCTCTAAAGTATCTTAGATCAGAAGGAGTACATACCTTAGGAGGCACTTAGGAGAATTCTAGAATCTTCTAGGAATCTCATAAACTAATTTTGCTTGGGGTTGTCTGTCACATACCTGAAGTAAATAATCATATTTGTAAAGTGGGTCATCTTAGTATATGGTATTCAGTCAATATTAGACAATTTGGAAGGGAGGAACACTAAAAGGCAGATTTAAAGGCATAGGGATCCAATGTCCTATCACATGGAGGATGATGGCTTGATTAAATGAGTTGTACTGACACCTGTCTTGGGCAAATATGGACATGTA
Organism: Erinaceus europaeus; assembly: GCF_950295315.1. Classification (NCBI taxonomy): domain Eukaryota; kingdom Metazoa; phylum Chordata; class Mammalia; order Eulipotyphla; family Erinaceidae; genus Erinaceus; species Erinaceus europaeus. The sequence goes on from NC_080171.1 coordinate 47,318,113, forward strand.
ACCCATGACAGTCCTGTCAATAAACATTTCCTCAAAGAAGTAATACTAAAATTGAAAAACAAAAGCATCACTTGCACTATATATGCCAATATCATCACAAAGCGTAATGTCTATTTTGGTACTCCTCTTTACTATTGTTCTCAGTTTCTTCACCTATAAAACAGTGATAAAATAATAAACCTATGGTACATGATTACATCTAATGGATGTTGTTTTTATAATGATGAATGGTACATTATCATCCAGTAACTAGAAGATGCTATTAAGATGATGATGGCTCCTTAATTTTTCCATATTCCTCTCCTTCTCCCCTCCTCATAGCTACCATAAACATGTTCACAAGTACATATGTATAAACTATTAACTTGGTCAGAGAGAAAATAAGTTTCATAGCACTGAAAATAAAATTCAATATATTTCTAGGCATTTAATCCAGAGATTCAGTGGCAATTTCATTGTCCACTTTGGAGCCTAACTCGTCTAGCAGGAAGTGAATTCTTTGATTATGAGTCCTACTAGTGATCTGCAGTTTTCTGAAAGATCAAGTGTATTTATATTTTATTATGTGAATTAAAAATCGTGTACTGAAGACAGAACTCAAATGAATTTTGAACCTTTCCAGAATGTAGAATAACTGGTGTGTCTTCCTTTCACAGATTAACCTCAGAGCCACAGACGTCAGACTCATGCGCCAGTTGCTTGTTATCAATGAGAGCATTGAGTCCATCAAATGGATGATTGAAGAGAAAGCCACGATTACCAGCCGAGGTAGCAGTCTCAGTGGCAGCTTGTGCAGTTTACTTGAGAGCCAGAGCACCTCTTTACATGGCAGCTACAACAGCCTACATGATGGCAGTGATGGGCTGGATGGCATTTCTGTGGGGAGCTATCTTGACACTTTGGCAGATGATGTCCCAGGCCATCAGACCCCATCAGACTTGGACCAATTCAGCGACAGTTCAATAATAGAAGATTCACATGCATTGCACAAGCATCCCAAACTGAATTCTGAATACTACTGCTTTGGCTAATGACCACATTTTTGCATGGGATTGGTGTGCAATTAACTTGTATTCATCCTTCTCTGCTGCTATATTTTTGTCTGATTTTTTTATATGGCAACCTTTAAAAAAGAAGCTTATTTTGAAATTGCTTATTGGCGTTTCTGTTGCTCCTAATATTACTCATCTGTACTGATTTTCTTTCTTACATTTCTATTTTATTTATTATAGTGGTTTTCTCCCTTCTTTTACAGTGGCACAAATAAAGTAGGGGGGAAAGAATAAGCAATAATTAAGATTATCAGGGCAAGGGGTCAGGGACTACAAGAAAAACTGCAAAATTTTACAATAAACCAAAGTCTGGTAACAGTTACTTTTGTTGCTTGTATTCTTGCATGATTCAAAATGTCTTACAGAAGACAATAGGAGTATATTAATCTATGTATATTAGGTTGATCAAAATATTTAGCTTAAAGTTAGGCATTATTTCTAGGCCACAACTTCCTACTGTAATAACAAGAATGCTAACTAGTCATACATCTCTCCAGGACAATTATCTGGAATTTCTAATGATATGCCATAAGTTTCAATTCAACTGTGTGTTAATACTGTAGATCAATATTTTGTTTTCTGTTGTTTGTCCTCAGTTATGATGTGAATCATTCACTAACTTATTTATGTGATTATATGGTTCAACAAAGTTTCAAAGAATACTTAAGATCAGGTATACAAGTTACCCCCACTGTTTAAAAATAGAGTTCCTAGTTGGTATGATTTGATAGGTAGTATAGGGATCTGGAAATGCTCAAAAATATTTTCTAATTAATTAGCAGTAACATCAAATAACCTACATTATATTAAATATGGATATATTATTGATACTTTTGGGTACTTGAGAGAAACTATAAACATAAATTTTAAAAAAGACAATAAAAGCAACTGTAAAGGTAATCAGATGTCCTACATTTAACTATAGTTTGAGACTTTGCTGATATTTACGTGTGAACAGCTTACATTTTGAGCGCCAGGTGGTGGCACACCCAGTTAAGCACAAAATAATCACCATGTGCAAATCACCATGTCCCTGTTCCCCACCTACAAGAGGGGGTGCCTCACAAGTAGTGAAACAGGTCTCCAAGTATCTCTCTTTCTTTCTCTCTCCCTTCCTTCTCTCTCAGTTTCTCTTTGTCCTGTCAAATAAAATAGAAAGAAAGAATCTGGAAAAAATGGCTTCTGGGAGTGGTGGAATTACAGTGCCAGCACCAAGCCCCAGCAATAACCCCTGGTGGAAAAAAAGAAATAAAAAATTAAAAAAGAAACATTTTCTACAAATAGCTGGATAGTCAAACAGACTGACTGATGGACAGACAATAAGGTGGATAAGAATCACTATTCAAGTACAAAGTACAATATGACATCTTTTAATCTTGCGATAAGTAATTTCTTAATTATCAGAAATAACAACTGAAAATATAACTCATGTAGTGAACATTTAATTTTGATATGACAAAATTAATCTTCTACATTTATTTCACCACAGTTATTCATATTAAGTGAATCTAATTGAGATTTCAAACTGTCCTTTGTAATTTGTCTCTACACTAAGAACTTTACAATATAAATCAAATCTTTTTTATAACTAAAAATATCTATAATTAAAGTTTTTGTAAAGTTTCCTGTTTGCTTTATGGTCTTGTTTCCTACACACTTACTATACATACCAATATTATTGTTTTAGGGCACATAGTATACAATTTCAAACTAAAATCTATAAGATCTACAATTTAAATGGGTACTTTATATTAGTTGCTTTAAATAATACCAAAGCAATCCTTATGATGTGAGACTCCCAAGTTTGAGGAAATTCAGACACATAGAAAAATGTGTCCAAAAAATGAGGGTTTAATTATCAAATAAGTCTCAAAAGTTGACATTCAAACTTGGGCCTGTCTTGCTACTAATGATACTCAGTAAACTTGTTGGTGCCCACTTGTTCTTCTAGCGTTTGCCCTTCTTCCGTAGCCAGTTAACAGCGTCAGGTTGAGCCTGATGTAAAGTTTCGAGACCTCCTTTGAATCTGGAGAGGTGGCAGTCATTGACTATGTGGGTCATAGTCTGTCTGTAGCCGCAGGGGCAGTTCGGGTCGTCTCTGGCTCCTCAGCGATGGAACATAGCGGCGCACCGGCCATGGCCTGTTCGATAGCGATTGAGGAGGGCCCAATCATAACGTGCTAGGTCAAAGCCGGGTTGACGCTTGCAGGGGTCTGTGATGAGGTGTTTGTTCTTTACCTTAGCTGACTGCCAACTCTGTTTCCAAGAGTCTGGAACAGAGAAGTTCAGTGTAGGCGTAGGGGACCAGATTGGGTGACGAGACGTCAAGCGTTGAACAGGGTGGGCGAAGATATCTGCGTATATTGGCAGGTGCAGTCGAGCATAGATGTGGGAAATGAACTTAGATGATGCCGCATCCCGACGAATATCTGGTGGGGCGATGTTGCTAAGAACTGGCAGCCATGGAACCAGGGTGGAACGGATGGTTCCAGAAATTATCCTCATGGAGGAATATAATTTGGAATCGACCAAGTGGACATGGGGGCTACGGAACCATACTGGGGCACAGTATTCTGCAGTGGAATAGCATAATGCCAGAGATGATGATCATAGTGTGGAAGCGCTCGCGCCCCATGAAGAGCTGGCCAGTCTTGCAATGATGTTGTTCCTTGCGCCCACCTTTGCTGCAGTTTTTATGAGATATTCGTGAAATGACAGAGTGCGATCGAGAGTAACGCCAAGACAGACTGGCTGGGCTTCATGCCGGATTCTCGTATTGTCAAGTTGCACGTTAAGCTCACGCGAGGCTGAGGCATGGTGTAGATGGAAAACAGATGATATCGTTTTTGCAGTGCTGGGGATTAGTCGCCATTTTTTACAGTAATCAGATATCAGAGACATGTCTTTCATGAGTGTTTCCTCGAGGATGTCGAACTTGGATGCCTGAGTTGCACAGCAGATGTCATCGGCGTAGATGAACTTCCTTGAAGAAGTTTCTGGGAGGTCATTGATGTAAATATTAAATAACGTAGGAGCCAGAACAGAGCCCTGGGGGAGGCCACTTGAGACAAGTCTCCATCTGCTAGACTTGTTACCCAGATGCACCCGGAATCTTCTGTTTTGGAGAAGAAATGATATAGTGTTGGCCACCCATGGAGGCAGGCATCTTGAGATCTTGACTAGAAGACCATGATGCCAGACCGTGTCATAGGCTGCTGTGAGATCAACAAAGACAGCACCCGTCTTTAAATTCTTCTGGAATCCATTTTCAATGTAAGTTGAAAGGGCCAGGACTTGCCCACTGAAGTTAAATAATAAAGTGAAAATAGAAAGCAAATTTACACCATTATAAAATATAAAAAGACATACGTCATCTGTCTTCCAATCAGTAGGTCCCACAGTTTCCAATACTAAATTTACCATATATTCTTTCCTGGAATTATATGCCAAAAAATCAGCATTGTACTTACACAGGTTTCAGCCCCCACTTCAGGTGAAGCAGATCTGCAAAGGTCTTTTTCTCTCCCTCTGCTTCCCCTTTCCCTCTCAATTGCTCTCTGTTTTATCAAATGAAATAGAGAACAGGGGAGGGACATGATGGGGCAAAAAAGTGAAAGCAAAAGTGCCCTTCAAATTCTTCTTCCTACACTAAGCTGTGTTCTCCCAGAAAAAAAAAAAAAGAAATTTTCCATAGTTTCATTAATCTCTATTTTGATAAACTCTTCTGAGTTAGAATATGAAGAAGATAACTGGAGGTAAGGAATTTAAGCAACTTAAAGCTAGTCCATTTGGGAGGGAGTTGCAAATAAATATAGATGACCAATTAATTCAAAAGTCTCAAATAAAAGAAACTCCAATATTTATAGTCAATTCCAAATTGCATAACATAAAGTTTAAATGTTCATCATCATTTAGAAATAGCATGAAAATACTTGTCTGTATGGGAGAGTATGAAAGCACTGAGTGATCCAGGAATAGTTTCAATCAATTTTCTATATTCCCAAATCTATCAAAACACATTCACCTTTATGATGCCATTATTACAATAGTAATTGAAATTACAATAGTAATTTCAATATCTTCATTTATAGTAATTTTAAATTTATTATTATTTTTTTACCAGAGCTCTGGCTTATGGTAGTGCTAGGGACTGAACTTGGGGCTTTTGGTGCCTCATGTAACTGCTAATATTTTATTTTATTTGCCTGGGAAATTTTATCCAGTTTCACAGTTTTAGACGCCTAAAAGTTCTCTAACCCTTCCATCTCAGTCCTTTGAATTCCACACTCCCATAGCACTTTTGCCTGATATCTCATACCATCTCTATCTGAACATATCCAAGATTGAAATTTTTACTCTTGTGTTACATTTCCCAGTGCAGTAAATGATATTTCCATCAAATTCTTGGTACAAATCCCTAAAGTCATTAAGTCATCCTTTTTTTCTTTTTAATGGGGGTGGGAGGGAGGTGGGTCCCAGGGTTCCACTGCTCCAAGCCAACCTCTTCAGCTAGAAAGAAAGCGACAGAGAAAAAAATGAACAGAGGGTGAGCAGTAAGGGCAACACAGTACCAAAGTTTCCTCCAGAATGACGGGGGACAGAATCAAACCTTGATTACCCTCATGAAAAATCTCTACCTTGCCTACCACATCTAATCTGCCATGAAAATTACATAAACTCTACCTAGGAAGTATCCAACATGAGCTAGGAATTCTCACCATAAACACTGCTACCACTGTAATTAAAGCCACAGCCATCTTTTCATTGAAATACTGCAGTTCCCCTGACTTTTATTCTCATTTTTACCCTCACCTTCTCACAAACAATATTTACATAGCAACCAGAGAAATATGTAAAGATATGAGTAATACTTCTAACCTTGTGATGTTTCTCAGTCCCTCAAAATATAATTCAAATCATTAATAATCAAGAAAATTTGCAATCCCCCACCTGCCTGCTTGACTTCATCTTACACTTTTCCACTTCTCCACAGAGTTTAATCTGCATTTTTACTATTCCCTAAAAATCTCAAACTCCAAAGATATTACTACCTCAAAAGTTTTGTATTTATCATCTCCTCTTTCTAAAATACTGTTTTGCAATATATATATAAATTTTGATTTCCAACATTTTTGATTCCCAAATTGTACCTTGCCTGAAAGTACACATCTGGCACATTCCATACCCCTTACCTTTGTTTGTTTTCCTTTATATCATCACCTAATATGTAATTTTATATCCATTCTGCTTCTTAACATTAGGAATTAGGTCTAGCACATTTTTTTTTTTGTCCACTGCCATAACTCTCAGTACTTAGAAAAGCTCTGAAGTAATTCAACTTTTTTCTGAAGGCTTTCAGGTGTCAGGCATTGACCAAGTCCTTTTGGTGCAAAAGTCAAAAAGGTGTGAATCCTGCTCTCAGAATTAATTTGCCTAATATGTTTCTCTAGGAAAAATAACAAATAAATAAATGGTAAGGATTCAATACAATATATACACGGAATCTGTGAGTGTCTTTCATGGTAAAAGAAAGATGTGAATTAAGGATCTTGATATCCAGGTGGATCCAATGTAATTATAAGATCTTTATAAAAGAGAAAGGAATGTCTGAAGAAGGGAGAGGTAGAGATAAAAGAAAGAGAAAGCAGCAGTGTGATTATTTTATACTTCTGTCTAGAAGAACAAGAGAATCATGATAACAAACAAAACAGTAGAAGCTGGCAGGGAAAATATCTTACTTGGATAATGGTTTAATTTGACAGGTTTAAGTTCAGCCCCCATTGCACTGGAGGAAGTTTCAGCACTCTGGTTCTCTCCGTTTCTATTGCTGTATCTATTTTTCTATCTGGAAAAGTCAGTCCAGAGTGCTAAAGTCCCAGACACTCCAAGGAAGGAGATAGGTAAAGGAGAAGGGAGGAAGGGAGAGAACCTCTAAAAGATGAAAAAATGCAAAGAATAAATACACTTGGAAGTGCAACTGACACATTGTTTTGTTGGGGTTTTTGTTTGTTTGTTTTTCTTGGTAAGATCCATTTTGGACTTCTGACTTCATTTCAAAAATGCAAGATAATATACTAGTGTTTTAAGTCAGCAAATTTGTTAAAACAGTAGTCGGAAAATAATACAGATTTTAAGTGACAGTGGAACATTCGGTAACAAAGTGTGTAAGTGACTTTGATGGAGTGAACAGTAGATGTTGGGTGAATTTTGAAGATGATTATAGAAAAAAGAACAGATTGTTATGAGAAATATGGACTGTAATGACTCTACTCATAAAGACTCAGAAGGAACTGAGGTATTGTAATACAGTAAAGAAAGCATACATGGTTTTAGAGACTACTTAAGTCATTATAAGCTTGTTATTACTAGTAAGGATAATAAAAGTACTAATGGTAAGGGCTTAGAAACAAACTAGAAATCTTTTATTATTTTTGTTGTTGTATTTGCCAGGCTTCACAACTCCAAACTGAGCTTTTTAGATATAGAGAGACAAAAAGAGAGGAAAAGATACACACAATACCAAAGCTTCCTGCAGTGTAGTAGGGACCAGTAATGAGGGCCAAGCTCAAACCTGGGTAATGTTGATATCAACGAACAAGTGGGTAAGATATAGCTAGAGTTCAAGGTTTAATTATAAAAGAGGATACATTACAATGGCCTACAATTTCCACAGATTGTTTTTTATTGTTTATTTTAGACAGAGGCAAAGTCGAAGACAGAGTGAGAGAGACAGAGATAAGAGGTGAGAGAGATGAGAGAGAGAGACTACAGAAACAAAGTTTCTTTCCAGTTGGAGCCAGGCTCAGACCTAGGTATCATGCATAGCAAAACAAGACACTATCTAAGAGAGATCATCTTTAAGACAGCTCATGTGGGCCAAACTGTCATTCCTTCTGATTTCATGAGTAAACATGATGAATACTATGAGTATTTCTGGATCCTAATAACTAAAATGACAGTATTAGCTGTCTCAACTCTGGGCCTTATTCCACTAACTGATCAGTCTACACACTACAATAGCCTCTCCAACACACTCATTAAATCAAAGATCGGTCATGCTTTAAAAAGCATTTTAAGTTTATTTAAGATAACAATTTTCATTTCTAATTTTTCCAGTGATTCATATAGCTTAATCAGAGTTATCCTTCATCAGGATGTTTACAATCTGGAAGAATTTTGTTTGGAAAACTACTGAACTTCAAATACATTTTCTGTCCAGTCAGGATGACTGCTATAACACTATTTATTGGGATACGGGAAATGGCACAGTAAACAAGGCATTGAACTTACAACTATGACGTCCCTAGCATCCTATGCAACAGTGATGTCTTGGTCCTGTCTGTCTCTTTCATTAGCAAATATATCTTTTAAAAAAGCATAATATTAATTTTCACTCAACTGCACTTGTAGCCAATGCCACTACCTTTTCTCCCTAGTCTAAATAATATCTGAAATTAAAAAAATTAAAAACTCAAAATATTTTGTCAGGGGTCAAGTGGTATCACACCTGGTTGAGTGCAAATGTTAACAATGTACAAGGACCAGGGTTCAAGCCCCCAGTCCTCACCTGCAAGGAGAAAGCTTTACCAAGTGGTGAAGCAATGCTACAGGTGTCTCTCTGTCTCTTTTCCTTTCTTCTCTCATTTCCTGACTCTATCCAATAAATAAATAGAGGTAATAAAAAATTTTAATGAAATTAAATATTTTGTCATTCATCAAAAAGATATTTCTCTTACTGATGTGGAGTTTATAAGAGCAATAAAGATAACTTCAGTACTGCACAATCACTAGTAAATAAGAAATATGGTCTAGGGACCAGAGGGTTGGGCAGGTTTAAGAGCCTGACCCCCACCCCTTTGCAAGGGAGAGGAAGTTTTTGTTCATTACTCATTTTTTCATGCTTTCTATATTACCACCTTTCGGCCAGCAAGTTGTAGGTGCTAACATATTTTCATCCTTACATCTCTGGGCAGATGACCTCACCGATGTGTCCTGAAGTCTCACCTCTCATAGCCCTACCCCACTAGGGACAGAAACAGGTTGGGTATATGAATTAACCTGCCAATGCTCTTGTCCAGCAGAGAAGCAATTACAGAAGCCAGAACTCCCACCTTCTTTCCCCCATAAATATTTTTGGTCCATACTTCCAGATGGGAAGAAATGATAGGGGAAGATGACCAGATGGCTCTGAATTCCAACTTCATCAGGACCCAGAAAGGGAAGTTAAGAAAGGAATGCAAGGGGGGTTCCAGGAAGATGGCAGACTGAGAAGCTGCTAGCAGCGTGTGCTCTGATCACATCTTCTGGAAATGGTAGGATTTTCTGCCTTTAGCAGGCCAGTCAATAAGGGGTCCTAGTGGTGACACCAAAGAGGTGACTATAATTTAATTTGGGTTAAGAATTAGAGTAAAGGTGGCACGGACTAGCAGGCTGGCTGCTCCAGACTTCCCAGGGGGCAGCAGGCAAGGCGGGTGCACCGGGCATTGTCCTCCACCGGGGAAGGCGGCTACTCCACTGGTTGCAGAGTGCTGCTGGGTGGCCGGCAGAGGACACAGAGGGAGCACTATAGCTTGGGGGCTTTCTCTTGGGAGTCTCCAGGGACCACCGCAACACTGAGGGCGGATCCAAAGACTTCTTAAGTATAGCTCTCATTGGATCAAAGGACTTGGAGCTAGTTTTCATTTTCGAGAAATCCTTTAAAAAAGTCTGGAGGGGGGGGGTTTCCCGGAAAATGGCGGACTGAGAAGCTGCTAGCCTCTGAGCTCCGAACACATCTCCTGGAACAGTAGGATTTTCTGCCTTTAGCAGGCCAGCCAATAAGGGGTCATAGCAGTGACACCAAGGAGGTGACTATAACTTAATTTGGGTTAAGAATTAGAGTAGGGGAAAAAAATGTTTTTTTTCTTCCTTTTAATTTTCAAGCATAACTCCTTCCCCCCCCCATAAGCAGTCCCTGGGGACCAGCTCCTAGCAGGATACCCCACACCACCAAACAGGGTGCTTTTTTGAATTCACTGATACACATTTGGGAAGTTCCTTGCACTGCTCTTTAATTACAACTCTTTTTCTTATCTTCTCCCTTTTCTCTATCTTGTCTCTCTCTCTCTTTTTTTTAATCTTGTCATACACTTCTTCCTTCTTCTTTGCCTTTCTGAATTTGTGAATTGCTTTGGGGAAGAAATCTGACTCAGAGTGGATTCTCTATGTGTGTATCTCTGCTCTAGTTCCCTTTCCCCTCTTGTTACCCCTAGAATATACAGTGGATAGTAGATTTGCATAACTGTCTATTCTTGCTATCCTCTCTTTCTTTTCTCTTTCTTCACTGGGATTTGGTTACTATTTTTTCATGGACTGGAGAAATTGTTTGGCTAACTGGTAACGATTAAACTACTTCAATACTTACTTCAGTTGCTACTGTAATTCTGTAGGTTGGTGAGTGCAATTGTCATAAAGGTATTTAGTACAGTGTTACTTGTACTCAAGACACAACAACTGAGGAACAACAGAGCATAAAAAAAAAGAAACACATAAATAAAAAGATGGGTAGATCAAAAACAAATAAAACTGCTATACAATGAATGAAGACAAGAGCCCAGAAGAAACTACAAATCAGCCAGAAGTAACCATAGATAAGAAAAGTATGCAAGCAATAATAAACTTATTAATCACAGAAATGAAAACAACATTGGAGGAAAGGAATGGCAGTATTAGGGAAACAACAGTTGAGACCCCCAAGGAAAATACTGATTATCGTGAGGCAATTAGAGAACTGAAAGCTGAAATAGCTGTAATGAAGAAAGAACCTGAGGCAAGGGAAAGCAGACTAACAGAAGCAGAAAAAAGAATTAGTCAGACAGAGGAAGAGATAGATAAAACAAAGAAAGAGGTGAAAGTGCTTAAAAAGAGATTGAGAGACACTGAAAACAACAACAGAGACATATGGGATGATCTCAAAAGAAGTAACATTTGTATAATTGGCCTGCCAGAGGAAGAAAGAGAGGAAGGGGAAGCAAACGTTCTAGAGGAAATAATACAAGAAAACTTCCTAGACCTGAATAACAGAAAGGATATCAAGGTGCAAGAGGCCCAGAGAGTACCAAACAGAATCAACCCAGACCTGAAGACACCAAGACACATCATATTACAATGAGAAGAAGTAAGGATAAATAAAGGATCCTAAAGGCTGCAAGAGAGAAAAAAAAAGTCACATACAAGGGAAAACCCATAAGATTATCTGCAGACTTCTCCACTCAAACTCTAAAAGCCAGAAGGGAGTGGCAAGATATCTATCGAGCCCTGAATGAAAAAGGGTTTCAACCAAGGATAATATATCCTGTTAGACTTTCATTCAAACTAGATGGAGGGATCAAAACCTTCTTAGATAAACAACAGTTAAAGGAGGCAATCATCACCTAGCCGGCCCTGAAAGAGGTTCTAAAAGACCTCTTATAAACAAGAACATCACTATTATACTTGCAATATATCAGAGCAAACAAATTTTTTTAGAACAATGGCACTACAATACATTAAATCCATAATATCAATAAATGTCAATGGCTTAAATTCACGCATCAAAAGGCACAGGGTGGGGGGATGGATCAGAAAACATAACCCAACCATATGCTGCTTGCAAGAATCCCATCTGTCACAACAAGATAAACACAGACTTAAAGTGAAAGGATGGAAAACTATCATACAGGCTAAGGGACCACAAAAAAGGGCAGGAACAGCCATTCTCATCTCAGACACAATAGATTTTAAATTAAATAAAGTAATAAAAGATAGGCAAGGACATTACATAATGATTAGAGGATCAATCAGCCAAGAAGACTTAACAATTATTAACATCTATGCACCCAACGAGGGACCATCTAAATACATTAAGCATCTACTGAAAGAATTTCAAAAATACATCAATAGTAATACAATAATAGTGGGAGACTTCAATACCCCACTCTCACACTTAGACAGATCAACAAAGCAGAGAACCAATAAAGATACAAGAGAATTGAATGAAGAGACCGACAGGCTAGACGTCTTGGACATTTTCAGACTCCTCCACCCAAAAAAACTGGCATATACCTTCTTTTCAAATCCATATAACACATACTCACGGATAGACCACATGTTAGGCCACAAAGACAGCATCAATAAATTCAAGAGCATTGAAATCATCCCAAGTATCTTCTCAGACCACAGTGGAGTAAAACTAACATTTAACAACAAACGGAAAATTATTAAAAGACACAGAATATGGAAACTAAACAACATGCTCCTTAAGAACCACTGGGTCAGAGACTCACTCAAGCAGGAAATTCAAATGTTCCTGGAAACTAATGAAAATGAAGACACAACCTATCAAAATATTTGGGACACAGTTAAAGCAGTAGTGAGAGGGAAACTTATAGCCATACAATCACATATTAAACACCAAGAAGAAGCTCAAATGAATGACCTTACTGCACACCTCAAGGACTTAGAGGAAGAGGAACAAAGGAACCCTAAAGCAACCAGAAGGACAGAAATCACTAAAGTTCGAGCAGAAATAAACAACATCGAAATTAAAGTAACCATACAAAAGATCAATGAAGCCAAATGTTGGTTCTTTGAAAGATTAAACAAAATTGACAAACCCCTAGGAAGACTCACCAAACAAAAAAGAGAGAAGACTCAAATTAATAGAATGGTAAACGATGCAGGAGATATCACAACTGACACCACAGAAATCCAGAGAATCCTGCAAAACTTCTATAAAGAACTATATGCCACCAAGCTAGAGAATCTGGAAGAAATGGAACAATTCCTAGAAACTTATGCACTTCCAAAACTGAACCAAGAAGAACTAAAAAATCTAAATGCACCAATCACAGACAAAGAAATTGAAACCGTTATTAAGAATCTCCCCAACAACAAAAGTCCTGGACCAGATGGCTTCACCAACGAATTCTACAAAACTTTCAGGAAACAGTTAATACCCATACTTCTTAAGCTATTCCATAAGATTGAAGAAACAGGAATACTCCTTTCCACCTTTTATGAAGCCAATATCACCCTGATACCAAAATCTGATAGGGACAGAACAAAAAAGGAAAACTACAGACCAATATCTCTGATGAACATAGATGCCAAAATACTAAACAAGATCTTGGCCAACAGGATACTGCAACACATCAAAAAGATTGTTCATCATAACCAAGTGGGATTCATCCCAGGAATGCAAGGCTGGTTCAACATCCGTAAGTCAATCAATGTCATTCACCACATCAATAAAAGCAAAGCCAAAAACCACATGATTATCTCAATAGTTGCAGAGAAAGCCTTTGACAAAATCTAATACCCGTTCATGCTCAAAACTCTACAAAAAATGGGAATAGATGGGAAATTCCTCAAGATAGTGGAGTCTATATGTAGCAGACCTACAGCCAACATCATACTCAATGGACAGAAGCTGAAAGCATTCCCCCTCAGATCGGGGACTAGACAGGGCTGTCCACTGTCACCATTACTCTTCAACATAGTATTGGAAGTTCTTGCCATAGCAATCAGGCAAGAGAAAGAAATCAAAGGAATACAGATTGAAAGAGAAGAAGTCAAGCTTTCACTATTTGCAGATGATATGATAGTATACATAGAAAGACTTAAAGAATCCAGTAGAAAATTACTGGAAGTTATTAGGCAATATAGCAAGGTATCAGGCTACAAAATCAATGTACAAAAATCAGTGGCATTTCTTTATGCAAACACTAAATCTGAAGAAGAAGACATCCAGAAATCACTCCCATTTACTGTTTGAGCAAAATCAATCAAATACCTAGGAATAAAGTTGACCAAAGAAGTGAAAGACTTGTATGCTGAAAACTATGAGTCGCTACTCAAGGAAATAGAAACTGATACCAAGAAATGGAAAGATATCCCAGGCTCATGGATTGGAAGAATAAATATCATCAAAATGAATTTTCTCCCCAGAGCCATATACAAATTTAATGCAATACCCATCAAAGTTCCACCAAGCTTCTTTAAGAGAATAGAACAAACACTACCATCATTTATCTGGAACCTGAAAACACCTAGAATTGCCAAAACCATCTTAAGGAAAAGAAACAGAAATGGAGGCATCACACTCCCAGACCTTAAACTATATTATAAAGCCGTCATCATCAAAACAGCATGGTACTGGAACAAAAATAGGCACACAGACCAATGGAACAGAATTGAAAGCCCAGAAGTAAATCCCAACACCTATGGGCATCTAATCTTTGATAAGGGGGCCCAAAGGATTAAATTGGAAAAGGAGGCTCTCTTCAATAAATGGTGCTGGGAAAACTGGGTTGAAACATGCAGAAGAATGAAACTGAAACAGTTTATCTCACCAGAAACAAAAATCAACTCCAAATGGATCAAAGACCTAGATATCAGACCAGAAACAATCAAATACTTAGAGGAAAACATTGGTAAAACACTTTCCCACATACACCTCAAGGACATCTTTGATGAATCAAACCCAATTGCAAGGAAGACTAAAGCAGAAACAAACCAATGGGACTACATCAAATTGAAAAGCTTCTGCACATCCAAAGAAACTATTAAACAAACAGAGAGACCCCTCACAGAATGGGAGAAGATCTTCACATGCCAGACATCAGACAAGAAACTAATCACCAAAATATATAAAGAGCTCAGCAAACATAGCACCAAAAAACCAAATGACCCCATCCAAAGATGGGCAGAGGATATGAACAAAACATTCACCTCAGACGAGATCCAAAAGGCTAACAAACATATGAAAAACTGCTCTAGGTCACTGATTGTCAGAGAAATGCAAATTAAGACAACACTAAGATACCACCTCATTCCTGTAAGAATGGCATACATCAAAAAGGACAGCAGCAACAAATGCTGGAGAGGATGTGGGGACAGAGGAACCCTTTTACATTGCTGGTGGGAATGTAAATTGGTACAGCCTCTGTGGAGAACAGTCTGGAAAACTCTCAGAATGCTAGACATGGACCATCCATATGATCCAGTAATTCCTCTCCTGGGTTTATACCCCTAGGACTCCATAACACCCAACCAAAAAGAGGTGTGTACTCCTATGTTCCTAACAGCACAATTCATAAT
This sequence comes from Erinaceus europaeus, assembly GCF_950295315.1. Lineage (NCBI taxonomy): Eukaryota > Metazoa > Chordata > Mammalia > Eulipotyphla > Erinaceidae > Erinaceus > Erinaceus europaeus. The sequence goes on from NC_080171.1 coordinate 47,333,283, forward strand.
AGCTAAAACCTGGAAGCAACCCAGGTGCCCAACACCAGATGAGTGGCTGAGAAAGCTGTGGTATATATACACAATGGAATACTATGCAGCTATCAAAAACAATGAACCCACCTTCTCTGACCCATTTTGGACAGAGCTAGAAGGAATTATGTTAAGTGAACTAAGTCAGAAAGATAAAGATGAGTATGGGATGATCCCACTCATCAACAGAAGCTGACTAAGAAGATCTGAAAGGGAAACTAAAAGCAGGACCTTATCAAATTGTAAGTAGGGCACCAAAGTAAAAACCCAGTGGTGAGGGGTAGACATGCAGCTTCCTGGGACAGTGGGGGGTGGGAGTGGGCGGGAGGGATGGGTCACAGTCCTTTGGTGGTGGGAATGGTGTTTATGTACACTCCTAGCAAAATGTAGACATATAAATCAGTAGTTAATTAATATGAGAGGGGGAAATCAATTGTATGTCTCAAAGTTTCTCAAAACACAAACTGAATCTTTTTAATATATACGCTGTGTATTTGATATGCGGACTCTCTCAAAAGCCTAGACCAAGTAGATTAGAAGCATCCAATAGCACAGCTATATACAAGATACTGGATACTGTACAGCAAACCATAACAAAGGGACTTTTCAAAGTTAACCCAATTAACAAATAATGTGATGATAACATTAACTATCGATTGTCTTTTTGAACCCTAAGACAGCAGGAACCTCACATCTCCACTATAGAGCCCCAACTTTCCCCAGTCCTGGCACCCTTGGATAGGGCCCACTTTCCCGTATGCATCTCCCAATCCAAACCAAATAATATTGCATCCGCCGATCACAACCTAACCAACGCAACGATTGCCACCTCAACATGCTTCACCTCAGACTGTGTCCAGAGACTTCACGTGTGGAATGAGAACCCTTCAGCTTCATTACTCAGGTGAGACCTTTCCTTTTATAGTACACTCTAATTTCATCTCAGGTAGTTCACTTTCTAACAAAGTCCCATAACCTAGATATACACCAGTTTCTGTGAGAGAGAGCTTATGTGCACACGTATCCATAAACTATTGCAAAATATATACCTGAAAGCAGAAGTACACTAGAGTTTGCAGTGAGTACCTGCCTAACACTTCCTATTCCAAGCTTGGGATCCATGATTGCTCAACAAATTGTTTGGCTTCGTATGTTAACTCTCTTTTCAATCACCAGGTTCCAGATGCCACCAGGATGCTGGCCAGGCTTCCCTGGATTGAAGACCCCACCAATGTGTCCTGGAGCCCAGCTTCCCCAGAGACACACCTTACTGGGGAAAGAGAGAGGCGGACTGGGAGTATGGACCAACCAGTCAACGCCCATGTTCAGCAGGGAAGCAATTACAGAAGCCAGACTTTCTATCTTCTGTAACCCTCAACAACCCTGGGTCCATGCTCCCAGAGGGCTAGAGAATGGGAAAGCTATCATGGGAGGGGGTGGGTTATGGAGATCGGGTGGTGGGTATTGTGTGGAGTTGTACCCCTCCTACCTTATGTTTTGGTTCATTAATCCTTTCTTAAATAAAAAATTTAAAAAAAAAAAAAGAAAGGAATGCACATTCGAAAGTTGTAATAGCAATAGCTGGTACTTAGAAAGGAAGAGAAGGCAGGACCATAGGGGAAAAAGGGCAAATATATACAAATATAGACAGTTACAGAATTAACAGTTAATCCATATCTGCAACCTTGGAAGAACTACTGTAGTTTCCAGTGAAGGGAATGGTGATAACACTGGTGGTGGGAACAGTATAGAGTTATATCCCCATAGTCATAATTTTGTAAATCAATATTAAGTCACTAATAGAATATAAAAAAGAGAATATATATAAGGTAACATAAAAAAGGAAAAGCAAGGAAAGTAATAATAGTAATTAACCTATAATTAAATGTATAAAGATAATTATATCAATTATAATAATTAAGACTGTAAACAAAGTAGAAATACTGGTTTTGGAATGTCTGCTCTGCCAATTACTAGCTGCATAAACTCAAAATAAGTAACATTACTTATTTTTTATGTTTTATTTTTATTATCAATTTAAATTGATTTAGAAGATTATAAAGGGTATAATTATAATAGGGGTGTAATTTCATAAAGTTTCCTCCACCAGAATTCTGTGTCCCATCCCTACAAAAGAAATTTTCCTATTGTTTATCCCTCTGAAAGTATGGACCAAAATTATTTTGGGGGTGTATAAGGTGAGATTTCTGACTCCAGTAATTGCTTCTTCACTGGACATGGGCATTGGCAGCTCGATCCATATCCCCAGCCTGTTTCTATCTTTCCTTAATAGGGTAGAACTTTGGAGAGGTGAGATTCCAGGAAGCATTGGTGAGGTCATCTGCCCAGAGAAGTCAGGATGGAATCATAGTAGCATCTGAAACTTGGTGGCTGAATTGTAGTAAGATGGAAAACAAGAAAAATTATTTAATGAACAAGAACAATAAATAAGAATAAAGTAGATGAAAGTAGGGACCCTAGGGCAAAAGGAAGCTAGGAAGTCTATTTTAGGTATGTTTCTAGGAGAGCCTGTATCTTAATAAACTTTGCTTGAGCTTGATAGCTAACATGGGGATGAACCGGAAATATCATCTGGGAAGATGGTGTCAAAGTTAAGAGTAGAACTACAAATCAGGATTAGGGCTGAGAGTTGCTCACAGACTTGAAGAATATATGTAAATACAATTAACTGCTTATCATAATGATCTAACCCAAGGTCCAAATCCATTTATACTTAGCACAGGGACCTGTACAACCTGAGTCCCTATTGGACAGCTCACAGTCCATAGTCCATTTGAGAACATTCTAGGATGCACTCATTTCAGAGCTAGTCTTCTTTGAGTGGCAGAGTAGGATGACCCAGCCTCCCTTCAGAGAGTGGGACAATCCCTAAAAATGATAGTTCATAATGAAAGTACAGTCCTGAAGAAGCCCACAAAGGGACTTATAATGACGTTCCCATTGGGTGTAACCAGTGATGGTAGAGAGAGGGATCTATCAGATGTCTAGGCTCATATTATCTATGGGGGAATCCAAGGATTCCCTGTCTAGGACCTCAGGTGATGGGGTGGCCTGATAGTGGCCAAAGAGGCCATTGTTAAGTAAGCCAGTCTCTTCCCTTTATCTGGTTTTGTAGTCACTTTATCTGACAAGCTTAGACTTTTGTCCAGTTGTTAAAGCGTTAAGTGTCCTTTGTTGTATCCAAGCCATGATTAGGTTTATGGTATCTGGCATCATATTAGAGAGGACATAGACCCAGTGGGTCTAGTGGGGTCTCAGTAATCCTGAAGTTTTTCTGCATTTACTTGTTTGATGATTCTAATAAAGGCTGTCACAGATATATAGTATTTTCCAGTAAAACGCTTGGCCAGTTGTACAGTATTTCTTCTGAAGCTTATCAAAAGGTAACAATAATGCTGATTCTTTGTCATAAAAGATCAAAAAGAGGAAAAGATATATCTTACTTTTGTATAGTTAATTGAGTAGATAGAGCGACTGAGGGAAGCAAAAGGGCAAAAGAAGAGATTGTCTAGGCCCAAGTAATAAATATATGGTTAGACAGTTTATAATGTCAGGCTTATTAGGTCTTAATCCAATCTTGAAAAGTTATCAAGAACTTTCACTTTGAGGTATATAATTGCCCCTTGCTTGTGGATACATGTACACATGCACCTAGTTCCCTAGACCCTATGCTGTATTTAGTATCTGTAACTATGTTAGAAAACAGGCCATCTTAAATGGAGCTAGGCAGTCCCATGTGTTGGGAAATATCTTACCAGATTAGAGGAGTTGGAAGTTTGACATCTCAGATTTGGCATCTCTGGAGACAATCCATAGCAAAAAGTTAGTAACAGAATAACATGGTATGACAGCACTGGTAATACTGGTTTAGCTGACGTCAGTATAGCAGGATAAGATATCAGAGAGAGAGAGAGAGAGAGAGAGAAAACACATCAAGAAATATGAGCACAGGTTCCAGGACTAGGAGAAATGTGGATCTTAAAGAGAATGGGAAGATTTCCTTGTAGACTTAGAAAAAGTTTAAAATAGCAATTTAATTATTCCTATAACTAAGTTAGCTGGGAGCTTGTTTTTCTTTGAAAATCTAATGGTTAGGATTTACTATAATATACTTGACCTCACTATGGTTTATGACATTTAAGGATGTCTACTAATAACAGCATCCTAGATACAGACAGGGTCAAATGATTTTGATCTGGCCTAAGATTGTAGGTAACAGGTATTAAATATATACATATATTTAAATATATATAATTATATTTTAGAGCTGTTTAAAGCATTTAAACCCAATGTCAAAATATGATCATCTTACAACTCTGCAACATTACATGCTTAGGCTAAAGAAAAATATGTATACTTAGAGCTATGATCTAGGCAGCTAGAGGACTGGACGTATTAAATCTATTTTTCAACCCTGACATTGAATCAATTGAATCATACTGATTTATAAGATTATAAATTAACAGAAGTATAATTTCAAGAGTTTAACCAAGTAATTATGAAAGATTTAGCACAAGTCTACTTTCTTCCAAATTTTCACTATTCATAGACCTTAGCAACATTAAAATCCTTGATTTTTTTGTTGGCATAGTTTTAGGCTTAAATATTTACCAGCAATAATGATGAAATCCTTCATCAAATCAATAACTAGAGGTTCCACCTAAGTAAATGAGAGGTGTATTTAAATATTCCAAAATTCTGACTGAACAAAATGCCAAAAAAAAGTTGTGCATTCGAACATGGCTGAACTAGGAATTGTTAAAGCTCTGATTCTCTCAAACCATTACAGAATTAGACAAACTGAGTCCATTAAATGCTATTTTCAAAAATAAAAAATTTCCCATATATATGTATTACTTTTTCTACTTGAGATTTCTGTTTGATGAGGAATCTATTGGAACTCATAGGATTTGATGACTTTAAGAATTCAATTTCAAGATTTTTACTCAGGAACTGGCAACAAACAGTACGTAATTTTAGCTATAAGATGTTTCTTAAGAGTGTCACAGAGAAATTCAAATTATACCTGCTGAAGTCATGTTAACTATGAATTAAGTGTTTTAAGTTACATAATTCACACAGTCTCTAAGACTTTGGAAGAAATATGGTGGTTATGTTGGGAGGGTGGAGGGACAGAACTTTGGTAGTGACTGTAGTGAGGAACTATACTCTGATATAATTCAATCTTGTAACTTAATATTAATCACAAATAAATTAAAATTAAATGAAATAATTCAATTTTACATAAATACTGTTTTTAGTTTTTAATTTTTTCATGTTCAGTTTTTGTGTTCTACTTTTTGTTCTTTGTATTCACATGTTAATATGAAATAAATTTATTTAAAATAATCTAATAAGTCACTGACCAGTAGCAGTGGCCAAAGTGCTAATAATAAAGTAAACATTCCTAACACATTACATTATAGGTATAAAAATCCACCAAGTCTTTCAAAGTACACCTTCTATTCAGTATAGTAAAAAAAAAAAATCCATGTTAGCAGACAGAAGAGTTACTATTTTCTCAGTTATACTGCTTATGAAACCTAAATTCCCAACTCCCATAAAAAAATTGCTTGCCTAAAGTCTCTAAGCTTTCAAGCAGCATAACTGAGTAGAAAGTACACATACATTTTTTTTTCTCTTAGTGATACAAATACTTCATGCATCTTGCAGAGGCTTGTGTTTCCAACTATGAAAGACTATCTCGGTTCATATTCCACATAATTTATCTTGAAGAAATAACTATAAAAGTTATTCACACCTAAAGCCTCCCTTTAGTCATGATTAGCCTACAGTTCTATACTCCAGTATACTTTTTTCAATAGTTTTCTTTTGAGTCACTTCCTTGCCTAAAATTCAAATTTTTCTGTCCAATATTAGCCTGGCAATGTAATAAGACTTTTTCTATCAGTGAGTAGAGAAAAAAATTACAAGTGTCATAAAAATTAAAGGATAAAGTAGATAATACAAATTTTTGCAAAATATTTTTTAAAGTTTGAGCCATTGTGGATTGTGCTGCTATAAACATCTGTAGATAGATCTCTTTGGAAAGGTTTTTTTTTTTTCCTTTGGATACATCCCCAGCAGAGAAATATCTTTAGGTCATATTTCTAGGGTTCTAAAAAATTTTCAGAGTGATTTCCACAAGATTTTGATCACTTTATAATATTACTGGCAGTGTAGAAGGATTTCTCCTTCCCCATAACTAATTTAATAAATAAGGCCAGACAGGGGAAAAACAAAGTGAAACTTGGACTGGGTTCTGGGGTAAAAAAATTCTGAAGACACCTTTCTGAGGAAGACAAGAATTGGCACTCCTGGGTCAATAACTGTACTATATACATTAAGTAAAATTATTTTTTAAAAATGTAATAATGAAGATCAATAGTAAAACCTCTGATAAAAAATACAAATTAACTTCTGAGAGGCATGGCTGTGTAGTAACAGTGAACAGCGCAGACTCTCCCTTAAAACAACATGTACTGACTACTACTGAACTTAACAAAGTACAACTGAGACATCCACAGAAGCATTGTAGCTTCTAGTAGGTACTCTTGCACACGGTTGGGGAGAGAGAAGGTGTGCAAGATTGAAACCAAACACACAGAAGTTAAGAGCTCCAGCAGAGGATGGTACCATTTTCCCTCTTAGAAGCACCAAAGCAGCACACAGTACTGACAGTGAGAGAGGGGAACCTTTTAAACTTTTAATCCATGACATGATGGGGGTGGGGTTTGTAGGCAGGGGGCAGGATTAGCCTGCTGGCAAGGACACACAAGAGCAGGGGACATTTCTGATCAAAAGCAGTCTGGTCTGTATCAAACCAAGGCAAACATACGTAAAAGTAATTTGCAATAGCTGGCAGCTAAATGGTAAATTGAACCCTCTTTTTTTTTTTTTTTTACATTTTTTAATTTATTTTTTATTTAAGAAAGGATAAATTAACAAAACCATAGGATAGGAAGGGTATAACTCCACACAATTCCCACCACCCAATCTCCATATCCCACCCCCTCCCCTGATAGCTTTCCCATTCTCTATCCCTCTGGGAGCATGGACCCAGGGTCTTTGAGGGTTGCAGAAGGTAGAAGGTCTGGCTTCTGTAATTGCTTCCCCGCTGAACATGAGCGTTGACTGGTTGGTCCATACCCCCAGTCTGCCTCTCTCTTTCCCTAGTAGGGTGTGTCTCTGGGGAAGCTGAGCTCCAGGACACATTGGTGGGGTCTTCAATCCAGGGAAGCCTGGCTAGCATCCTGGTGGCATCTGGAACCTGGTGACTGAAAAGAGAGTTAACATACAAAGCCAAACAAATTGTTGAGCAATCATGGACCCAAAGCTTGGAATAGTGGAGAGGAAGTGTTAGGGAGGTACTCACTGCAAACTCTAGTGTACTTCTGCTTTCAGGTATATATTTTGTACTAGTTTATGGATACGTGTGAACATAAGCTCTCTCTCACAGAAACTGGTGTATATCTAGGTTTTGGGACTTTGTTAGAAAGTTAACCACCTGAGATGAAATTAGAGTGTACTATAAAAGGAAAGGTCTCACCCGAGTAATAAAGCTGAAGGGTTCTCATTCCACACGTGAAGTCTCTGGACACAGTCTGAGGTGAAGCATGTTGAGGTGGCAATCATTGCGTTGGTTAGGTTGTGATCGGCAGATGCAATATTATTTGATATGGATTGGGATATGCATACGGGAAAGTGGACCCTATCCAAGGGTTCCAGGACTGGGGGAAGTAGAGGCTCTATAGTGGAGATTGAGGTTCCTGCTGTCTTAGGAGAACCCTATTTTTCTGAATGCAGCTTGAGTGTAGCAGCAAATGCTTGGATCAAAATCAATGTGAAATCCTACAGAGAAGCCATATATCTACATCACATGGAGTACAGAGTAGCTCAAGGAAATAACAATAAATACAACTCCAGCCCCCACCACCCAACAAATAAACAAAGCAAAGCCCAGTGATCATAATAGCACCACCTGCTGGCTAGCAAAACCAGAATAATAAATGTGTAAACAGAAGAACTAACTGCAACGGCAAACTTAATAAGTAAGCAGATACATAGAAATGAAACAGAAGAATTCCAATAAATACAGACATAGAGGGATTATCAGAGAAAGAATACAGAGCTTATTATAAGGTCTATCAAAAAAATCCAAGCATAATATGGAGAAGCATATTCAAGAGTTGAAAGAATATTTCACTAAGGAGTTAGGAAACACACACACACACAGTTCTGAATAGAGTTCTCTAAGAAATTAGAAACATATGAAGGAAGATTTCAGAGTTCATAAAGCAGTTAGGAAGCATGAAAGAAAAACATTAAATATAATTAAAGGGTATGGTACATACTTTGAGTGCAGTAAAAGGTCAGAGACAAGGCTTCTGAAGTAGACTCACTCATACAGAAAAAGAATATCTAAGCTAGAAGGTAAACTTAGCCCAATCTTTCATCTTTTAAAAGATGAGGGAAGAGGAACAGTTTAGAAAGAATGAAGCAACTGTCTGTGAAGTTGCAGACTCCATCAAAAGGTTGAATGTAAAGTGGTAAGAATTCCTGAGGGAGAGAACAGGTTATATTCCAGGAAATTATAGCTGAGAATTTCTCGCACTTAAGCAATTCTCACAACATATCCATCCAGAAAAAGAGCATACACCCACGTATATGAATGTAAAATGGCCAACACCAAGGCACAGCATTATAAAACTATCAAAACTCAATAAAAAGGAAAACCTTTGCAGGCTGCTAGGGAAAGAAGTTACATACAAAGGTAGAGTTATCAGGCATTCATCAGACTTCTCTTCACAAACCCTAGAAGTAAGAAGAGAGTGTAAGGACATATTCAAATTACTAAAAGATAAAAACTTCCAGCCATGGATCTGTATCCTGAAAAATTACCCTTAAAATATGCAGAAGAAATAAAGGTCTTCCCAAACAACTAAAAGCTTTAAAAAAACTTGCCACCATCAACCCTAACTTGAAAAAACTACTGAAAGGAGTCCCACAAGAAAAGAAGCAAAAGAATATAGCTTCTAAGTGAGGAAAACAGCAGTACATTAGAACTAAGAACACAACAAGAAGAGGAAAGAACAATAAAACAGGAACGGTGAGGGAATTAATGGACAAGGAGGTCCTATAAGATGTCAGTTAATCAAGACCAACTTAAAAAAAGACTTTTGGGAGGGCTAGGCAGTGGCACACGCTGTTAAATGCTCACATTACAGTGTGCAAGAACCCAGGTTCAAGCCCCTGGCTCTCACCTGCAAGTGGAAAGCTTCATAAGCAGTGAAGCAGGGCTGCAAGTCCTCTCTCTCTCTCTCTCTCTCTCTGTTTCTGTCTCCCTATTTACATTGCCCCAATTTCTTTCTGCCTCTATCCAATAATAAATAAATAAAACTTTAAAATTAAATTAGTTATTACACTTATGGCAACCACAATACAAAAAAAGGAAAATAAATTTACAGAACATACAAGAAAAATTAGTGAGAAACTCATTCACACAAAAGGACAAATAGAAATAAATGGGCAATACATATAAAACCCCAAAGAGTCCAGTAGAAAATTCCTTGATATTACTGAACAATATATAGCAAAGTGGCAGGTTACAAAATCAATATACAAAAATCAAGGGGTTGGGCCGGGTGGTGGCACACCTGATTGAGTGCATGTATTACAATGTGCAAGGACCAGGGTTCGAGCCCCCAGTCCCCACCTGCAGGGGGAAAGCTTTACAAGCAGTGAAGCAGGACTGCAGATGTCTCTCTGTCTCTCTCCTTCTCTACCACTTCCCTCCCTCTTGATTTCTGGCTGTCTCTATCCAATAAATAAATAAAAAATAAATTTATTAATGTCAATGGCATTCCTCTATGAAAACAACAAATCTGAAGAAGAAAAAAATAATCCCCTTTACCTAGGCAGCAAATATAATTAAATATTTCAGAATAAAGTCAACAAAGAAAGTGAAGGACTTATACGTTGAAAACTATGAAACATTCTTCAAGGAAATAGAAAGAGATTCAAATAAATGAAAGGCATCCCATGCTCATGAGTTGGAAGTATTAACATCATCAAAATGCCCAGAACCATATTTAGATTGAATACCATCCCCACATCAAAATACTAATGAACTTTTTTAAAGGAATAGAACAAAAGCTTCAAAATGTATTTTTTTTAAAAATTCCCCAGAATTGCCAAAGGAATCTTAAGAAAGAAGAACATGACCAGAGGCATTACAATGCCTGACCTCAAGTTATATTAGAGAGCTACTGTAATCAAAATTGCCTGGTAATGGAGCCAAAATAAATACACAGACCAGTAGAGTAAAACTAAAGATCAAAAAATAACCCCCACATGTATAGCCAGCTAATTTGTTTTACAAGGGGGCCCAAACCATTAAGATGGTAAAAGGAGAGTCTCTTCAACAAATGGTGCTGGGAAAATTGGACTGAAACGTGCAAGTGGATGAAATTGAACCATCATTTATCACCATGAATAAAAGTTAACTCCAAGTGGACCAAAGGCATGGATGTTAGGCCAGAAACTACCAAATACATTGAAGAAAACATTGGCAGGATACTTCATGACTTAACCTTCAAGGACTCAAATCTAACAGTAAAGAAAATTAAAGTGAAAATAAACCAATGAGACCACATCAAACTGTCAAGCTTCTTAACAGCAAAGGGTACCACTACCCAAACAGAAAGATACTCAATGGCCACAGGAGAAGATCTTTACACAACACACATCAGACAAAGGACTAATAACCAAAATATATAAATGTGTAAATGTGTCCAATAGTCTACAGTGACCCAGTAAGTGTCTTAAAGTAAATGTGTCCAATAGTCTACAGCGACTCAGTAAGTGTAGCAAGTAAGTAGAAAAACCTAAAAAAGACAACATAAAATAGTAAATACTAAACCTTCAAAAAGCTTAGTTAGACTAGGGAGAACAAAAACAACTGTGGTATTCCTTTATAAGATACAGCTATAATTAAATAGCACGAAAGGACATTAATTATGGCGAGGTTTCATTTGCTACAGCAAATTTTAACAATGGAATTTTCAAAGTTAACCCAATTGCCAAATGATTTGGTTATAGCTATAAGTATCTACTGCTTTCTTAAACCCTAAGACAGCAGGAACCCTCCCCTTTCTCTATAAAGCACATATTTCTCCCAGTCCTGAAACCTCTAGGGCGAGGCTCACTTTCCTGCATGCTTCTCTCAATTCATACCAACTGATACTGCACCTGCTGATCCCAACCTAATCAATGCAACCAGTACCACCTCGGCATGTTTCACTTCAGACTGCATCCAGAGATGTCAGGTGTGGAATGTGAACCCGCCAGCTTCATCACTCTGGTGAGACCTTTCCTAGCTCATAGGACTCCTTAAATTCATTTCGGGTCGTACACTTCTTAACAAACCTCAAAACCTAGATATAGACTAAGGTCTATGAGATGGGACATAAGTAAATATATCCAGAAGTTGGGGGAAAACATATACCTTAAATCAAAAGTGCACAGCAGTTTGCAGGGAGTCAATAAATGCAGCAAGCAAGCAGAAAGACCTAAAAAGGCAACATAAAGTACGTAATGAAATAGTTTCTACTTAGACCTAGATACCCTCCTCACCTACCTACTATTGCACGTCCCTTAATCACTCCAAAGCTAACCTTGTCAGACAAAGTAAGGACTACAAAAGCTGAATAAGGGCAAGAGACTGCCATACTTTAATGATGACTCTTTAGTCACTACTAGGCCACCCCATCACCTGGGGCCCTAGTCAGGAAGTCCTGGGATTCCCACAGACATGATGGACCTGCAACTTTTAACAGATGTCTCACTGTCACTCCATCAGGAACAACATAATAGACCCCTCTGTGGGCCCCGAACAGACTTGGCCCCTCAATGTGAATCAACAGTGGTAGGGAATGTTCCATTCTCTGAAGGGAGGTTGGATAGCATACTCTGCCTATCACCCGAGGATGATGGGTCCTGAAATTGGCACATCCTGGAATGTTCCTAGCCATGACCATGGAATGACAGCTCAGACCTACAGAGATGCAGCGTTATATAGGCTCCTATGCTGACGATGGGCCCCAGATCAAATTGACTGGGTTTACAGTTAGCAATATTTATATATTTCCCCATATTTGAGAGCTACTCTCTTCCCTGATCAAGCTTTATGGTCCTTTTTCCAACTGTGACACCATCCCCCCCCAGACAATAGCTTAGGTCACCTGCATATTGGATGTCAGGTACAGACAAAAACTAGTTGGGTCATGGGCCCCTTGAAATATACCTAAGATAGACCTACTAGCTTTTACCAAAGTGGAGAACCCAAATCTCTATCCACAATATTCTTGCCTTTAGGTTCATGATTAATCAACAATTTGTTCTGCTTTCTGTCTTAACTCTTTTTCAGCCACCGGGTTCCAGATGCTACCATGATGTCAACCAGACTTCCCTGGGAAGATGACGTGACCAATGTGATCTGGAGTCCCACCTCCCCAGATCCCTGCCCCACTAGGGAAAGAGAGAGATAGGCTGGGAGTTTGGATCGACCTGTCAACCCCCATGTTCAGCAGGGAAGCAATTACATAAGCCAGACCTTCCACCTGCTACACTCCATAATGTCCCTGGGTCCATGCTCCCAGAGGGCTAAAGAATAGAAAAATAATTAGGGGATAGAAAGGGATACGGAGTTCCAGTGGCAGGAATTCTGTAGAATTTTACCCCTCTTATCCTATGGTCTTGTCAGTGTTTCCATTTTATAAATAAATAAAGCAAATGATAAAAAATAGTAAATATTCTCTAGTTAGACCTAGATACCCTCCTCACCCCATTTCCCATTTCAATTCCCTGTCAGATAAAGTAAGGACTACAAAAGTTGTATAAGGGCAAGAAACCAGCACACTTTTGGTCACTACCAGGCCACTCCATCATCTGGGGCACTAGTCAGGGAATCCTGGCCTTACCTCACTACGGAAAGATAGAAACAGGCTGTGAGTACGGTTTGACCTGTGAACACCCAAATCCAGCAGAGAAGCAATTACAGAAGCCAGACCTTCCACCTTCTGCTCCTCATGAAGATCTCTGGTCCATACTCCCAGAGGAATAAAGGATATGGAAATTTCAAATGGAGGCAGGGGATATGAAACTCTAGTGGCAGGAATTGTACCCCTATTATAGCACAATTTTGTCAATAATTATTAAATCACTAACAAAAATAAATAGAAAATGGGGGCCAGAATATGGACAGACATTTCTCAGAGGGAGAGATCCAAAGAGCCAACAGATATGTGAGAAGATGCTCAAAGCCCTTGATCATCAGAGAAATACAAATAAAGACAGTAAAATGCAATTTTACACATGTGAGAATGTTTTTTATCAGAAAGGACAGAAATGACAAATGTTGAAGAGGATGTGGAGAAAATGAAACACTTTTTTACTACTAGTAGGAGTGGAAAGTGGACCAACCATTGTGGAAAGTAATTTGCAGATTTATTGGGACATTAGCAATAGAGCTACCCTATATGACCCAGCAGTTCCTCTCCTGGGGATTTACCCAAAGGAGAGAGAAACACCTATTAGAAGAGATATGTGTATATGTATGTCTATTATAGCACAGCTTGTAATAACAAGAACCTGGAAGCAACCTAGATGTCCAACATCAGAGGAGTGTTTAAAAAATATACGGTATAGATACATAATGGAATACTACTCAGCTGTTAAAAATGATGAGGTCGTCTCCTTTGCATCTTCTTGGATGAAACTCAAGGACATCATGTTGAGTGAAAAAAGCCAAAACAGAGAGGAATGAATAGCAAATGATCTCAATTATCAGCAAGACTTAATAAAGTGGTAACAAGAAGGGAGAGCACAAAGTGAAATATGGACTGGACATGGTGTATTGCACCAAAGCAAAGGGAGGGAATGGGAGGCTGGATAGGAAGTAAACTCCGTACATCTCTGAGAACGGCCTCCATCAACAAAATAGGAGAGGATAAGTGTTGGAGAGGATGTGGTGAGAAAGGAACATTATTATACTACTAGTGGGATAGTGGGATACAAACTTGTGCTACCACTATGGAGAATCCTTAAACAAATACAAATGGAAATACCTTATGATACACCATTCCACTCCTAGGCAAATATCCAAAAGATCTGATAACACTAATTCAAAGTGATATAAGCAACCCCATGTTCACACTTACACTATTCACAATAGCCAAAATAAGGAAGCAACAAAACGCTCTTCAATGGATAACTAGGTAAAAAATGTTATGGCATATATACTCAATAGAGTACTACTCAACCATAAAAAGGTGATATTGTGTCCTTTGAGATAAAATGGATGAAATTATAAAAGATTATGCTTAATGAAGTAAGTAAAGAGGTAAAGGACAACTACAGACTTGTTTCCACTCATATGTGGAATAAAAAGAATTGAACACATGAACATGAAAACAACAAAAACAAAAAAGGCAACCCACATCAAAGACTGGGGAAACTATAATGATTAACTAATGGTACAGTGGGGGGGGGGGGCAGACCTCTGGTGGTGGGAATGATGTGAAACTTGTATTCCTATTAACTTACAGTCTTATAAATCACTATTGATTCAATATGTCAGGGGAAAATAGATCTAATATTTTTCCTTTTTATTTTTTATTGAATAGAGACAGAGAAATTGAGAAGGAAGGGGAGGCAGACAAGGGGAGAGATAGAGAGACAGCTGCAGCCCTGTTTCACCACTTGTGAAGCATCCCCCTTGTAAGTGGAGGATTTAATACTTGAAGTTCTGTAATTTCCTAGATTATAGTTCTGAGTATACATATTTTCTTTAGTCTAGTATTTAGTGTTTTCAGATTTGTAAGATGATCAAATTCTGACACTGGGCTTAAATTATTGTTTTTTAAATTTTTTATTATCTTAATTTATTTATTGGATAGAGACAGCCAGAAATTGAGAGGAGGGGAGATAGAGAGGGAGAGAGACAGAGAGACACCTGCAGACATGCTTCACCACTCTCAAAGATTTCCCCCTGTAGGTGGGGACCAGGGGCTTGAACCTGGGTCCTTATGCACTGTAATATGTGCACTCAACCAGGTTGAGCCACCCACCACCTAGCCCCCCCTTTTTAAATTTTTTTTTATTATTATTTTTATTTATTGGATAGAGACAGCCAGAAATCGAGAGGGAAGCGGGTGATAGAGAGGGAGAGAGACAGAAAAACACCTGCAGCCCTGCTTTACCACTCACAAAACTTTCCCCCTGTAGGTGGGGAGTGGGGACTTGAACCTGGGTCCTTGCACACTGAAACATATATGCTCAACCAGGTGCACCACCACCCAGTTTCCTGGGCTTAAATTGTTTAAGCAACTTTAAAATATGTATATACGGGTGTGCATATACACATATGCATATATATATACATATATATATATACATACACACACACACATGCACACCTACAACCGTAGGTTAGATAGATCAAAATCATTTAGTTCTGTCACTATCTTAAATACTGTTATTAGTAGATAACCTTATATGGCACAAAGAAAAGTAAGCTCAAGTATATTTGGATAAATTCTAACCACTGGATTTTTCAAAGAAAATAAACTCCTAACTATCTTGGTTATAATAATAATTATTATTATTATTACTATTTTAAATTATACCTAAGAGTACAAGGAATCTAACATTATCTTTAAAATTCGTATTTATCCTAGTCCAGGAACCTCTGGGACTTAGTTTGTATTTCTTGATGCCTCTCTTCTTAATCCCTTACCCTGTTTTACTGCTTCTGCTGATCTCAACTATTATACTACTACTGACTTATTGCAGATTGTCTCCATATATGCCAAACCTATGTTGTCAACCTTCAAATTCTTTAATCTGATGAAATATTTACTAACACATAGGCCAACCTAGTTCCATCTCAGATGGCAGACTTTCTAACAAAGTTACAGATACTAGAGGCTAGGGAACTGGGTTCATGTGTACATGTATCTATAAGTAAGGAACAACTATATACCTAAAAGTAAAAGTGTTTAATAACCACCATTGGTTATACCCATTGGGAACATAATCATAATCCCCCTTTGTGGGCTTCTTCATGATGGTACCTTCACTATGAACTAGCAACTGCTGGGACTGCCCCACTCTCTGAAGAGAGGCTGGGTCATCCTACCCTACCACTTGAGGAAGACTGGTTCTGTAATGAGTGTGGTGTAGAATGTTCCTAGCTGTAACCATGGATTGTGAGCTCAGTCTGACAGGGATTCAAAAGATGTACAGGCTCTGATGCTAAACATGTATAGATATGTTGCCTGAGTTAGATCAATATGGTAAACAGTTAATTTCATTTACATTTTCTTCAAGCGTCAAGCAACTCTTTGCCCTAATCCTACTTTCTAGATTAGTTCTCATCTTTCACACCATCTTCCCAGACAATATTTCTGGTCCACCCTCATGTTGACTATCAAGCTCAAGCTAAGACATAAGCTCCTAGGAACATACCTAAAATAGACTTCCTAGCCTCCTTTCCTAAGGTCCTACCCTACTAGTGAAAGAGAAACAGGCTGGGGGTGTGGATAGACCTGCCAATGCCCACGTCCAGCAGAGAAGCAATAACAGAAGTCAAAATACCCACCTTCTGCACCCCCCCCCAAAATTTTTGATCAATACTCCTAGAAGAGTAAATGATAGGAAAAGTAAACCATAGGGCTCTGTACTATCATCCCACCAGGACCTGAAGCGTTTATCACCTGGAATCTTGCTTGTATACCATCAGTGAAAGGGAAGTGAATCTGGAAAACATCTGAGGAAACCAAGCACTATTTCTCTTATCTGAGAGAGAAGAGGAAAAAAGGAAAGACACCCATAATTAGTAATAGGTATAGGGGTCACTTAGAAAGAAATCTAGTAAGCAGAAAGTAGAAAGCAGAAGTTGACTGAGTTTGTAGTATTGCACCAAAGTAAAAAACTCTGAGCGGAGGGAGAGGGTAGATTTTCAGCTTCACTACAGGAGGTTGGGGGTAGGGACATAGACCTTTGGGGTAGGAATAGGGTTAATGAACACTTGAAAACACAAAAAAAAAAATTAAAAAGAAAAAGAAATTTGAGGCAGGAACATTAAAAATAGAAATATATATATATACTATATACATAGATAAATAGGATAGATAGATAGATAGATAGATAATTATAGAATTGATAATTATAGAATCAGCCCTTATCAGTAATCTTGGAAGAACAACTGCTATTTAATGGAGGGGATAGAGACACAGAACTCTGGTGGTGGGAACCATATGGAATTATACCCCTATTGTCTTGCAATTTTATAAATCAATAAATCACTAATACAAATACATTAAAAAGAAAGAAAGAAAATAAGGAATGAAGGTAGGAAATTAAATGAATGCAAGGTTATAGAAGTGAATAAGAATGGGAGAAAATATAGGTAGATGGTAATTTCTGCTAGAAGTGATTTTGTAAATCATCATGAGATTATTAATTTTTTTTAAAAAGGAAAAAAACAATAGATTTTTGCCTGATCTTGTTCAACTAGAATAAATGATGCCAAAACCTTAAAAAAAAAAAACAAATTATAACTAGTGGCAAAAGCACAGAAGCCAGGGAAAAAAATCATAAAGAGACCGTTTTTAGAGAGTAAAATGTTTGGGTTCAAATGGGGTAAAGAGTAAAGCCATACACTATGCAAAACACTGGACGTTTATAGTGAGTAGCAAAAGCATAGTTCACGAGTGAGTCAAGCTAGACAAATGAGCCAGGAAAAAGCAAACACCCACTGTTCTCACATTGAACACATCTGCACAGTTTGAATATGCCTTAAGCAAAATATATCCATGCTTTTTGCTTTTCCATCTCCATGCTCAAAAACAGCTTTCTCTCTTATCTCTACTCATCTGTTCATCTCTGAAAGTCTATGTTCTCCAGGAAGCAGTCAGCTTTTTTGTAAACCTACAGTATTCATAGGCACACTTTGGACCTTATGAATTTGCCTTAGTATTTTGTACATATACTTGTATTTGAGTGTATATAACAAGAAATTTGAAGATGGACCCATCAATTTTTAGCTCTTCATTGTCTAGAATGCTATATATTTAATTATATTTAATTTCTGTCATTTTTTTTCTTATGAGACTAGTTCACTTTACTACTCCCTTATATGTCAGGTAATTTACAATTTCATTTTGAGCTTCTTCAATATATTATAAAGTTTCAAGATTCTGTTGTATTCCTCTTAATGTTTATTAGATTTAACATGTAATTAATTCATATGGATTATGAGAATAAACTGCGTTTTTTTTTTTAGTTGGGGGACTAATGCTTTACAGTAAATATAGTTGTTGATACACACGTAATAAAATTTCTCAATGTTCTGCAAAACATTCCCCTAGCCTTAGGCCCTCCTCCATCATGATGCACCAGGACCTAGGTTACAGGTTATTTACATTTCTTTTTTTTAATATTTATTTTATTTTATTTATTCCCTTTTGTTGCCCTTGTTGTTTTATTGTTGTAGTTATTATTGTTGTTGTCGTTGTTGGATAGGACAGAGAGAAATGGAGAAAGGAGGGGAAGACAGAGAGGAGGAGAGAAAGATAGACACCTGCAGACCTGCTTCACTGCCTGTGAAGCGACTCCCCTGCAGGTGGGGAGCCGGGGTTCGAACCGGGATCCTTATGCCGGACCTTGTGCTTTGCGCCACCTGCGCTTAACCTGCTGTGCTACAGCCCGACTCCCAGGTTATTTACATTTCTATCCTTCTGAGAGATCTCCAGACTGCTCTACACAGGGGCTGGACCAATTTAAATTCCTACCAGTAAAGCAGGAGAGTTCTTTTTACCCTTGCAACCTCTCCCACATTTTTTGTTACTATCCTTTCCGATGTATAACAGTCTCATAGGATTGAAGTGGTATATAATAAGAAAAGATTACCAAAATTTGCTTAGGAGGCAAAAATTAAAAGGGCTTCCCTTAGTAGCCAAGAAGAGGAGAAAAGGCTTCTCTCCTTGCCCTACATAAGAAAGAACATGTATAAATTATTATATAAAATTAAGACCGTTTGATCCTAAAATCATCTAAGATGCAGAGACTCTCAAAAACAATTTTCTACCAGAAACAGTGGTCAATATAAATGTGTTAAAACATTAGCAAGTCATTTGTTTCTTTCAGAATGAAAGAAAGTATTCTAAAAATCCGTATCTTTTGGCCTGAGAATGGGTGTTTTCTGTAAAAAATAACCTAATACAGGGGAAAATACATTCCAAAAGGTATTCAATAGAAAGTTATTTATATTAGAAACCTGAAATAACTAAACCCCTAAAATGAATTAATAATTGTGTACCTTTAGCTAAAAATACAGAATAATAAGCTATGAGAGAGATTTTGACAATATTTTTTATTTAAATTTTTATTATCTTTATTTATTGGATAAAGACAGCCAGAAATCAAGAGGGAAAAGGATGATAGAGAGGGAGAGAGACAGAGAGACACCTGCAACCCTGTTTCATCACTTGTGTAGCTTTTCCCATGCAAGTGAGTACTGGGGGCTTGAACCTGGTTCCCTGAATATTGTAACATATGCACTCAACCAGGTGTGCCACTACCCAGCCCCAGATAATAACATTTTAAAATATGGGGTACTACTAGTTAATATAAGTTAAAATTTACAGTTAAACAGTTAAATAACACACTTGGGCTATCCAACAGTATGTCTACATAAGTGTTCATACTGGGGGTCGGGCAGTAGCACAGCGGGTTAAGTGCACATGGTGCGAAGCTCTGGCTCCTCACCTGGAGGGAGTTAGTTGCTTCACAAGCAGTGAAGCAGGTCTGCAGGTGTTTCTCTTTCTCTCCCTTCTCTGTCTTCCCCTCCTCTCTCCATTTCTCTCTGTTCTATACAACAATGACGAGACATCAACAACCACAATAATAATAACTACAACAACAATAAAACAACAAGGGCAACAAAAGGGAAAATTAAAGGAAAAAAAGAATTTTCATACTAACTCTGAACTGAAAATAGCTCTAATACCTATGAACAGTACAGTAACTGACTAAACAGTGGAATAATTATATAAATGAATTCTAAGTTAATGTAAGTGAACTATATAATAGCTGAAGTTTAGTAATATAATGTTAATGTAGAGAAGTACAAAATCTATTACATAAACAATGCAAAGAGGCATACATATGTGATAAAAATTCAAATAAAAAAGAAAAACATAATTATCACAAAATCAACAAGCTGAAAAGACAGCTCAGCACATTATAATCCAGGATTTGCATGCCTAAAGGACCAAGGTCCAATTCCCACCACCACCATAAACCAAAGATGAGCAATATTCTGATGTCTCTCAGTAATAAAAAGAAATAACTCATTTTTTTTTAAATTAAGATAGCAATTATCTCTAGTGAAAAAAAGAGAAAATCAAGGAGATAAAGAGCTAGGATATTAATGTCGTTCTGTTTTTTTCACTTGAGTTTTACACAGATACTATAATATATCTGGGGAAAAGATTAATTTTTGCCCATGTGTGAACAACATTATAGTAAACTATTATCACTCCAATAAAATTATTTGAAAAAGAAAAGAATTAAAACATAAAATATACTTTTTTAGGCAACTTAGTTTGTAAAAATGTAAAAAAAAAAACACCTATCATCTAATAAAACAAAAATGTTTTATCTCCACCTCAATTTTCTGCATTATTATTATCATTATTATTATTATTTTAATGCCACCAGGGTTATCACTGGGACTCAGTGCCAGCACTACAAATCCATAGCTCCTGGTGGGCATTTTATTTTCCTTTTTTTTTTCTTTCTACTTTATTTACATTTGACAAGACAGAGAGAAATTGAGAGGGAAACGGGAGATAAAGAGTGAGAGAGAGAGACCTGCAGACCTGCTTCACTACTCCACACAGTTGGGGAGCCGGTTGAACCTGTACACTTGAGCATGGTGGTATGTTCACTTAACCAAGCGCACCACCTCTGAGGCCCCTCTGCAACTTTATGTATGTATGTATTATGAATAGGGTTATCATTGGGGCTCTGTGCCTGCATGACAAATCTACCACTCTGGCAGCCATTTTTTTCTTATTTGATAAGACAGAAAGAATTTGAGAGGGGGAAGGGAAAGACAGTGAGAGAGAGAGATAGACATCTGTAGTACTTGCTCCACTGCTCATGAAGGTGGGAAGCAGGAGCCTGAGTCCTTGAGTATGGTAACATCTGCCCTTAACCAGATGTGCCACCTCCCAACACAATTTATTCAATCAAACTGTTGCTGCTATGTGAGGAAAAGAAGATTTTTTTTTTAATTTTTCCATATATAATGTGATAGGTTTCACAATAATATTTGGTTTTTTTCATTTGTTTTTAATATCTTTCTTTCTTTATTCCCTTTTGTTGCCCTTGTTTTATTGTTGTAGTTATTGATGTCATTGTTTGATAGGACAGAGAGGAATGGAGAGAGGAGGGGAAGACAGAGAAAGGGAGAGAAAGATAGACACGTGCAGGTGTTGTTTTCAACAGGTTATGTTGTTTTCGCTGGGCTGGCTTCATGGGTGGGTAACAAATGACCAGGGACTCATGGTTGAGCTGTTTGCAGTATCTCTTCATTCATTCAGGACGCAGCACAATCTAAGACGAGCTAAGCTAAACTCAAGTACTGTAAAACTCACAATGCTGTCTTTATATATACTTGCCAAGTAGGGTGGAAACAGGATGTGACATAGAGAGGGTGGAGAGAAAAGTGACTGGTGAAAATCAGAGTGTGACAAGGAGGGGGCAGAGCAGGTGAGAATCCTATCACTGAACCACCAATGCCCTGGAGTGCTTTATGTAAATGTAAAAGTGATTTATGTAAATAGACCAAAGCTTTGAATGGGATTAAATCTATCCCTATATAGGCATATGGTTAAGCAGAAGCCAGGGGGAGCTGGCATACTATCCAACATGCAGGCCTGCTTCACAACTTGTGAAGCGACCCCCCTGATGATAGGAGGGAGGATATAAGTTTGGTGGTGTGTGTGATGGGGAACTACTCCCTGGTTATCTTATAATCTTGCAATCTATTATTTAAATCACTAATTAAAATATAATATCTCTATATATCTCATGTATACTGTTGCTCTGAATCACTGTTAAATAAATAATGGTTATTTATAATAATAACTAATGAGATGATGCGCTATTGTGCTAAGGTGCAATTATGGAGTAGATGAAAGAAATTAGGGTAATTGTGCTAAGTGAAATAAATATGGAAGTAAACAACAACTGTAATATGGTTTCACTTATATGTAGATTATGATAACTACAACGAATGAAGTTATAAAATATAACAATAACAAAACAGACTTAGAGAATTAAAACTACATTGATTACACAAGGGAATAGGAAGTGGGGAAGAGCTAGAGTGGTGCCTTTGGTATAATAGCTGGGGAAGTTTGGTGAGTGGTGGTGGTGGTGGTACTAGTCTTACACGCTCATCTAGGTGTGACATTATACTCTGGAAGTTTGTTAAATCAATAAAAAAGTAGAAAACTAATTAGAGTTTATCTTTCTAAATGGTGTCGCTGTCTAATGGAAGACTCATTGAAGGTAACCTATTTCTTACTAAGCTTAATATGATATCTGTTTATTCCTTCAGGATTTATTGTAGCTCTCTCTTTTAAGAAATGCTCATCATTTGCAGAAATGAGCAGTTACAAATACCAGTAGCAATTTATTTTTCTGAAAAATGTTTCTCAATGTTTTTCATCATAAGTTACATATGTGAAAACAAAACAGCTTATTTGTAGCTTGAAAAAGGTGGTTTAGTCCAAAACAAAAATTATAGATCTAAAATATTCAGGTCAGGTAGGAAGTAATGCAGTTTTTTGTGGCAGAATGTTTTTTCACTTTAGGGTGATTGGATTTAATGTGATGTCTCAGCAGTAGTAATAGTACATAGAAGCATGATAAAATGTTATTTTCCAAACTTCTCATATTGCCATAATGGGAATTAATCCTCTCTGCTAGGATGTGAGTCAGGTCTTCTCTTTGTTATGCTAAGGTGGCATTGTACTTAATGGTAGAAGGGAGAAAGTCAGCTTTCTAATGTTGGGCATCAAAATATCTAAACATTTTTGTGGGGGTTTTTTTGTGAAGTTGAAAATTTTATGAGGTAAATAAAAATCAATGTTTTATACTCTGATGATTCTAGTGATAGATGAATGTCACAGTTCACATAGTTCACATTTGATATCCTAATTTTAGTATGCATAATTGTTAAGATATTGCTAGGGGTGAACTCTGAGCCTTTTGAATGCACCACTAAGAGGTCACTAAGAGGTCTCCCTGAGTCAATACTGTTGCTCTGAATCACTATTAAATAAATAGTGGCTATTTATAATAATAATAATGAGATGATGTACTATTGTGCTGAGGTGCTATTATAGGACAGATTAAAGAAATTAGGGTATTTGTGCTAAGTGAAATAAATATGGAAATAAACAATTTAATAAATATTTTTGTTAAAGGGAAGGGAGATAGGAAAAGAGAGAAAGAGAGGAGAAACACCATAGTACCATTTTATCCCAGTATTGTCTATGGGATTCCCATGTGGTGCCAAAACTCGAATCCAGACCCTCACATACAGCAATGTGTGCACTCTACTGGGTGAGCTATCTCTTGACTCACCAACACAGATATGAATAACTAGAAATTTTATGTTTTAGTCCTATCACCACCACGAAGAATACCAACAATAATTGACTGATACAATGTAATTGCTGGTTAGAATAATCAAAGTTGTAGAAGGGTACTCTAGTGGTTATTTTTCAGAAAGTAGTTATGTTCTCTATTCCAAAATCTTCATAGGAATTAATGTCTGTGTATTTAGAAAATCACACTGCTCCTTTATTGCAATTCCTTTCCTAAAATGATTAAAGCCATAAAATCCTATAAAATGGGACAGAGTGAAAGGAGAAGCTGCCAAATTATGTATGGTGTGGGACTTCTCAAAGCAATAATGTAAGATTCCCACTGCTTTGTTTTCTTTTTTTTCTTAATTTTATTAGTGACTTCATATTTATTTACAAAGTTATAAGATAACAGGGGCTTAAATCTGCACCTTTCTCACCACCAGAGTTCTGTATCCCTATTACCTCCATTGGAAGCTATAGTACTTCTCCCAAGATTGCAGATATCAGATAACTATTATTTCTATAACTATCTGTCTATATTTATATATATGTTAGTTCATTTTTTCTATGATCCTGCCTTCTCTATATCTATCACTACTTACAAATATATATATACATATATATGATAAGAATCAGGAAGTATTTAAGAGAGTAATATTTATAATCATCATTTTCTATAGTATATATCTTATCAATATAGTCACTAATTACATTTGTTTCTAACTTTGTTTTTCTCTGTAAATCTTAGGTTTCTCTTTACTTTCCAAATGCCTTGTCTTTTTGGTCTCAAGGAAATCCTCTGAACTTTCATATCAGATAATCTGGAGCTGATGAAATTGTATGTTCTCTTTTTAGGTTGCTCTGTGAGAAAGTTCTATTGTAAAAGCCTTGTCTTTGTTTCTAAGGTAATGGCACTTGTCCAACAGCATGTTCAATTTGTCAAAAAGGTCTGACTGAAACTCTTCATTATCATACATTTGTGAAATAATTTACCCGAAGGGGAAATGACTTATTAGTAAGAGGAATGAATTGCACATTGTTTTTGCTGAATACTCAGCTTCTTCATTGTAACCTATGTTCCTGGCATTTGCTTCAAATTGTCTTTCTGTTTAGTGAGCTTATGTATGAGAATTGAAACAGCAATCTTGAATAGCTACATGTTGCAGATGCCAAAGTTACCTGAGGGAACTGAATCACATAGTAGATCAGAAAGCCTTTTGTTTTTTTATCTTAAAGAGACTTATTATTATAATTATATAGATCTCTTCTCAGACTAGATCTCAACATAAGTTGTAGCTGAAGGTAGTACAGGTTATATATATACTTCAGAAAACACAAAGACTACTTTTGAGTAGACTTTAAAGTATTTTGCCATGCAACAATAATTTTCCTATCCCAATAGGAACATCATGCAAAAGGGAATGGTGCAAGTGGTGGAATAGTGAAATATCTCTCCTTTGTATCTCTTTCTCAGTCTCTCACTCTGTATTTGGAAAACAGAATATATGTCAACTGGGAACAGTGGAATTGTGCCTATGTGAAACCCCAGCATAGCCATGAAAAAAAAATACAGGGAGGAGGAGGAGGAGGAGGAGGAAGAAGAAGAAGAGGAGAAGAAGAAAAAGAAGAAGAAAGCAAAACCAAAAATCCAACCGCCCAAAAAGAAAAGAAAAAACTCCATAATATTATAAAGGTAATTAACTGTCTGATCCTGAGACAGAAAGTTGCTTAAGTTGTTCCACTCCTATCAGTTCTGTGTCCTATTGGTTCAATGTTTTGGGATAGAACCAGTTTTGAAGGGAGGGTATAGGAGAAGCAAAGAAATAATTTAGATAATTATTTAGATCTGTTACTAAATAAAATAATTTAGATCTGTTACTCAGCTATAATAGCATTACCTTCTATAATTATAAACAACGTTTGCTTAATTTTCAGGAACTTCATTTTCCTCTATTTCAGTTTACTTTTATTTTAATTTCCTTCAGTTCCTCACTAATATAGGCAAAGTTTTCTGTTTTATTATTATGTCTTTCCTTTTGGCCATACAATTTCATACCTTTGAGAATTCTTTCTACCCTATCTTCTCTTTGTGTTGATTTGATCTTTTCTTTTATATTAACTTAAAAAGAAAATTCTTGTTTAAAAATTTTATTAGTGATTTATTTTTTATTTAAAAATTATGAGATAATATGAGTATAATTCCACACCATTCCCACCACCAAAATTTTGTGTCACTATTCCCTCCACTGGAAACTACAGTAATTCTCCCAAGGTTACAGATATAGGTTGACTATTATTTCTGTAGTTATCTATCTCTAGTTATATATACTTGGCAATTTTTTCTATGGTCCTGCCTCTATTCTTTTCTTATTAATAAGATCAAAATAGAAAATATAAAAAAAACCCCATAGATTAAGAGGCGCGTGAAATTCCACACATTTCACACCACCAGAGGTCCATATCCCATCCCCTCCATTGGAAGCTTTTCTATTCTTTACCCCTCTGGGAGCATGGACCCAGGGTCATTATGGGGTACAGAAGGTGGGAAGTCTCGCTTCTGTAATTACTTCTCCAATGGACATGGGTATTGACAGGTTGATCCATACTCCCAGCTTGTCCCTATCTTTCCCTACTGGGGCAGTGCTCTGGAGAGGTGGTTCCAGGGTACATTGGTGATGTTGTCCAGCCAAGTCAAGTTGTCATCATGGCAGCATCTGCAACTTGGTTTTTGGAATGTGTATTCCTTTGCTTCCTCTTTTCTTGTGGGACTTGGTTCAGTAGTTCTTGTAAGGTGGGGTTGATTGTGACAAATTCCTTTAGTTCTTGAATATTTGAAAGAACCTTTATTTTTCCCTATTTGAAGGATAATTTTGCTGGATATAATATTTGTGGCTGGAATTCCCCCTCCTTTAGAAATTTGAATATGTCATTTCATTCTCTCCTTGCTTCTAGAGTTTGTGAAGAGAAATCTGATGAAAGTCTTATAGCTCTTTGTATGTAACTTCTTTCCTTTCCCTAGAAGCCAGAAAATTTTTTCCTTGTCGCTGACTTTTGATAGTTTTACAATAATGTGCCTGGATGTTGGTCTTTTTTCTATTTATAAGTCTTGGTGATTGTTCTGCCTCTTGAATGAGAATGATGGTTTCCTAGATGAGGGAAATTCTTAGCTAAAATTGCTCTGAAAATGAACTCTGGGCCTTTGGCTTTTCCCTCCTCTTCAGATATACCTTTCACTCTTATATTTGAACTTCTGATGGAGTCTGCAGTTTCAGAGAGTTGCTTCAGTCTTTCTAAACCATTCCTCTCCCTCATCTTTGAATTAAAAGAGTAGGCTGGTTGTACCTCCTAGATTGGAGATTATTTCTTCTGAATGTGTGGATCTACTTCCTAAGCCTTCTACTTGGGCATGGATTTTAGTTAAAGTGTCTTTTACTCCCTGGAGTTCTGATTGAAGTTCTTCTTTCAAGATCTGAAGATTCTTAGTGAATTCTAAATTCCTCTCTTGTGTGTTTTAATTCCATAGTAACATGCTCTTTTAATTCTTGCTTAAATTTTTGGAGAGTCTTCATAATAAGCTTTGTGTAGTCTGTCTCTGAGAGTCTCTCTAAATCTGTGATTCCTTGGATTTCCTGTATTTCATTTCTGTCTGGCTGATACGCCATAGTTGGCTGTTTAGTTCTTTTTCTCTGCTTGCTCATTTTTTGTGCTGGTTATTGATGGTCAGCAGGTGGTGCTATTGTGATCATTAGGTTTCTCTTGTTTGTATGATCTGTGGGATGGGGTGGGGAGGTGGTTGCTTTGGGCTGTTTTGTGGTCACAAAATGCCCTGTTTTATGCTGTGACCTTGCTTTAAATTCAGAAGGCAAAAACCCCCTTGAGTCAAAGATTGAGAGGTTTTAAGCCCCTGTCTTTTTCTTCCAGCACTAGGAACAATGTTACTTGCTTGCTGTACTTAAAGTGAAATTTCCAAAATGGCACAGCTCTGCACCTGCTCAGCCCAGAGCTCTGATTTGACTTTGCTGTTCTTCAACCTGCACCCCTTTTTGCTCCAACCACACTTGAGCACCCACCTGATGCTGTAGAACTTTCAGCTGTAGATTATGACTTCAGTTGGTCTCTTGTTGTATTTAGTTGTTGTTTTGGGAGGAGAGGTGATTTGGTCCCAGTCAGTCCATGGCCACGCCTCCTGGAAGTCTTTCTGCAAATTCTTTAGAGTTAGAAAAGACTGAGATATTCTGAACTCATTTTAAAAAATGTTTTAATTTGTTTATTTACTGATTGATTGATTGGTTGACTGATTGATTGATGAGGCAGAGGGAGAGAGCAAAAAAGAGCATCACTCTGGCACATATGATGCCAGAAATTATATTCTGGACCTCATGTTTGTGAGTTCAACACTTTATCTGCTGCACCACCTACTGGACACCTGAATTTATTTTAAAATAAATATTACTGGCAGTGGGTTAAGCGCACGTAGCAAGGACCATTGTAAGGTTTGAGCCCCCGGCTCCCCACCTGCAGGGGAGTTGCTTCACAACTCCTATCCCGGGGGCTCGAACTGGGATCCTTATACTGGTCCTTGTGCTTTGCACCACTTGCATTTAACCCGTTGTGCTACCGTCCAACTCTCACAGGCAATCTTTTTTTAATGGTCAAGTACTTATCCACTGAGTATATATTGCATAGTTTCTTTGTTCAGTTATCTGCTGATGGGAATATAGCTTGACTCTATGTTTTGGATATAATGAGTAGTGCTGGTATGACACATTCATGTTTATATTTTTTCTAATTAATGTTTTTGTATTCTTTAGGTAAATGTCTATGAGAGATATTTTAGGATCCTAAGTTATTTCCCCTTTTTTGATTTTTATTTATAAAAATGAAACACTAACAAAAACCATAGGAAAAGAGGGGTACAACTCCACATAATTCCTACTACCAGAACTCATATCACAGCCTCTCCCCTGATAGCTTTCCTATTCTTTATCCGTCCGGGAGTATGGACCCAGGGTCACTATGGGGTGCAGAAGGTGGAAGGTCTGGCTTCAATTATTTCCATTTTTATCAATCAACTTGCTCTCATAAATTTATACTAACTTTATTCCATCTTGTGTTACTTCTTTTAATCTTTTCCTCCCTGCTCCCTAGACTATACACCAAAATGAAATACTAGGCTCTGTGTTTTCTGGAAATTTAGGTTAAGCACATGGGGAAAATCATCATGGTATAAAGTTAAATGACAAAAGAAGGCTTTGACATTATTTGTCAGAATGACACCATATTTGTAAAGTTTATATCCAGAAAAATATTAAGAGTAAAATATTAAAGTGTTAACAATTTAGTTATTAAACAGTGTTAAAAGTCAATAAGGGTAGCAAAATCAGAATTGATTATTTATTTATTTTATATCTGATAGTTGCTAAATTTGCTATAATAAACATAGATTACCTTAAAAACACCATCCTGATGGCCAGGCGGTAGCACAGCAGATTAAGCGCACATAGTGCGAAGCGCAAGGACCTGCATAAGGATCCCGGTTAGAGCCCCCGGCACCCCACCTGTAGGGGGGGGGTCAAGCAGGTCTGTAGGTGTCTTTCTCTCCCCCTCTCTGTCTTCCCCTCCTCTCTCGATTTCTCTCTGACCTATCCAAACTGTTAGAAGCAGTAACTCTAGAATTGCTTTAAGTAGAATTTTAAGCATGAGTTATAAGTATAGTTGCTTTTCTGCTTGCAGTGGAAAATTCCTGTACCTCCCATTTATGAAAAAAGGGGCTAGACAAAACCCACTTACCAAGATGTAAGCCACCTGTTGTTTGTCTTAAAGAGAACAGCTAGCCTAACCAAGTCCTTGAAACCCAACCATTTGCTCAAGGTTGAGGGAGCTGATAGCCAGGTGGTCTCAGCTGACAACGAGAAAGTGTGGTGACCCTATTTTGCATAAAGGCTTGAAATTAGACAATTCTTATAGGCTGCTTAGGGTATTTTAATGTCTGAAATGATTGGATCCTGCGTTTTCTGTAAAATGCTATTGAGTGTGTGATAAAATTCTAGTTTTACATATTCCCCACCCCGAATGTACTCTAGAATCCTATAAATTGTGTGGTTTGAGCCTTGTTCAGGGTCGAGCTGGTGGACTGCTGTCAGTCACCACTCGGCCCAGATTCGAATTCATAAATAAACATCTTTTGCTTCCTTGCAGTGGATGGTGGTTTGATTTTGCTCGCTAACACAAACAACAATGGCAGTAATAACAACCACAACAATGATAAACAACAAGGGCAACAAAAGGGAAAAAATAGCATTCAGGAGCAGTGGATTTGTAGTGCTGGCACCAAGCCCCAGCAATAACCCTGGAGGCAAAAAAGGGGAAAAAACACACCATCCTGACTTTCCTGGGCAGACTACCTTGCCAATGTACCCTGGAACCCCACCACTCCAGAGTCCTGCCTCCCTAGAGAAAGAAAAATAGGCTGGAAGTATGGCTCTACCTGCCAACACCTATGTTCAGCAGAGAAGCAATTTCAGAAGCCAGACCTTCCACTTTCTGCACCCCATAATGATCCTGAGTCCATACTCTCAGAGAGATAAAGAATAGGGAAGCTATCAAGGAAGGGGGATTGGATATGGAGCTCTGGGGGTGGGTAATGTGTGGAAATGTACCCCTCTTATCCTATGGTCTTTTTTTTTTGCCTCCAGGGTTATTGCGGGGGCTCAGTGCCTGCACCATGAATCCACTGCTCCTGGAGGCCGTTTTTTCCTTTTTGTTACCCTGGTTGTTTTACCACTGTTGTGGTCTTATTGATCATTATTGAATCAATAATCATTAAAAAATCCTGTACAATGTTTCCTGTGAAAAACTATTAGTTGGGTTTTATCATAGAAAGGGATTCAAGGGCATAGTTAAGTATAATCAAACCAAGACTGATGTAAAATAAGTAAGTAAATAAATAAATAAATAGATGATAAGCAAGTAAAATATAAAATAACAGAAACTAGCAAAGGAAATGTAATATTAAGCTATTTGGTCCTAGTTTTAGTCTTATTTAGTGTCTGGGGTTTATTACTACAAAAACTGTTAACAGAGGTATGATGTTCTTATATATTTCACAATAAAAAAATTAAACAATGTTTGTAAGTATAAGCAAAGGAAGCTCACTAGGCCATAAATCAAAATGTTTGAAATTTAAGTTCAAAACTCCTGATCTCTGAAATTTCAGAACCTAGGAGATAATTTCACCAAAAAAGTTAGGATACAGGTATGACTAGTTGAAAAAAAAAAAAAAAACATCAATTTTCATCTAATAAATTTATCTAAAGAGGATGAAAATCTAACTCATTTGGATAGCATTCTGCTTTGGTATGTGCATACTAGGGTTTGAGCACTGAACCCACAGTACTGAAGAAAGATTTGGTGCTGTGATCTCTCTTTCTCTAGCTTTGTGTTTCAATCTAACAAAATAAATACACTTTAAGAATAAAAGTGTAGGGAGTCGGGCGGTAGAGCAATGGGTTAAGCACATGTGGCACAAAGGAAAAGGACCGACATAAAGATCCCGGTTAGAGCCCCCCAGCTCCCCACCTGCCGGGGAGTCAGTTCACAGGTAGTGAAGCAGGTCTGCAGGTGTCTATCTTTCTCTCCCCCTCTCTGTCTTCCCCTCCTCTCTCCATTTCTCTCTGTCCTATCCAGCAACGACGACATCAATAACAATAGCAATAATAACTACAACAATAAAACAAGGGCAACCAAAGGGAATAAATATTAAACAAATAAATAAATAAAAGTGTAGGGGCCATACAATGGTGCACGTGGTTATTATTATCATTGCTACTGATATCATTGTTATTGGATAGGACAGAGAAATGGAGAGAGGAGGGGAAAATAGGGGGAAAGAAAGACAGATACCTGCAGACCTGCTTCACGGCCTGTGGAGCGACTCCCCTGCAGGTGGGGTGCCAGGGGCTCGAAGCAGGGCCTCTAACTGGGATCATTACACAGGTCCTTGAGCTTTGCACCATGTGCACTTAACCCACTGCTACCGCCCAAGCCCCATCTCTAAATATCTTGTGATCCCCAATTTCTTGAGATACACTCAACTTAATATTGTGCCATATTCACTGAGCAATTTTCACTCCTAATTCATTTCACTCCTAATTTCTTTCTGTATTTTTATACTATCAGGGTTATAGCTGTGGCTTGTTGCCTGCATAGTACCACCACTCATGGTAGCACTATTTTTCCCTTCTTTTTGATAGTGAGAGACTAGGAAGAAAGGAAAAAGAGACAGAGTATAGGACAGACACCTGCAGTACCGCACTGCCAATCTTGAAACTAACCCCCTGCAATTGGGCCCCTAGTGACTTGAATTTGGTAGCATGTGTATTCTACCTAGTGAGTCACCACCAGGTTCCTCACCTCTAATTTATTTAATCTTAGCTAGGGTAAAAGAGCTTCTAAGTTTTGATGATTTGCCAAACCACACTTAAAGAGAAATTTTTCTTGTTTTTTTTTTCATTTCAGTACTTCCTTTATTTTTCTTCCTTAATCTCTCCTCCTTAGGCCTGGCTGCCCAAGTCACACATCTAGAAGGGTGACTTTCTTTTAATCCCACCCACCGTTCTTTTCATCAGTTTCCTTCTCCTTACTCCTGTTTCCTCTCTTCTGACAAATATGAACACCACATCTCTTTACTTGCCATCGTGAATATTTCTGTCTTCTGGTTTATCCAACTTTGGATCCACCACTGAAAGTACAAGTGAAAATATATAGTTTTGTGGTTCTGTCTGCTTGTGTGGGTAAAATCAACACTGATTTTCCTGAGTTCTTGTTACTTGAATTCGTAATCACATTCTTTGAACTTCTAAGTCATAATGGTTTGCCAAACCACACTGAAAGGATCTAGCTCTATATTAAATGAATTGCTGCAGAAAAAATTATTTCCAGAATAACTACTATATATTTCTGGTCTGCATTAAAATATGTCAGGGGGTAATGGACAACAAGATGAGAGAAAGGTAATCTAGGGAGTGTCATCTTCACTGACACATAATTTTCTAATATTTCTTTCTGATTGTCAGCTCAAGCAAAGTTTGTCCTGAAATCCATATACATATGTCAAATTTACATTGACTTATATGCCATGCCACTGTCATGACTTGCAGCATGAGAACCTAAATCAACATGCAGTACCACATAGACCAAAGCCAATGATACTCTGCTATAACTCTCATAAAGATAAAAAATACATATTTTTTTAAAATCCCCTAATTAAAAAAAGTAGTATTTACAAGGTCAGCAGGCATCTCATTCAGCAGAAGACACATCTTACCATTTGCAAGGATACTAGTTCAAGCCCAGAGTTACTACACAGGAGCACCTGCCAGGGGAAAGCTCCACATGCTGCGGCACAGTGCTGCTATTTCTTCCCTTCTTTCTCTGTCCTTTCCCTGTCTGCTTCTTTCTGTCTCTCACCCTCTATCTAAAGGAAATAGAATAAAAGGCAGCTGAGACGGGTGAAATCATGCAAGCACCAGCAATATATCAGGCTATTGTAAAAAAAAAAAGTGTTTTTTAAGTTGAGATTTGTATCACTAGTAGTTAGATAGGCATAACTTGAAAGAATTAAAGGAGCATTTAAGACACCTAGCTACTATACTACTACAGATACAGATATACTACTATACTACTATTTATGAGAGGCCAAAGTATGAAAACAAAGAATATTGCTTTTATTTTGTTACCTGCAGTGCCTTCCTTACCACCTAGGAAAGCACCAGGCACATTGCAGAAGCTCAATAAATATTTACTGGAAGGTAAATAAATATGTTATAGTAATATATATATCTAGGATAATACTCAATTTGGAAAGTCTTGTGTCAAAGGCATCACAATAAAAGCAACTCTTCAGAGGAGTAAAATCTACCTACCAACAAATATATGTGAAAATAAATTGAGGAAAGAACATAAAATACACCATTAATCACACATCAAGGTCTGAAACAGCTTGACTCATTCCTTTCTGAGCCACACATTACAGAGTGCAGGCATTGTTCATAGGTCAAACACTGCAGGAGTCCACAGCTTTAAAAGTCATATTGCCTAAGTGTATCCTGTACAACTCTAAGTGGATCATCATTTATGTAAAGCCAGCTCAATTGTAGTAATTATATATATCTGAGAAAACTCTATGATGGATTGCTTATGAGTAAAGTTAAATGGCAATGCTTCTTTCATTTTCTTTTAGTGTAAGGCTGGCTACTGACAAAGACAAGTTTTGATTGCATAACTCTTAAGTTGCTATGCTAGCTGTTTGTCTTGGACAGAGTTTTAAAACTTAACACAAACTTACTGTGGTGAGTGATTCAAGACTCCCAACCTCTTTCTTTTCTATGATTCCATTGTCTTCACTAAGGGGTCACCACACCCACAGTGAATTTTCTAATAGACTGACTTCAGTTCTTGCAACAGAAATAAAAAGTTCCATAAATTATTGTTTGCCCTTTCAAACTCTGTAATCACCCACATGAGAATTTTCTATTTTGATCACCTATTCTTGCTGTATCTAAATAAATACAATATAATTTAAACTAACATTAACTGGTGTTCTTCACTTGTCACATGTAGGAAATTACAAATACAAATAAAGGTTATAAAAAATCACAATGGTCTTTCAGTCAATTATTTGATGAAGCCCACCACATAATAGCAATTATACCTGAAGCTCCTAAAGGTGAGTGCTGTTTTATCAATTTCTAAATTATTTTAAATTCATTTTAATGTGCCTGATATGTTCCTATCTACAACTAATATTCTCATTGAACAATTTGTAAAAGTTATTTTCAAGATTTTTATTTATTAGGGGGCTGGGCATCAGAACACCTAGTTAAATGCACATATCACCTTGTACAAGGTCCCTGGCTTGACCCCCCCTCCCACCTTTCTTTCCCCTTACCTCCCCCCGAACTCCTTGGCTTCCCTCCTGCAAGAATGGCACTTCACAAGTGGTGAGGCAGGTCTGCAGATGTCTTTCTCTCTCCCTCTCTCCCCTCCCTTCACAATTTCTCTCTGTCCTATCAAATAAAATAGATAGGAAAAAAATAAAATAAAATAGAAAAAAAAAGGAGCAGTGGATTTATAGTACCAACACACAGCCCCAGCAATAAACCTGGTGGGGGGAAAATAGATTTTTATTTATTTTTATGAAAGAAAGGGAGACTCAGAATACTTTCAGCTTCAGCTAAAGTTGGTGATGGGACTGAACTTCTGAGCCTCAGGCATGAAAGAATTGTTGTGCTATTGCCCTGTGACCAAAACCTTTGGGTGTGTGTGTGTGTGTTTTGTTTTATCATTTATTTTGTGCTAGAGACTGAACCATATATGCCATATTCACATATCTCTTTGGCTAAATGAGCACATGCATATGAAGTTCTAAAAATAATACTGGGTACAAAGCCAGCAATCAATATATGTGAACTTGTAATTTCTCATTTAATCAGAATACATCTAACAATACTGGGAAAGGTATATATTATTATCTCACATCACAAGCGAGGAGACAACTCACTAAGATGGAGTTTGGAGCAATATGCCCAAAATTAAAGTATGTGGCTAAAATCAAGTCTGTTTACCTTTAAGCAACTTCTTCTCAGCATACATGATTTCAAAATATTCTTGGGACCTGTTTGTAGCTTACAAAAAATACATTCTCTGAAAATACAGAAACCAAAGTCTCATTCAGATGTATGACAAAATGTAGAATACATGCAGACAGTAGGCTATTGACTGCTTCTCCTTAGGGGAAGTAAAAAAGCAGAGTAAAGATTATAGGAAGTAAAGGAGAATCCAACCTGTCTTGTGGACCTATCCCAAAACATAAACCACCTGAGAGGTCTCATTTCTCCAGCACATTTACAAGCTTTTCAGGAGGCACTGTGATGACAATGGGCAACTTGGCAAAGGTGGGTTAAGTTACAAGTGATAACAGAACTAACAGACTGACAGCAAAGCAGACACAATACAAACAAACTGCAACCTAGGATACATGCTATGAAGATAGTAAATATGATGCTATTGGCATCAATTATACAATTTTCTTTTTTTTTTATTGCCACAAGAGTTATCATTGGGACTCAGTGCCTGTAAGATAAATCCACTACTCATTGGGGGGCAAATCTTATAAAATATTTATGGCAAAAGATTAATTTCACAGGAGAGATTCAGAATTCCAGGTGTAGGAGGCCTTCAGACAAATAATACCACATATAAGAAGAGTTCTCTGTACAGTGAACTTTCTCCAATAATACTATCCCCCATATTTCTAATTAATGGAGAAAGCAAAACGTAACTCTGCATTCCTATATTTCCTTACCTGTGACATACACACAGTTTTTTTTCCTGGTAACTCAAATAGATTATCCCTTTCTTCTCAAAATCCTGTAAATTAGCAAAGCTATTTAGAATCACATCGTGGGCCACATTTTGAGTTACTTGGAATTTCATGCTCTTTCCCAGATGTGCAGGATTATTTGTTATTAATAAACTGCCCTTGGAAATCCAAAGATTCTCCTGTAGATACAATGAGTCTAGAACTCTTAACAGACTCATCTCTACACCATCACTGATTACATCCATCAGGAACGTCATCATAAGCCCTCTTGTGAGCCTCTCCAGGACCTTGCCCTCACTATAACGTTGCAATAGTAGGGGAGCAAAGGGAGGCTGGGTTATCCTACTCCGCCACTCCAGGAACACTGGTCCTGAAATGAGTGCAGCCTATAATGTCCCCATCTGTGACCATTAATTTGCAAGCTCAGACTGACAGGGACAGGCTCCTGTGCTAAGTTTGAGTATATATGGGCCCTGGGTCAGATTGATGGGGTAAACTGTTCATTGTATTTATATATTTTCTTCAAGTCTGAAAGCTACTCTGCCAAAATCCAGCTTTCTAGTTCTATTCTTAACAGACACCATCTTCCCAGACAATATTTTTGCATACCTCCATGTTGATCAAGCAAAACTCACTAAACCCATGGGCTCCTAGGAGCACACCTGAAGTAGACTTCCCTGCTTCTTACTACCCTAAAACCCCTATTCTCACCTGCTCTATTCCTATTTCCTGGTTCCTGTTTACTAAACATTTTGTTTGTCCCATCACATTCTGCCTTTTAGACACCAAGTTGTAGATGCCACTATGACTCCATCCTGAACTCCATGGGCTGATGATTTCACCAATGTGTTCTAGAACCTCACCTCTCCAGAGCTCTACTCCACTAGGGAAAGATAGAAACAGAATGGGGGTATGGCTAGATCAACCTGCCAATACCCATGTCCAGCAGAGAAGCAATTACAGAAGCCAGAAATCCTACCTTCTGCACCCTAAAAAGAACTTTGGTCCATACTCCCAGAAGGGAAGAAATACTAGGGGCTTAATTAATAATTAAGAAGGCTCTGAAACCCAATTCCATCAAGACCCAGAGAAAGAAGGTGGGAAAAGGAAAGACATTCAGAAGTAGTACTAGATCAAGCTGTGACTTAAAACTGAAGGAAAGACAGGCAAACATATATATATACACACACACACACACATAAAATGATAGAAAAAATAGTTGAGCCAGGTGGCTCATTAAAGTACATAAGGATTCAGGTTCAAGCCCTGGTTCCCCCACAGGCAGAGGGAAAGCTTCAGAGTGGTGAAGCAGGGCTGCAGATATCTCTCTCTTTCCCTTTCTATCTCCCCCCTCCCCTTTCAATTTCTCTCTGTCTATATCCAATAGTAAATGAATAAAAATATATTTTTTAAAAGAAACAATAGTCAACCCATAACTGTGACCTTGGGGAAACTACTGCAGTTTCCAATGGAGAGAATAGGAACACAGAAATCTGGTGGTGGAAACAGTATGGAATTTCTAAGATAATTGGAATGCCATTTAGAACTTATAGCTTTACTATTTTCATATTAAACTACTAAAATAAATTTAATATCATTCATAACCACAAAAATGTATCATGAATTAGTAGAGGTTGTCCTGAAAGTACAAAGATATTTGAAAATATTTTAATATAATAATCAAAATAATGAGCTAAACACAAAACACCATATTATTAACAAATTAGAAAAAAAATACATGAACTATATCACTTCACCTTGACAAAACTCCTGTATCATATATCAATAAAGGACTCCCTTTAGTAAATAAAATATATCCATAAAAGACTCTAGCACAGTGGCTTTCAAACTAATTTGCATGAGAGTCATCTAAAACAGATTTCTAGGACCATCTCCCTTTCTTCAAATTTTTCAATTCAGGGGTCAGACAGACAATGGTGCACCCAGTACTGCATACATTACAGTACTCAGGGATGAAATCCAGGAACAAATCCCTCTGCCCCATCAGCAGTGGGGAAGTTTCACAAATGGTTAATGGTGTCTCTGTCTCTATCTTGCCCCTTCCCTCCCAATTTCTCTCTCTCTATATATATAGATCCAAAAAATAAAATAAAATAGATACTTACTAATTTTTTTCAATTAAGGATTCAGTTCATCTAGAGTAGGGTTGAATTTTTAGCAAAATTCTTGAAGATATTTATTTTACCAATATTTAGCCATAAAACTGCATTTATTAGTACCCTAATTATGGATGCATTCTAGTAAAGGAGCCAGTGTTTCAAATACATCAACAGTTCTTTCTTCTTGATTATGTGGAGCTACATCTTCAAGAAGTTTCTTTGAGAAAATCCAATTAAGCAGAGATCTCCCATAACTATTAAAGTTGGCAAGTTGCCTTGATTAAAATTGTTACCATATTGTGATGAACTTCGAGTAGTTGAGTTAATCAAATTTCAAGAAAATATCAGCCCCATAAAGGAAATATTTGGTTTCACCAGCTTGTAAATCTGTATTGGCTCCTTTAAATCATTGGTTCAAACTGTAACCTAGTACTTGGTTCATAATAACCAACTGCAGATAAATCAGTTCCAGTCACAGTCATTTAGTTATCCTAAGAGACACTGTAAATATTAAAATACTCAATGGCACCTGTTTAGCATGTTTGCCTTCATATGCTATTTCCAGTTTCTTTGTAAGTTTGCCAAGTGTTTTCAAATGAGTCCCTTGGGAAAATGACCTATCAGTAATTTTTTCCAAATTTTCTCAGGCTGATAGGAGAACAGTTCTTTGATCATGCTGAAGCCTGCACTTCTTAGTTTTCTAAATACAGAGAAACTTTATGCTTGTGCAGCTAGGCAGAGCATTGTGCCAGCGCCAGTTATTTTTATGTCCTTACATAAAGCTTAAAAGCTGAAATCATGATCTGCAGGTTGAAGGAATAGATAATGTCTTCATTTTTAACTAAAATTATGCTCGACTCTTTTCAATGTTTTTACTCAAAATGTAGTACTTTGCTCCTTTCTATATACAAATCTTCCTTAAACACTCAGTCCCTTCTAATTCTTCTCTAAAGCATACACAGAAAATAAGTTTAGTTCTTTCACATAGGACTATTTTGTTTCCATAATCTAAGGCAAAAAAAGTCTAATAGTAACAAAATAATCATTTTAAATGAACTGAGATAAAAAAGATGTTTTTTTACTTGTGTCTTATAGATTGGTGGGATAATAAATGTTATTTAGCTGTATAATACCCTAAGCCAGTGGAAAATACTAGAGGAATGGATTTCACATCAGGAAATCTAGGGAGGAAAAATCCCTTCCTCTGGGATGGTGTTAAATTTCTTTTTCCAGAGAGGGTAAAAGTCCCACTAATTAAGATGAAAGCAAAGCCTGTTTGCCTGTGATAGCAATAAAGTTCACATACTTACTTTCTCTTAGTAAAGAAAAAAAATGTTAATAATTATATTCTTATTGGACTTAGTTTTCCCCTGTACTTCCCTGTATTTTGATTATCTTTGCAGTTAGGTCCTGGAAGTGGTTCATTAGTAAAGCACAGGACTCAAGCATCTGCATGTAGAAATAAATCAATTCAATAAAAATATGTTTATTTGACTCTGGTTCATAGAATATCATTGAGAACTGGTTTCCCCACCTGTAAAATGTAGCTGATTTTTTATTTCCACAATGAATAATTTAAAACTTTGTTGGGAGAAAAAGAGTTTAGGTCACTGAAATGTGATCATCATAGTGAGAGGAGAGTGGGTTCTGTCTGATTTGGAATAGGCAGGTGGAAAAACAAATCCATTTCCTTTCTGTAAAAAAAGAAGAAGAAGAAAAGAAAAATGTTTGCACCATTAGTCCAAATGAGATAGGGGGTGGGGGTTGGCTTTATTGGCATCTAAGTAATAGTCTAGCTTCCAGAGTAATAAAAAGAAAATAGTTTGGATTAAGACAGGCCATAGTGAAGCTGCCTAAAAACACAGGTTCCATGGGGGCCAAGTGGTGGTGCCTCTGGTTAAGTGCACATATTAACAAGTACAAGGACCTGCTCCCCCACTGCAGGGGGGACGCTTCACGAGTAATGAAGCAGGTTTGCAGGTGTCTTTTTCTCTATCTCCCTCATCTCTCTCAATTTCTATGTCCTAATAAAAATTACAAAGAATAAAATAATTAATAAAAAATTAAAATACAAGTTCCACCTGGCTCCTAGGGAAGTTATTTTTATCCCCAAACTTATTAAGATATAGGTAAGACTGTAAAAATTTAAAGTATACAATCTGTTGACTTGATACTTAAAAATAGCAAAATGATTACTACAATGGTATTATCAACTCCATCTTATCTGTCACAAAGTTAAATTCTGTGTGTGATCAGAGCCCTAAGGTTTAATATCCTAGTAACATTCAAGTATATAATACAGTGCTATTAGCTATGATCACCATGCTATACATTACATATCTAAACTGTCAATCTTATCATGGTAAAAATAGTATCCTTTCATCAATATCTCCTACCTTTCCTGACCCCCTAAGTCCTGATCACTATCATTCTGTTTGTCAGTTTGTCTTTTCTTAGATTTCACATGTGATAGCAAAACATTATCTGTCTTTCTTTCATTGACTTGGGAAGTTACTTTATTTCTTAAAGCCCTGGTTTACCCAAATGAGACTTTGTTGTGACAGTAACAATCTCTTTTATAACATAATGTTACCACATTGAAACATAATAATAACAGTATATTTCTTCAATGTTGCTATAAGACCATACAACATCATGCATGCACATTGTAACAACAAATGCTATTTGTTGTTATTGCCTCAGGATTTGTACGCAGTCATGTTCTATGTATATATAAGGAGTGTATTGTTTTGTTTTATTGTCAATTTGTATTTAAATAATAACTTTCAAATATTAGGTAAGTTAATCAATTTACCTCTAGAACAGAGGTAAAAAGACATTCTAACTATTGTAGTTAATTTACATGTAGGTAAGCACTTAATATTATATCCTTGTTATAGTCCAATGAAGACTATCAATAGAAAAGTATTATATTCTGGCACACACTATCTCAAAACTATAATAGAAATACTCATATTACTTTACATATTACATAAAATTACATTTAACATTCAAGATATATATTGACTACTCCCAAAAGATTTTACACTGTCTTGTAATTTTAAATTTCTCAATGAAAATAAAACCACATTTTTTATTTCTGAAAGTAAATCTGTATGCCCAATCCACAAAAAAAAAAAAAAAGAAAAGTCGCAGGGTCACAAAAGTCTATATAAACATACATTATTTGAAAACAAAAAGTCATTGTCTTTATGTTCATAATATAAGTTAAGTAATAAAACACTGTTTCTGATTTCTTTCACTCAACATTATGGTGCTAGAATTCTTCTGTGCTGTTTGTTTAGCTATATACTTTGTATTTTAATAGTGTAATGTATTATATGCCATGAGTCATTTTATCTATATGGTATGTATTAAATAAACATTTGGATTGCTATCATTTATATCAGAGATAGTACCTATTTGTAGGTGCTCTATTTTTAAATTTTTTTAAATTTCTTTATTAGGGGATTAATATTTTACAGTCGACAGTAAATACAATAGTTTGTATATGCAAACATTTCTCAGTTTTCCACATAACAATACAACCTCCACTAGGTCCTCTGCAACCCTGTTCCAGGACCTGAACCCCCAACCCAGAGTCTCTTAGTATGGTGCAAGATATCAACCCCAGTTGAAGTTCTGCTTAGTGTTTTCTCTTCTGATCTTGTTTTTAAACTTCTGCCAGTGAATAAGATCATCCCATATTCATCCTTCTATTTCTGACTGATTTCACTTAACATGATTTCCTCAAGCTCCATCTAAGATGCGTTGAAACAGTGAAATCACCATTTTTACTCTGAAAATATCCAATAGTTGTAGTTTATCTATCTCATCATTGAGCTCCTTCATTTCTTTGTTAATTTTTTCTGCCTAGATGATCTCTCAAGCTGAGAGAGTGGGGTGTTTAAGTCCCCTACTATTACTGTGTTGCTGTCAATATGTTGCTGTAGCTCTTTCAGTAGAGGTTTGATGTATTTAGATGGCCTCTTGGGTGCATGCATAGATGTTGATAATTATTAAGTCCTCTGGCAAACGCTAGAAGAAGATTAAATCCTCTTGACTGATTGATGCTCTGAGCACTAAGTAATGTCCATTCCTATCTTTTTAAATTTTCTTTATTTTAAGGTCTATCATGTCAGATATGAGAACAGCTCCTGCTTTTGTGTGTGTGTGTGTGTGTGTGTGTGTGTGTGTGTGTGTGTGTGTGTGTGTGTGTGTTCCATTGGCTTATATGGTAATTTTCCATCCTTCCACTTTGAGTCTGTGTTTGTTTTGTAGAGTTAGGTGGGATTCCTGCAGACAGAATATTGTTGGTTTATGTTTTCTGATCCATTTTCCTACTCTGTTCCTTTTAATAGATGAATTTAGGCCATTGATATTTATTGATATTATAGATTGAAGATACTTTAATGCCACTATTGTAGATTTTTAGAGTGTTCTGATATTTTTAGAGTGTTCTGATATATATTTTTAGAGTGCATGATTATAGTGATATGATTGTTTATAGGAGATCATCCAGAACTTCTTTCAGGGAAAGCATGGTGATAGTTGATTACTTCAACTGTTACTTGTCTGAGAAGGTTTTTATGCCTCTATCTAGTCTGAATGACAGTCTAGCAGGATACAGCAGTCCTGGTTGCAAGCCTTTCTCATTAAGCATTCGATAGATATCTTGCCATTCTCTTCTGGTCTGTAGTGTTTGTGTGGAGAAATCTGCTGCTAATCTTATGGGTTTTCCTCTGTAAGTGAATATCAAGAGTAGAATCCCAGGGTGATAAAGAATGTATGTCTTCAAATTACTAGATAATATCATGGTCTAGGAGGTGGCACAGTGGATAAAGTGTGGGACTCTCAAGTGTGAGTCTGTAGTTCGATCCCTGGCAGCACATGTACTAGAGTGATA
Source organism: Erinaceus europaeus (assembly GCF_950295315.1). Lineage (NCBI taxonomy): Eukaryota > Metazoa > Chordata > Mammalia > Eulipotyphla > Erinaceidae > Erinaceus > Erinaceus europaeus. The sequence goes on from NC_080171.1 coordinate 47,376,462, forward strand.
TCTGGTTCTTTCTCTCTCTCTGCCTATCATTCTTCATGAATAAATATATAAAATCTTTTTTAAAAAAATAAAGAAAATAGCAAAATGTTTTCAGCTGTATCTTATCAATTGACACTTGGCACTACAGAGAATAAGTATCCCTTGCTTTATATCCTTACTAATGTTTAATATGGCCAATTGTTTAATTATTCTGGATTTCTAAAATAGCTAGAGAAATGTTTTCAGAGTTTTAATATATCTACATCCTTTCAATCTTCAGTGGATCTGTTTAAAAAAGAAAAAAAAAAAGAAACCTCTGATTACTGATTTAACCACAAAACCAAGTCTTACCTCATTCCAGTTGGACACTTCAATTTTGCAAATTCTAATCTACAGATTCAATGCAATTCCCCAATGACTTATCCAAAAGTTCATGTGAAACTACACACACACCACAAATATCCACATCATACTGAGAAAAAGAGAGAAAAAATGGAGAAGTCAAGCTCCCTTACTTCAATTTATATTACACAGTAATACTGATTAAAACAATGTAGTATTAGAACAAAAATGAGCCCTCAGACCAGTAGAATGGAATAGAGAGCCCAGAATTAAACCCACACATATATGCACACCTAATATATAACAAGGGGAAAAATTATTCAATGGGGAAAAAAAGAAGACCCCTTCAGTAAATAGAGCTGGGGGAAAAGATAGCCATTTATTGAAGATGAAGAAGGAGGAGGAGGAGGAAGAATAGGAGGGGATGAGGGGAAGGAGGAGGAGAAAGGAAAGGAAGACAGGAAAAGGAAAAAAAAAAAGAAAGAAGATGACAACAAAAAAGAAAGAGACCACTTATCACTATCAACCAAAATAACTTAGACTGAATTAAATACCTGGATATTATACCTAAAACTATAAAATACACTAAAAATATCTGTGAAACACTTTTGGAACTGAGTATCAAAGATGTATTTGAAAACTCAAGCCTATGGGCAAGTGAAATTAAACATGATTAAATAAACAGGACTACAATAAATTGAAAAGCTTCTACTTACCAACAGAAAATTATACAAGGGGAAGCAGACAGCAGCAACAGGGGGAAGATATTTGCAAATCAATAATATGAGAAAGGATTCATATCAAACAACTATAAAGAACTTATACAGCTCAAAATCAACAACAAAATAATCGAATAAAAAATATCAGAATAGATTGCTTCCTAAAGAAAATATGTATTGTCCACTTAAGCATGAAGCCATGATGTACTTCTTTTATCATTAGAGAAATGTAAATTAGGGACCAAGTAGTGGCACACCTAGTTAAAGACACACATTACAGAGCACAAGAACCCAGGTTCAAGCGCCTGGTCCCTACCTGCAGGGAGAAAGCTTCATGAGTGGGAGGTAAAGCAGGACTGCAAGTGTCTTTCCCTCTACCTATCTCCACTTACCTCTCTCAATTTCTCTCTGTCCTATCAAATGAAATAGAAAGGAATAAAGGGGGGGTGGCTACTGGAAGTGGTGAATTTGTTGGGCTTTTAAAAAAAATTTATATTTACTTATTCCCTTTTGTTGCACTTGTTTTATTATTGTAGTTATTATTATTGTTATTGGATAGGACAGAGAGAAATGGAGAGAGATGGGGAAGACAGAGAGGGGGAGAGAAAGATAGACACCTATAGACCTGCTTCACTGCCTATGAAGTGAATCCCCTGCAGGAGGGGAGCTGGGGGCTCAAACCAGGATCCTTATATGCTGGTCCCTGCACTTTGCACCACGTACGCTTAACCCGCTGTGCTACCGCCCAACTCCCTGAAGTGGTGGATTTGCAGTGCTGGCACTGAGCCTGGTGCAAATAAAAAGTAAGTAAGTAAGTAATTACAAGCCACACAATGAGATACTACTTCACTCTGTGAGAATAGGTCATATCAACAAATCAGGAGGTAAATTCTGGAGTGGACATGGAGAAAAAGGAACTCTGTTACACCCTTGCTGGGAATGAAAACTGGTTCAGCCTTTATGGACAGAAGCAATGGAGAATCCTCCAACAAATGAAAGAGAAAATCCATATGATGAATCCAGTAATATAGTATTGACAGGCATATATCCAAAGGACATGATAGCACTAATTTGAAGGGACACACGCACCCCTATATTCATAGCTGCATTATTTACAATAGCCAAGGGGTGAAGCAGATGAAATGCCTATTGACATATGTCTAGATAAAGCAGCTATGGGACATATATTCAAGAAAATACTACTCTACAATTTTGAATTTTTATACTGTGTTCTTTGAGCTATAATTGATGCAACTTTTGATAACTGCTTAGTGAAATAAGTAAGGAGGTGAAAGACAACTGCCAGATGGTGAAGAAGGTGAGTTCATCATTCATAATAGCTTAATAGTATTCCACTGTGTATACATACTACAACTTTCTTAGCCATTCATCTGTTGTTGGACACCTATGTCGATTCTGAGTTTGGGCTGTTACAGATTGTGCTGCTATGCGCATAGGTATATACAGATCTCTGTGGGTGGGTATGTTTTATTTTCTTAGGATATATCATCAGGAAAGGAATTGCTGTGTTATAGAATAGGTTTGTTTCTAGCTTCCACTGGACAGTTGTTCTTTTTTAATTCATTTATTTATTTTTATTAAGAAAATTAATATTTACATGACAATTGTCACATGGGTATAATTTCTCATCTTTCCCTGATAGGGAAATCTAAACACTACTCCCATCACTTATGTCCTCTTTCCCCATCACACATTGAGTCCCCAATAATGACTCAACCCCAGCCCCCCACATCCTTAGCCTTGCTTCAGTAGACCACATGTAGTCCAGGTTTCACCCTGTTTTATCTTTCCCTTCTTGTTTCTTTTGTGTAACATATAACTGAGGTCATCTGGTATTCATTCTTCTGGTTGATCTCACCATGACTTCTTCAAGTTCCATCTAAGAAGAGGCAGGGGAGATGACTTCACAAATTTTAATAGCTGAGTAGTAAGTATTCTATTGTTTATATATAACAACGTTTTAAAAATCATTTTAACCATTCATATGTCATTGGGCATCTAAGTTGCTATGTTTGGGTTATTACAAATAGTGTTGTTATGAATATAGTTCTCTTTGGGTAAGTCTTCTTGTTTTTGTTTTTGTTTTTGTTTTGGTAGATTCCTAGGAGAGAGATTGCCAAATCATAGGATAAGTCCATTTCTAAAGTTATAAAGTATCACCAGATTATCTTCTACAGGGGTTGGACCAATTTACATTTCCACAGATATAAGTATAGAAGCAGTCCTGTGCTCCTTCTCTGTCACCACAAAGCTATTTTGCTTTGCAAAATCTTGGGGAAGAAGGGTACATCTGGTAAGAGGGATTCTTTCAGTTACTACTCTGGGTAGAAAGGATTGTTGAGTATAAGGTCCCTTGATGCCCTCTTCCTCTTGTATCTGTACTCTGTGTTTAATGTTTGTGCTCCCAGAAGCTTTTACAAAAACAATAAGGTGCAGTTATCTGATTCAGTTATTGGATTACTCTGGTAAGAGACTTCTCTTGATTTTCTGTATGGAGGCATGATGTAGGAGAATGAAGTGGCTCATTGTGCCAGCCATGCCTGCTACAACTGCTGGGGTTCAATGTCTACTTATAACATCCAACTACAGTTTCCTGAATCTAAAAGAGACCCCTTGAGTCCTAAAAAGAAATGTGTTTCTAAAACTCTGTGGGCTTAACTCTTTTTTTTTTAATTTCTAAATAGCAATGAGCTTTAATGATATTAACAGCAATTATAAAGTGACAAGGCCAATATTGCTATTACTACAGTGGTGATAAAACATGTGAAATTTTGCTTAAAGGTTTGTGAACATAGATGTACAATATATATATTTTAATTTTTATTTATAAAAAGGAAACACTGACAAAAACCATAGGATAAGAGGAGTACAACTCCACACAGTTCCCACCACCAGAACTCCTTATCCCACCCCCTCCCCTGATAGCTGTCCTATTTTTTTCTTTCCCTTTATTTATTTATTTATTTATTTATTTATTTATTTATTTATTTAAGAAAGGAGACATTAACAAAACGTTCAGCGGGGAAGCAATTACAGAAGCCAGACCTTCCACCCTCTGCAACCCACAAGGACCCTGGATCCATACTCCCAGAGAGATAGAGAATGGGAAGGCTATCAGGGGAGAGGGTGGGATGTGGATATCGGGTTATGGGCTTAACTCTTAAAGAGCAAGGGGAGTGGACTTCACCTGTCATGCTAAAATTACTGGAACTTTACACGCACTTACAGAATCCACTTTCTGGTAGCAACATAAATCTTTCTCCCCATTATGAATTTGCTCTCCAGAGCCCTAGAAACTTGCATGCCCCCAAATTCTGGCCTTTTTCCTACTTGGACCATAATCTACCTATCCATGGGACTCTGCTAGCAGGAGCAATAGTGTTGGCTTCTGAAGCTTGAGGCTATAAAGCTTATCTTCAAGCAGAACTCCCTAAATTGCCTAGGATGGACTACAGTTGCTCTACTTAAATACCAATAGCTGGCATTCAGATTCTGGTTTCAATACTTAGTACATAGTTTTAGGAAGCTACAAAACTTTTATGCTTCTTAGTAAAGTAACTCACTGTAATCATGGAATTTGAGTTCCCCAATGATCTACTCCACCCCATGCTTGGTGGACAATTCACACCCACAACAACATTATTCTCTGCTTTGGAGAGGTTGTGGCCAGAGCTCCAACAGCCCTCTTCCTATTTTTCTATCCCCTGTGAGTTTTTGACTAGCCATCTTCACAAACCCATGTAACACTGTTTAGTTATCCTCTGGCAATACATTGCATGAGTTGTTTCTGGTTATGTTTAAACAGGACCTTTCCTTGGCATAGTCTATTTCACCATATTTTATGGCAAGTTCCTTCACCTATCACATCTTTATTATTATTATTATTATTATAGTTATTATTGTTGTTGATGATGTCGTTGTTGTTAGATAGGACAGAGAGAAATGGAGAGGGGCTAAGATAGAGAGGGGGGAGAGAAAGATAGACACCTGCAGACCTGCTACAGCGCCTGTGATGCAACTCCCCTGCAGGTGGGGAACCGGATCTCCAACCGGGATCCTTACACTGGTCCTTGAACTTCTCGCCATGTGCACTTAACCAGCTGTGCTACCACCGTACTCCCCCCATGACATCTTTATTTTTCAATATTTTAAAATTATTTTTTAAACTTTATTTATTTATTATTGGATAGAGACAGAGAGAAATTGAGGGGAAGGGGAGATAAGAGATGGGGAGAGACACCCACAGCCCTGCTTCACCACTTGTGAAGCTTTCCCCCTGCAGGTGGGGACGAGGGGCTTGAACCTGGGTCCTTGTGCACTGTAGTGTGTGCACTTAACCATGTGTGCTACTGCCTGGCCCCATGACATCTTTTTTTATTCACCTGTAATTCCATGTTGCTGCTATAGAGAAAAATGCAATATGTATATTGCATTTATACACACACATATATATATCCAAATTTGCTGAACTATTATTTTGTATCATTTATTTATTGAGAATTTTTTAATTGTGTGAGACTAAAAAGAAATATTCCACAATTAGTCTCTCAAGCATGAGGTCCTGAGTTCGATCCCCGGTGACACATGTGCCAGAGTGATGTCTGGTTCTTTCTCTCTCCTCCTATCTTTCTCATTAATAATAAAATCTTTTTTTAAAAAAAAAAAAGATTATGAAACTGGTTAGACACTCTACCGGCACTCTACCTGCAGAGGAGTCGCTTCGCAAGTGGTGAAGCAGGTCTGCAGGTATCTATCTTTCTCTCCCCCCTGTCTTCCCCTCCTCTTTCCATTTCTCTCTATCCTATCCAACAACAACGACATCAGTAATAACTACAACAATAAAACAACAAGGGCAAAAAAAGGGAATAAATAAATAGTTTTTAAAAAATCATCATGATCCAGGAGTTGGTGCAGTGGGTAAGGCTTTGAACTCTCAAGCATGAGGTCCTGAGTTCAATCCGCAGCAGCACATATGCCAAAGTGATGTCTGGTTCTTTCTCTCCTCCTGTCTTTCTTGTGAATAAATAAATAAATAAAATATTTTTTTAAAGAGAAAAAAAGAAATATTCCACAATTAGTAACTTCCTATTTTCCTTTTGTGTATTTCTTAATTTTATGCCCTACTAGAGATTAAACTCAGGTCCCACTCCACAATGCATACATTCTACTTCTGAATCACCATCTTGGTCTCAAAATTTTTATTTTGACTATTCTGTATGTTATTGGAAATTAATAACAGTTTTTTTCTTGTCAAATATTATTAACAATTACTAGAAGATTTAGGTATTTTATGAAAGAGAAAATCAGAGATGTCCTCCAACATATGCAATGTTGGGAATTAAACCTGGGGTTTCATGCATGAAAGTCTTCTGTGATATAAGACTGAGTCACTTCCTCAGCCACTTAATTTTTTTAAATGTATTTTTATGTTTTGTTAACATTAATATTTTTATGTATTTATTCTGTGTAGAGACAGAGAGAATTAGAGAGGGGAGGGGAATATAGAGAGATAAAGAGAGGGGCGCCAGGTGGTGTCGCACCCTGTTGAACACACGTTACAATGACAATGTTTAAGGACCAGGTTTAAGCCTCCAGTCTGCACGTGCAGGGGGAAGGTTTTTTGAGTGGTGAAGCAGATGTTTCTCTGTCTTTCTCTTTCTATCACCCTATTCCCTCTTGATTTCTGAATGTTTCTACCCAATAAATAAATAAAGACAATAAATTAAAAGGGGGGGTAAAGAGGCAGGAAGACACTGCTTCACTGCTTATGAAGCTTCTCCACTGCAGGTGGGTACCAGGGGCTTGAACCTAAGTCTTTGCACATTGTACATGGGCATTCAACCAAGTGCACCACCACCCAACTACAATTTTTTTTAATTGTCATTAGAATTTCACTACTTCAGGCCTTTTTTTTTTTTTCAGACAAAGAAAGACACAGATACAGCGACAGAAAGAAAGGGGAAAATACACCACAACACCTAAATTTCCTACAGTACAGGGTGGGGCAAGGCTCAAACTTGGGTCATGTACATGAAGATAGGCACACTACCCAGATAAGTTTATTACATTTCTTTTAGGTATTCTGAATTTGTGGGTATTATTTAGTTTGACGTGAACTTTTTTTTATACTCATAGTAAACTTGTTTTGGTATTAGTAATTGACATGAAAACTACAAAATGAATGGAAAGAGACAGTTCTTTTTCTTTATTCTCAAATTTGAATTATCCCTCAAATATATAGCATAACATTACTGTACTTCCAGTGACTTGATTTACAAATCTTTTTTCATTTTCTATAAACTACAAACTTCATTTTTTTCTTTTTTAAAATAATTTCATTTATACATTTTGGATAGAGACAGAGAGAAACTCTGATGGGGAAGATAAAGAGGAAAAAGAGAGATATCTGCAGCACTACTGTAGCACTTGTGAAACTTCCATTCTGTAGGTGAGGACCAGGGGCTTGAACCTGGTTCTGTGTGCACTTTAATGTGTGCACTTAACTAGGTGTACCACCACCTAGCTCTCAAATCTCATTTCAAAACTCATTTTACATTTCCTTACAGATGTGAGGTTTCTGTGTGACTAAGTTCTGGCTAATGAAATGTGCCCTACACTATAAAAGTAAATAGGATAGTGTACATAAAATAAATATACAGAACAGAAATAAAATAAAAATGGAAAATTAAATTATTCCAGACTTCTATCACATAAATTTTTTATGTAGTTTACTTATAACTGGACAAAACCAAAAAAAAAAAAAAAACATGTTTATGGGAGCATTCTTAGAACTACAGAGCAGTCTATTACATTCTTCTTTTGGTACAATAAAGGCCAAAGATAACAGTAGAAAAAGTTTCACAGCCAGTCTTTCCACTCTCCTATGCAATATCCCCTTCTGTATGGATATTAGAGTTCTAAATGTCTAGATATCTCAAGAACAAGGTGTTTGTTCTGGTTCTAGAACTATCACTTCTTATAGTACATTCAGCACAATATAAAATTGAGGTTAAGTAGGATCAATAATGATATATATATTTGACTCTCCTAACAAGTGAAATCTATCTAAAATAATAACTGATAATTAAAGAAATACCACAGCATTGCTTAGCTCTGGCATATGCTGTGGCTGGGATCAAAACTGGCTCTTGCGGCTTCCAAAGTCTGGTGCTTTGTTGAGACGAATTTCTGTGAGATTCTCACGGTATAAATGTTGATTCACATGATGGTACTGCATTTCTTTCTTATGCTTTATTAATTATACTATTTTTTCTTTTCTTTTTTTATATTTATTTATTTTCCCTTTTTGTTGCCCTTGTTTTTCATTGTTGTAGTTATTGTTGTTGTTGTTGATGTCGTCCTTGTTAGACAGGACAGACAGAAATGGAGAGAGGAAGGTAAGACAGAGGGGGGAGAGAAAGACACCTGCAGACCTGCTTCACCACCTGTGAAGCGACCCCCCTGCAGATGGGGAGCCCAGGGCTCGAACCGGGATCTTTATGCCGGTCCTTGTGCTTTGCGCCACGTGCGCTTAACCTGCTGCACTACCGCCCGACTCCCATTTTTTCTCTTCTTAGTGAATAATTTTAAATGACTTGCCTTCAAGTTTACTGAATTTTCTTTATGTCTGATAAAGTCTGTTGCTGAATAACTATACTGAACTTTCAGTTCAGTTACTATAATCTTTAATTTCAATCTTTGTTTTTTAATTAAAATATCTTCTCTCTGAATTCTTATTTTGTTGATGCATTATTTTTCAGATTTTATCAAACTTCATGACTTCTTTATGTATTCTATGGTAGCTCTATTTCTTTTTGGATTGGTATCTACAGATTTATTTTGTTCCTTTGATTGGACTACTTGATTATGACTCTTTAAGTTACCTGTAATTGAGCAGGTAACCAAATTTTTGAAAAAGCAGCCATCTCTGGCAGTCTTAATGGATTGGCTTCCTATAGAGAAAGAACACTGCAAATTAGCCCAGTGATTCTGGGATTTCATAAACTTTTTCTGTTCCTATGCATACTGATTTCTAATTAGTCAGATTTGTTTTGTTTGTTCTTTGCTTTTTTCTAGGAACTTGTCTGCTTCCTCCCTCTATCTCTCCCCCTTCCCTCTTGATTTCTGGCTGTTTATACACAATAAGTAAAGATAGCAAAACACTTTTGAAAAAAGAGATAGAAAGAATACAAATAGCAAAGATCTCACCCAAACGCAGAATTTAGGAAATAAAGCAAGGGCATGGACCTAGAGCCACTAAAGATGGGGGTAAGGGTATTAGGGGCAAAAGACTGAGTGCCCTACACTGGAAAACGTGGGCTAGCACATATCTTAGAAGTGAAATTTTATCCTTAAAACACATTCTGTAAGAAATATTTCCTCAATAAAAATCACCTTATTCAGAAGGTCTGAAACATACAGAATATCAATAAGAAAGTAACAGAATATTTGACAGTAAATAGATTTAAATTACAAGTTAGGAAATTCAGTGAAAGCAGACAGAAAAAGATTTAAATCAGAGCTAGTCCATCTTCTCCCCAAAACCAACTCAATTCAAGCATTAGTAACAACAGCAAAAAGACCTGCATGAGAAAATTGAATGCCTTGTTAAGGTCCGTATAATGTATCTTATTTTACCAAGCAGTATCATTGCTGTCTCTTTTTGTGTGTATTTCATATCACCCTCATTATATCAAAATACTTATCACATTAGACTTTATATTCTATATAAATGTGAACTGCTTAAATCTCTATATTCACCAAGTAGGTGAAATCATTATTTCTTTCTCATCAGTTTTAAACTCTATGATTTTGTTGAATGAATTCACAGAAAACTTTTATACTGTGGTGTACACATACAAACACACACCTTAAAAAAGAACACACTGCTTAGTTACTGACACCTAATCCTTTGTTTTTCTTAAACTTGAGTCAGCAGAAATGTGAAGCTTGGTAAAACTGCTTGTATTTCCAACTTTTGTGACTCTTGTTTATTCATTAAGCCATTGTGAACTTTGACCTAGTTAGTTCTTTTACAGCTTTTTATACTTGTGTACAATTCACCTGTATGCAGTAAATACTCCCTGTTCTAAATAATCTACAGCAATTTGGCAGGCATGAAGAGACTGGCCAACATTTTGTGTTTTATTCTACAGTAAAAAATTGATTTGTTTCAGAGTAATCTCAACTCTAACTACTAATCTGAATAGGAAGTGCCTGATATTTATAGAGCTACTGGAGAAAGAGAGCATGCTTTCCTTTGTTTATCACAGATTCAATTATAGGATAATCCTTAAAGCAAATCCTAAGTCACCTAAGGGACTCAGCACAAAAGAAAAGGAATTTATAATATTTTAATTATGAATGGAATACAATGGCTCTATACACTGAATCACAAGTTAGATTTTAGAGGGAAATAAAACATAGTAGAGAAGGACAAAGATTTTATCTTTGTTTTTTAGATTTTTTATTTCCCTTTTTGTAATTATTCTGGCACTTCATATTAGAGATACTTGTATGACTTTGCCCTGCCACAGTCAAAAATCATTTTAAAGAATTTTATGTGCTAAATTAAAAATACACAATTTCTATAATTTCAATTCTGCATAAAGTAATTTAGCTTCACAGTCATACTTATGCTAAAACTCTCTGTAACCAGATCACTTTCAAGCATTATCTTTTCATCTGGTAGGTAAAAACATTAATTAATGATGCTTAAAAACATTAGTTAACGATGCTTTAGTTTCCCAGGATAATCAATTCTGAAATGTGTTCAGGCTCTGAAGGAGCTACACATCTACAGTCATTAACAGGGTGGTGGTTGTCAAAGGAAGGGTGGAAAGGTTTGTCCTGCACTGGAGAGAAAAGGCACATTGGTGGTAGGCAAGGTGGGCTAGCACACATTTTTTTTATTGGGGGGATCAGTGGTTTATAGTTGACAGTAATATATAGTAATTTGTACATGCATATCATTTCCAAAGTTTCCACATACCAATATAACCTCCACTAGGTATTCCTCTGTCATCATGTTCAAGGACCTGAACCCCCCCTCTACCCCAGAATCCTTTACTTTGGTAAAATATGCCAACTCCAGTTCAAGATCTGCTTTGTGTTTTCCCTTCTGTCCTTGTTTTTCAATTTCTGTCCATGAGTGAAGTCATCTCATATTCATCCTTCTCTTTCTGGTTTATCTCACTTAACATGATTCCTTCATGCTCCATCCATGATGAGGTGAAGAAGGTAAACTTACCATTTTTAATTGCTGAGTAGTGTTCTGTTATGTATGTATACCACAACTTAGTCATTCATCTGTTGTTGGACACCTGGGTTGTTCCCAGGTTTTGGCTATTACAAAGTGTGCAGCTATGAACATAGGCTTACACAAATCTTTTTTTTGAATAGGTGTGTTTAGTTCTATAGGATCTAAGCCCAAGAGAGAGGGGATGCATTGGATCGACTTTCCCGTGGTGCATCTCGTGAGTACCCATTCATTGGGGAAACTGACGATCCTTCCTAGCCGACATGGATCCCAGTCACTTTCAAAGCCAGCAACAAGCAGCTCCTGACAGCTTTCAAGCTGTTGGTCCTGCTCTTCAAGTCCTCCAACTTAATGTTGAGGGGCTGTCCTTTGCCAAACACGTTCTTATTGGTCAATTGGTGATACAGCATCAGGCAGATGTTATCTGCCTACAAGAAACACATATAGCAGTCGATGAAGCTGCTCGATTCACCATCTGTGGATTCGATTTAATATGCTATAATCTCCATCCTAAACATGGCCGAGCCATCTATGCCAAATCATGTCTTGCGGACGTTTACCATACGGCCTCTTCAACCTTCTACAACTCCATTACTATTGGAACTATTCAGCTTGTCAACGTATATAAGCCTCCCACTGCCTCATGGGATAACGAGGTCCTGCCTAGCCCGAATCACCCAGCCGTTTACGTTGGAGACTTTAATAGTCATCACCAAGACTGGGGATATTCCTCCACTCGTGCTGACGGCTCTATCTTAGCCGACTGGGCTTCAGCGAATGACCTCTCCCTACTATACGATCCCAAACAGCCAGGCTCTTTTCACAGTGCTAGATGGAATAAAGACTTGTCACCCAACCTGTGCTGGATTAGCACAGTCAGCCAAGCCTTTCCCGCTACGAGACAAGTTCTCAAGATCTTCCCGCACAGTCATCACCGCCCAGCTATCATCCACATTGGTCTCCAGCTCCCACTGATTCTGTGCTCGGAGAAACTAAGATGGAACTTTCGGAAAGCAAACTGGCGTCTGTTCAGTGATCTTACCAACAAATCTATTCCTGTAATTCCAATTAACTCTATCCCCTCTGAAGATTCCTACAGGCGCTTCCGCCAAGCCATCTTCAAAGCAGCTTCCCAAGCCATTCCTCGTGGGAGACGTGCTTACTATACGCCTTGTCTTGATGCTGAATGCGAGCAACTACTAAAGCAGTATGAAGAGTCGGGCGACCCAGATGTGGCTGACCATCTCATTGCCTCCCTGGATGCAGCACACCAAGCCCGCTGGCAACAACTCACGGAAAGTCTGAATTTCATCCACTCAAGTAGGAAGGCCTGGGAGCTTCTTCACAGACTGGGTGCCAATAGCCAACCCCCTCCCGTCTCCCATCCTCCCGCATCTCCAAACTCAGTGGCCAGTCACCTAACTCAAGTTGGACGTGCTAAGATCGACCCAGTCTGGAAAAGAGAAATTGCCCATGAGTGGTCATCCCACTTCAGGTTATCTTGTCCATCTCCAAAACTCTCTCCCTTTACACTGTCTGAACTGGAAGACGCTTTGAAGAGGGTTAAACTGGGTACAGCTGCTGGCTATGATAACATCACCCCAGAATTCATTCTTAACCTGGGTCCCGCGGCAAAGAAGTGGCTTACTTCATTCCTGTCCAACATCTTGGAATCTGAGTCTATGCCCAAAGCTTGGCATAGTGTGAAGATTATAGCGGTTTTGAAACCAAAGAAAGACCCAACACTGGCCTCCAGCTATAGACCAATTTCTCTCCTCTCCGTGTGTTACAAACTCCTTGAGAGGCTGCTTCTGTCACGTATTTCTCCTCTTACAGAGAAATTCCTATCACCCGCCCAGGCTGATTTCCGCCCAGAAAGATCTACCTGCGAACAAGCCCTGGCCCTCTCAACTTACATTGAAAATGGATTCCAGAAGAATTTAAAGACGGGTGCTGTCTGTTGATCTCACAGCAGCCTATGACACGGTTTGGCACCGTGGTCTCCTAGTCAAGATCTCAAGATGCCTGCCTCCATGGCATCATTTCTTCTCCAAAACAGAAGATTCCAGGTGCATCTGGGTAACAAGTCTAGCAGATGGAGACTTGTCTCAAGTGGCCTCCCCCAGGGCTCTGTTCTGGCTCCTACACTATTTAATATTTGCATCAATGACCTCCCGGAAACTTCTTCAAGGAAGTTCATCTACGCCGATGACATCTGCTGTGCAACTCAGGCATCCAAGTTCGACATCCTCAAGGAAACACTCACGAAAGACATGTCTCTGATATCTGATTACTGTAAAAAATGGCGACTAATCCCTAGCACTGCAAAAACGGTATCATCTGTTTTCCATCTACACCATGCCTTGGCCTCGTGTGAGCTTAATGTGCAGCTTGGCGATAAGAGAATCCGGCATGAAGCCCAGCCAGTCTATCTTGGCGTTACTCTCGATCGCACTCTGTCATTTCACGAACATCTCATAAAAACTGCAGCAAAGATGGGCGCGAGGAATAACATCATTGCAAGACTGTCCAGCTCCTCATGGGGCGTGAGCGCTTCCACACTACGATCATCATCTCTGGCATTATGCTATTCCACTGCAGAATACTGTGCCCCAGTATGGTTCCGTAGCCCCCATGTCCACTTGGTCAATTCCAAATTATATTCCTCCATGAGGATAATTTCTGGAACCATCTGTTCCACCCCGGTTCCATGGCTGCCAGTTCTTAGCAACATCGCCCCACCAGATATTCGTCAGGATGCGGCATCATCTAAGTTCATTTCCCACGTCTACGCTCGACCGGACCTGCCAATATACGCGGATATCTTCACCCACCCTGTTCAACGCTTGACGTCTCGTCACCCAATCTGGTCTCCTATGCCTACACTGAACTTCTCTGTTCCAGACTCTTGGAAACAGAGTTGGCAGTCAGCTGAGGTAAAGAACAAACACCTCATCACGGACCCCTGCAAGCGTCAACCCAGCCTTGACCTAACACGTTATGACTGGGCCCTCCTCAATCGCTATCGAACAGGCCATGGCCGGTGCGCCTCTATGTTCCATCGCTGGGGAGCCAGAGACAACCCAAACTGCCCCTGTGGCTACAGACAGACTATGACCCACATAGTCAACGACTGCCACCTCTCCAGATTCAAAGGAGGTCTCGAAACTTTACATCAGGCTCAACCTGACACTGTTGACTGGCTACAGAAGAAGGGCAAACGCTAGAAGAAGCAGCCCAGGAGAGAAATTGCAGGGTCATAGGATAGGTCCACTTCTAGCCTTGTGAGAGTTCTCCAGACTGCTCTCGCCAGGGGTTGGACTAATTTACATTCCCACCAGCAGTGCAGGAGGGTTCTTTTCTCCTGGCTACCTCTCCAGCATTTATATTTGCTGCCTTTTCTGCTGTGTGACATTCTCACAGGAGTGAAGTAGTATCTCATTGTTATCTTTATTTGCATTTCTCTGACAATCAATGACTTGGAGCATTTTTTCATATGTCTGATGGCATTTTGAATCTCTTCTTTGATGAATATTCTCTTCATATCCTCTCCCCATTTTTGGATGGGGTCACTTGGTTTTTTGCTACTGATTTTGGTGAGCTCTTTATATATTTTGGTTATATATTTTGGCTAGCACACATTTTGAGAATATGTAAAACTGGAATCCTGAAACAATGGATTTATGATTCATTCCCTCCATAAAAATCAGATGAAGGAGGAGGAGGAGAAAGAAGAAAGAAGAAAAACAACAACAGGGGAAAAAGAGTAAAAAAGAAAGAAAAAATCTAAGAACTGGGACATAGTTCACCTAGTAAAGTACATACCTGAACATTGCAATGTCCTGCGTTCAAGTCTAAACACCACAGACAGTACTGAGGGACCCTCCATGTTTGGTGGTACAACGCGGTGTTTATTTCTGCCCCCTCTCTCCTATTCTCTTCCTTACTCCCTCTTCTCACTCTCCAAATTAAAATAACAATAACAGTAATAGTAATAATAATAATAATACAGGCCAAAGGCCATGAGTCTACCGCCCATCCAGGTCCACAAAATAATAAATAAATAGAGTAATTACTTACGAATTTCATAAGGTATCAGCAGTTTTATCTGAGAACACTGTAGTTCTGTGATTCAAAGAAGGGACAGTACCATAAAAGAGATGTTATCTCAAATAAATAAAGGGTTTCATATTCCATAAATGCATAAAACTTGAAAGTAATTCTTAAATCACTGAAGCATGTCTGTTTACTTGTGTTAGATTATATTAATAAACATAAGTGGGAAATGATATGCTTCATTCTACCATCATTTTGCTATTAAGATTCAGTGCAATTTACTTTTTAATTATTTACAGTTTTACATCATACTTAAGGGTAAATTTTAGTCTCTTTCTTGGTTTTAGTGTTTTCTGAAATACAGTATTTGTTGTAATTTTTCTTTTAAATTTTCTAATAATATATACATTATCATTACATATTCAGTAATTTTTAAGATAGCACTAAGATGTTATTAATCAAAATTATTTTTTAAAAAGTCACTGGATTATAATTTAATGTTTTCAAATATTCTTTTTTATAACCTATGGGTCTAGCCGTGATGCACTTAGCTAAGTGCCCCTGGTCCCCACCTATACTGGGGAAGCTTCATAAGTGGTGAAGAAGTGCTACAAGCATCTCTCTCTCTCTCTCCCTCTATCCCCTGTCCCACTCAGGTTCTTTCTCTCCCATATTAATTAATTACTTAATTTTTTCAAAATTATTTTTAAAAATCTCATCCTTCTTTTTATAACCTATAAAATGATTCAATTTTCCTAATACTAGAATTCCTTAGATAAATGTTTGGGAAACTAAAATTCCTTTCTCATTCTACATTTTTGTTTGTTTTACAAAAAGTAGCACAGTTTAGAAATATTTTTTCATGGGGGCAGGCAGTGGCACACCTGGTTGACTGCACACTTTACAAAGAGCAAGGACCTGGTTTCAAACCCCCATCCCACCTAAAGAGTGGAGACTTCACAATCAGTGACTCTTTTACTTCCCTCCCTCTCTATCTTACCCTTTCCTCTCAATTTTCTCTATCTCTATCCAAAATAAAATTAATATAAAACAACGATATTCTTTGCTTATAAAAGGTATTTAATTCTCTTCTATGGAATTTTGTATTAAACATGTTGGAAACAAATTATGGGGACAGAGTGGGAGATGGAGATGAAACTATAAATTCAAATTCAGTGAGAAGAATTTTGCAGAAAACTGAGAAATTCTACACATGTACAAACAACTGCATCTACTGTATACCATAAATTCCCCCCCACCTCCATTAAAAAATAATCAGTGATTTACAGTTTTATAGTTTGAAAAGCTAATGGGAATCAGTGCCTCAAACTAAGACAAGTATGAAGAGGTGGATAATAAGATTAGCAGTAGTGACAATATGCAATGCGGGGTGGGGGGGGGAGAATAAAGGTAAAATATAAGTGATTATGCTAACTCACTGAACCCTACCACAAATTCCCCTTCTCCAAACACTAGAAGGAAAACTCATTTTAACATTGAGGTTGCCAACGCTAATCTGAAAGATGGACCTCAGTTCAAGAGAAGCACGTAACACCTTATAATTTAGATCATCCCTTGGGGCTGAAAGATGAAGTATAACATAACATACTCCATAGCCAGAGGATAAATAGGCTTGGATTACCAGTGCATTATCTGTCTGCCCTCATCAGAAATATAAACCTTCTCCACAAGCTTAAGATAAAACAGGAGAAGCCTGATCATTTCACTGCAACAAAACCATGCGAAGTGCAACAGCTATCTTCCTGTCAGATATGGCATATGACTCCCTGCCTAGTCCAGCGGGGATTGTACCTAGAAGAATTACAACTGAGTTTTTTTTTTGAAGGTACCCTTTTCTCTGACACATTAACTAATATGATGACCTTATTTTTATGTAAACAACATGATAAAAGTTGCATAAAATCTACAAATGGCATGGAGAAATCCTACCAGTAGCAGTACCACCCTGAGACATGTCTTGAAAGTTAATAGCTTTGTGGAATGTGGCTGTCTCTTGATAATATTTAAGTTTCCATATCCAAGAAAAAAGGGTTATTTGCAGACATTTTTCTCTTTGCAAAAATACAAAGAAACCTGTAATAAAACTTTGGAGTTCATTTCTTTTTTTTTATTTCTTTATTGGGGAATTAATGTTTTACATTAGACAGTAAACATAATAGTTTCTACATGCATAACATTTGCCAGTTTTCCATATAACAATACAACCCCCACTAGGTCCTTTATCTTTTTTTTTTGGACCTGTATTCTCCCCACCCCAAACCCCAGAATCTTTTATTTTGGTGCAATTAGAGATCATTTCTACAGAGATAGCCCTAAATCTGTAAATACTAAAAGTGGACTTTAGTACTTTTATTTCTTATCTTAATATTACCATCAGTTATTTCCTTCCCTGTAAATATTTTATAACCCACCCACTGTATGTAAGTCAGAATAAATCTATCCCAAGGAAATCATGTGTTCTTATCTAAACAATACAAGTGTTAAAGACAAAGCTCCCACTAAAAATTAAGAATGTTAAAGAAATAATAAAAGAAGTGAAATTTTATTTATTTTTGTTTGTTTTAGAAAATGTATTTTTAAAAATACATTTTAAATTAAAATACATTTTGAAATTAAAAATTTCAAAAACAAACAAAGCAATCCTTTTTAAGCACTAAAATATAATATCTCAGAAACTAATAAAGGTAAGCAAATTATTTGCAAAATTCAAGAAAACGGATGAATCCATTTTTGTTAAATGGGTAACTACTTCCATCAAACAATTATTGAGTAAAGTTACATTTCAGACTTATTCTAGAAAGAAATATAAATACACATTCACATTTAGAGACACATACAGTGTATATGAATGTATACAGATATAGATACACATTATTTTAAAACAAAAAAAAAAGTATGGAGGTCGGGCTGTAGTGCAGCGGATAAAGCGCACATGGCATGAAGCACAAAAACTGGAGCAAAGATCCAGCCCCTGGCTCCCCACCTGCAGGGAGGTCGCTTCACAAGCAGTAGAGCAGGTCTGCAGGTGTCTATCTTTCTCTCCCCCTCTCTTTTCCCTTCCTCTCTCCATCTCTCTCTGTTTTATCCAACAACAATGACAGCAATACCAAAATAATAATAACAATGATAGACAACAAGAACAACAAAAGGGAAAAAATAGCTTCTAGGACCAGTGGATTCATAGTGCAGGCACCAAGCCCCAGTGATAACCCTGGAGAATTAATTAACTAATTAATTTAATTAAATGAATTAATTAAAAGTAGGATCAACTGTTACAAACACATGTCCTATAAATCCCAATAGTGGAGAAATAGCCCAAGTTCAAGAACTGTGACTGGATAGGACAAATAGCTCACTTCGATAGTATGCTGCTTTGCCATGTACGTATGTGACACAGGTTATAACCTGGCTTCCAAAACATTAAAAAAAAAAAAAAAGCTTTGGTGTTGTGGCCTCATTTCACTCTCCCTCTCTATTTATGACTTTCTGTCTTGATCAACAACAAAAAATATTCACAGATTAAATAAAGATTTCATCTTAATAAAACTGAGACAGAAAAATGGGCAAATATGTTAAAAGTAACTCACATTATTAGATTGTCTATTCTTTTGCATTTCTGAAATTTTCTATAAAAAATATTCCTATGGCAGGGGAGAAAGCATAATGGTTATGCAAAAGACTTTCATACCTTCATACCTGAGGTTCCAAAGCCCCAGGTTCAGATCTCTGCAGCACTATAAGCCAGAGCTAAGCAGTGCTCTAGTAAAAATAAATAAGTAAGCAAATAAATAATGCACTCCTCAAAAAAAAAAAAGCAAGAACTGCATATTGTTTTTTCTCTTTCAACTAAACCTGTCACTATATTGACACAAACTTTAATTTATTTTATGAATTTGTTCCTCACTGGAGCGTAATTAATTACTGCTTGGAAGTAAAAAGCTTCATTTTCCCAAATCCCCACTCTAGTCCTTTAATTTGGAGTTTTGTGAAGCCATTTATATTGTTACTTGTAGTTAGGTAGTCAAGAAGAGGATATTTAAATTTTAACATAGGAATAAGACTAGTGATGGAGTAAGAGTTTATGGAGTTTTAAACCTCATCAGTCCTCCCTTTCCCTGTGACAGAAATGTTAGCAAAGAAGTTTTTTCAAAATCAAATTAATCTCAACCTTCCCTTTGGGAAACTTACCAAAAAAGGGGGTGGGGAGAAATTCTAATATAAAGTCATGAGAAATATGCATTAAAATCCTATTTAGAAGAGGGGAAATATCTGCATATTGCATCAATGATATTAACTGTCCTTCACATGTTTCTCTGTAATAGTAGTTAAAGGATACTTTTAAATATTTTCTTTAAATTATCTTTATTTAGTGGACAGAGACAGCCAGAAATTGAGAGGGAAGGGTGGGATAGAGAGGAAGAGAGACAGAGAGACACCTGCATAACTACTTCACCACTCTTGAAGCTTTCCCCCTGCAGGTGGGGTACAGGACTTGAACTTGGGTCCTTACACATTGTAACATGCACTCAAACAGGTGTGCCACCACCTGGGCCCTAATAATTTATTTATTCATCATTTTTATCTAGTAACATTTGGAAGTCTACTGCATTCACTGTACTGATGGTTCTATCATAAACATTACTGTGTTACTATTATCCTTCTAAAATGTTATCATTTAATTGAATAAAAGGAATTTTGATAAAAATTTTCTTGGGATGACCATTTGATATTTGTATGTGATCTGTTAAGACTGGGTTTTGAATTCTGTCATGATTTAAGTACCACTGCAAAAAGATGAAATTAAATTGCATTTTCCACTAGTTATACAGGAAACTCATAATTTTCAACAATGTGCCAATACTCAGGAACAAGAATATTATAAAAGAAAAAAGTATTTGATAGCCTAAACCCATATCTGAAAAACATCTGGTTCACTATGTAGTGCATCATCAAAGGCTCAAAAAGAGATTTTTTTCTCTCCTGTGTTTTCATATTGTTCTCTTCTCAGGAATTTATTTATTTATTTATTTATTTATCTCTATTACCACACTGGGTTTGATGCCTGCACTATGAATACACCACTCCCAGTGGCCATTTTCTTCTGTTTTGATTTTTCTTCTTTTGTTGATAAAAACAGAGAAATTGAAAGGGGAGAAGGACACACACAAAAAGAGAGACAAAGCATTGCTTCAATGTTTGTGAAGCTTCCCCCCACCCCCAAACATCCTCTGCAGGTGGGATCCTGGAGTTTGAACCAGGGCTTTACATATGATCTTTACCAGGTGTACCATCACCTGGCCCTCAATATCTTCTTCACCATTTTGCTTAAAGCAGCTCTGCACTGGGAGAAAAGTACAATCACAGACTAAACAAGGGATAGAAGGGGGGCCTGGCAGTGGTGCACCAGGTTAAGCACATACTGTGAAGTGCAAGAACCAGTACAAGGATCCCCGTTTGATCCCCCAGTTCCCCACCTTCAGGGGGCTTGATACATAAGTGGTGAGGGAGGTCTGCACGTGTCTCTCCCCCATCTCTGTTTTCCCCTCCTCTCTCACAATTTCTGTCCTGTCCAACACCAGCAACAACAATGGAAAAAAGATGGCCGCCAGGAGCAGTGGATTCCTGGCTCAGGCACCAAGCCCCAGTGATAACCCTGGAGGGGAAAAAAAAAAAAAAAAAAAAACAGGGGAAGAAGTATAAACTATAGGATCAACAAATATTGCATATTATACCTTTATTAATCGATTAGTCATATTTTTCCCCAACCAGCCAAAAACAATCTTTCTAAGTTCAATTTTATTCATTGTTATGTAACACCTTCCAAAGGCAACACATTATCTATGAGAAAAGTAAAAACCCATTGCAAGGCACACAACACTGGTTTTTACTTATTTTCTCTTTCACATTATAATCTAGCAATACCAGATTTACTCTATTTCCTGAGCAAATAATGATGAATTGTGCATGCTGATGTCTATTATGTTTCCTCTGCTTGCAATCTTGTAAATCTTGACTATGCTGACTCATACTTAAGACTCAGCTCCTAGATCTCTTTCCAGAAAACTACTCATGAACTCTGAACTCAGACTGAACCATGAACTTCTCTTGTTAATCCCATGGCACCCTCTACTGTTTTCCATTACAGTGTATATCAGATAAAACTTTAAACTGGCTTAAAATCCCATTATCTCTATGAAGTCTCCTTTGACCACTCCGCGAAAACATTATTTTTATCATCTCTTAGACTCTAACGACTCTTTTAACCTTCATAAACATTTTAGTGTTTTTTTTCTTTCTTCCTGTTTTTTAAACTCCTACAATGCTGCCTGATTATACATATTAATAAATGTGTAGTCCCATGGGATTTTCAAAGTAAACCAAGTTCCCAAATTACTTAGTTATAATAATAAGTATCTATTGCCTTCTTAAACTCTAAGACAGCAAGGAACTTTCCTCATTCTCTATAAACCCATATTTCTCCTAGTCATGGAACCTCTATGGCTTTGCTCATTTTTCTTCATGCTTCTCTTGGCCCATACCATCTGATACTGCATCTGCTGATCTCAACCAAATCAATGCAACCAGTGCCACTTCGACATGTTTCACTTGGGACTGTGTCCAAAGACGCCAGGCCTAAGATGTCAGCCCTCCAGCTCCAATTCTCTGGTGAGACCTTTCCTAACTTATAGGACTCCATTTCGGGTTGTGCACTTCCTAACAAAGTTACCTAACCTAGATATAGACCAGGGCCCATGAGTCATGTATACATTAACTGGGGAAAATATATATGTTATGTTAAAGTAAAAGTGTGCAATAGTCTACAATGAATCAATAAGTGCAACAAAAAAGTAGAAAGACACCATATGATGTCGTGTATGATATAGCAAATTCTAACAATGGGATCTTCAAAGTTAACCCAACTGCCAAATAATTTGATTATAGTAATAACTATCTATTGCTTTCTTAAACCCTAAGACAGCAGGAACCTCCCACTTCCTATAAAGCCCAGACAAAGTAAGGACTACAAAAGCTGAATAAGGGCAAGAGACTGGCATACTTTAACGATGACTCTTGGTTCACTATCAGTCCACCTCATCAGTTGGGGCCCTACTCGGGAAGCCTGAGATTCCCACACAGACATGATGGGCCTAGACCTCGACTAAATATGTCTCTCCATTGTCACTGGGCATCTCCATCAGAAACAACACAATAGACCCCTTTGTGGGCCCCCATAGGTCTTTGCCCTCAATGTGGATCAACAACAGTAGAGAATGTTCCATCCTCCAAAGGAAGGCTAGATAACATACTCTATCTACCACCTGAGGAAGATGGGTCCTGAAATTGGTACAGCCTGGAACAATCCTATAGACCACAGAATGTGAACTCGGACCCACAGGGATGCAGAGGTTACATAGGCTCCTATGCTGAATATGGGCCCCAAATCAAATTTATAGGGTTTATAGTCATGACATCATCTCCCCAGACAATAACTTGGGTTCACCTGCCTATTAAATGTCAGGCTAGTAAAGTCATGGGCCCCTTGGAATATACCTAAAATAGACCTACTAGCTTTTTCCAGAACGGAGACCCCAAATCTTCATCTGCAATATTCTTGCCTTTAGGTCATGATTAGTCAACAATTTTTTCTTCTTTCTATCTTAACTCTTTTTCAGCCACCAGGTTCCAGATGTTAACATGATGCCAAACAGACTTCCCTGGACAGACGACCCCACTAATGTGTCCTGGAGCCCCACTTTCCCAGAGCCCTGCCCCACTAGGGAAAGAGAGAGAGAGGCTAGGAGTATGGATTGACCTGCTAATGCCCATCTTCAGAGGGGAAGCAATTAAAGAAGCCAGACCTTCCACCTACTGCACTGCATAATGACCCTGGATCCATAATCCCAGAGGGATAAAGAATAGGAAAGCTATCAGGGGGGATGGGATACTGAGTTCTGATGGTGGGAACTATGTGAAGTTGCACCCCTCGTATCCTATGGTTTTGGTCAGTGCTTCCTTTTTAAAATTATTTTTTTTAAGACACCATAAAGTATTTAATCAAGTATTTTCTACTTAGACCTAGATACCTTCCTCACCTACTTCCTATTTCGCTTCCCTCAATCACTCTAAGTCTAACTTTTCAGATGAAAAAAACTGGAAAAGGGCAAGAGACTGGTACACTTTAATGATGGCCCTTTTGGTCAATACCAGGTTACCTCATCATCTGGGCCTGCAGTCAGGGAATCCTGGAATTCCTACATATATATGATGGGCCTAGACCTCTCTTCACCATCACTGGTCATCTTCTTCAGGAACATCATAAGTGCTCTTGTGGGCCTCTACAGGACATTGTCCTCAATGTAGAACAACAATGGTAGAAATTGCCCCACTCTTGAAAGATAGGGCTGGGTCAACATACTTTGCCAATCAAGAAAGACTGGTCCTGAAATGAGTCAGCCTTGAATGTTCCTAGCCATGACCATTGAATGTGAGCTCAGACTGACAGGGATACAAAGGTTACACAGGCTCCTGTGCTAAATACAAATAGACATGGGCCCTAGGTCAGATCGATGGTGATTATAGTTAATGGCATTTATATAACTTTCCCATATTTGGAAGCTTCTCTCTATTCTGATCCAGTTTCCTACTCCTATCTTCAACTCTGGCAAAATACCTAGCCCACATGCATGTTAGCTGTTGGGCTCAGGCAAAAATTAGTAAAGTCATAGGCCCCTTTATGTACACTGTTATTAACATATAATTATTTAATTAATATGAGAGTGGAAAAATTGATTGAATGTCTCAAACTTTTTAATGCACAGACTATAGGCTAAGTCTTTGAAATGTTGTCTCTCTTAAAAGCTTAGACCAGGGAGAACAGAAACAACTGGTGGCATTACTCTATAATACAGAGCTATATACAAATAATGTCAGAGGACATAAATTATGGTGATGTTGTGTATGATACAGCAAATACTAACAAAGGAATTTTTTCAAAGTTCACCCAAATGACAAATAATTTGATTACAGCAAATCTATTGCCTTCTTAAACCCTAAGACAGCAGGAACCTCCCACTTCCTCTATAGAGCCTATATTTTCCCCAGTCCTGGAACCTCTAAGATGGGGCTCACTTTCCTACATGCCTCTCTCAAGTCATACCAAATGATATTGCATCTGCTGATCCAACCTAATCAATGCAACAAGTACCAACTCAGCATGCTTCACTTCAGACTATGTCCAGCGATGTCAGGCATGGAATGTCAACCCTTCAACCTCATTACTCAGTTAGATCTTTCCTTTTTCACAGGCTTCTCTAATTCCATTTCAGGTGGTTCATTTCCTAACAAAGGAATTCCAAACCTAGATATATACCAGGTCCCATGAGATAGGGCATATGTTCACATGTATCCATAAATTAGGGCAAAATATATACCTGAAAGCAAAAGTGCACAATAGCCTGCAGTGAATCAGTATATGCAGCAATCAAGTAGAATGACCTAAAAAGACACCATAAACTTCATAATGAAATAGTGTCTACCTAGACTTAGATACCCTCCTCACCTACTTCCTATTATATTTCCCTCACTCACTTTAAAGCTAACCTTATCAAAGTAAGAACTGCAAAAGCTAAATAAGGGCAAGAGACTAGCATACTTTAACGATGACTCTTTAGTCACTATCAGGCTATCTTATCAGCTGGGGCTCTAGTAGGGGAGTCCTGAGATTCCCACACAGACATGATGGGCCTAGACCTCCAATAGATCCGTCTCTCCGTTGTTACTGGTTGTCTCTATCAGAAACAACACAATAGACCCCTTTGTGGGCACCTATAGGACCTTGCCCTCAATGTGGATCAACAAAAGTTGAAAATGTTCCATCCTCTGAAGGGAGGCTGGACAACACACTCTTTTCCACCTGAGGAAGATGGGTCCTGATATCTGGGCAGCTTGGAACATTCCTACTCATGACCACAGAATGTGAGCTCAGATCTATAGGGATGCAGAGGTCGCATAGGTTCCTAAGCTGAATATGGGCCCCAGATCAGATCAGATCACCTTTCCCATATTTGGGAGTTACTCTCTTCCCTGATCTAGCTTTCTGGTCCTTTCTCCAGCCATGACATCATCTCCCTAGACTATAATTTGGATTAATCCGGATATCAGATGTCAGGCTCAGGGAAAAAAAAAAAACTAGTATAGTCATAGGCTCTTTAGAATATAACTAAAATAGGACTACTAACTACCTACAAAACAGAGATGACCCCAACTCTTCATCTCAACTATTCCAGCCTTTAGGTTCATGATAAGTCACCAATTCATTCGGCTCTATATGTTAACTCTTTTCAGCCACCAGGTTCTAGATGTTAACATGATGCCAACCAGACTTCCCTGGACAGATGACGCTACCAATGTGTTCTGGAGTCCCCACTTCTCCAGAGCCCTGCCCTACTAGGGAAAGAGAGAGACAGGCTGGGAATATGGATCAACCTGCCAATGCCTATGTTCAGTGGGGAAGCAATTACAGAAACCAGACCATCTACCTTATGCACTGCATAATGACCCTGGGTCCATACTCTCACAGAGATAAAGAACAGAAAATCTATCAGGGGAAGGGATGGGAAATGGAGTTCTAGTGGTGGGAACTGTGTGGAGTTGTACCCCTCTTATCCTATTTTTTTTTGTCAGCGTTTCATTTTTACAAATATTTTTTTTTTAAAGTCATAGGTCCCTGGGAACATACCTAAAATAAACTTCCTAGCACCTTCTAATGTTGTAGAGCTAGATGTTGTAGTGCGCGGGCCACAGAGAAGAGAGAGAGAGGGTCCGGAGCGAAGAGGAAACACAAATCTTTATTCGCGCTGGCACCTCAGAGTTGGGTGTTAGAGAAGCAGGTTGGGCCACGTGGAGGTAGAGAAAATGGCCGCCTCATGCAGTAACCTTTCCTGCGTCTGAACACCAGAGTGGAGCACCGGCAAGAGAGTGAGGTGCGGAAAACGAAGGGTTTTTATAGGAGTAGCTTTCGCGAGAATGGGAAGGGGGAGGAGTAACCATAGCACTCCAGGATAGGATGATAACTCTCATGAGAATGGGAGGGGGGAGGAGTAACCAGAGCACTCCAGATATTGCGGGGATATAGACAATGTCCTGAGGGCACAACATGGCTGAACAGGCACTCCAAGAATGTCCCATCTCTCCAGGGAACTAGCAGTAGCCTGAGGGGACAACATGGCAGATGTGACTGCATTGGCACAATTTCCCAGCATCTCCCCCTTTCCTTTTATCTAATGCCCAGGGCAACAATGTGTAAAGTCTATGAACTACTCAGGGTCAGTCTATGAAAAACCAGCAACATGAAGGGAAGGAAAATGGTTATCTATTTGTCCTGGAAACCCCAGGAAGCTATGGCAAAGCGGGAATGATGGCGTATAATCCACTCTGTATCTGTGAGAGAAAAGGGCAGAATAATTAAATCCGGTTCTTTCCCTAAGACCTGCACAGACCTATTTCTCCCTTGGCGAACCATGAATGCTAACGCGTCTATCTCAGTGAGGAGTCTTGGAGCTCCTCCTACTGGTGTGTGAAGCCACTCAAGAACCCCACGGTCTTGCCACAATGCCCCTACTACTGTGGGGGTGGAGTTGAAGATTAGAAGGTTTACCAGAGAGGAGGGGGAGAATCGAACAAGGTACATGCCCTGGAGGGCCTGGTTAACCCTTTCCAGTGCCAAGGAGGCCTCGGGAGTTAACTTACGTTTTGAGGAGGGCTGTTTGTTTCCTTTTAACAGGTCAAACAGTGGTTGGAGGCAGCTTGTAGGCAGATAGAGATACTGCCTAAGCCAATTTAAATTTCCTAGAAAACTTTGTAAAGAAGCAAGAGTAAGGTTAGAAGCAAAGGTGACATTAGGTTTTAAGGGACGAATTTGCGTTAAAGAAATCTCTGAACCTAAGAAAGATATTGGAGGAATTAGCTGTATCTTCTCAGGAGCAACATTAAGGCCACTTTTCTTTAATGCAGGAATGAGAAAATCACGTAAGGCATAGAGATCTGTATCTGATTTTCCCCATATTAAAATATCATCTGTATAATGAAAAACATTAAGGCCCTTATGAATATATGGGACAAGGGCAGATTTAACAGCCTCCTGACAAATTATAGGACTGTTGGCCATACCCTGGGGCAGCACCACCCATTCAAATCTGTCAGCAGGGCTGGTGTTATTAATAGAAGGAACAGAGAAGGCAAAATGTTTACAATCTTGTGGATGCAAGGGAATAGAGAAAAAACAATCTTGTATATCAATAGCTATGATTGGAATTCCTGTGGGAATTGCAGAAGCAAGAGGCAAACCCCTTTGGGGGGAGCTCCAGACCTGCATGGTTTTATTTACTGCACGGAGATCTTGAAGGAGGCGCCATTTTCCCAATCGCTTTTTAATCACAAAGACAGGAGTATTCCATGGGCTTCGAGAATGGCGAATGTGTCCTAAGGACAACTGGTCTTGGACGAGCTCTTTTAAAATTTCTAGTTTATCCCTAGGTAAAGGCCACTGTTCCTCCCAGACAGGCTCATTAGAAAGCCAGCTTAAGCGGGGTATTTGGCTACGAACAGTGGCATTTGTATTGGGGGTCCTGAATAGACCTGGTATTGCGGGAACGAGTTTTACGCTCTGCAGAGGCGTCTGTGGATATCCTAACATCAAGACATTCCAGAAGATCCCTGCCCAATAGGTTGGTGCTAATATTAGCTACCAAAGGGCGGAAGTGTCCGGTAGAACCTTCCGGGTCTTCCCACATGAGCGAGTCTCATGTGCAAAATGATTGGGTCACCCCTCCTACTCCATGTATACTGGGTCCAGGGATGAGTTCCCAATCTTGGGGAACCTCTTCTTGCCTTAAAATCGTCTTTGCTGCCCCCATGTCAATCAAAAATTTAAAAGGAATATTGCCAATCTTTACTGTCACAGAAGGGTTACCTTGTTCTAGAACAGGAGTGGTCCACAAAATCTCAGGCCCCGAATTTGTACCATTCAGGGGCGAACCATCTTTATGAAATTGGGACCAACAATCTCTCTTCCAATGAAACCCCTTATGACATCTTGGACAAACAGTACGTGGCCTCTGGCTCCCTGACTGAAAGCGGGGTTGCTCTCACTGGAGGCGTGGTCTCAGTTTATCAGGACATTGGTTACGCCAATGTCTTGGCGACCGCACTGAAAGCAAGCCCCATTGTGATTACGTGGGGTAACTGCATAAACCTGTGTCATAGCGGATGCCCCATAATTGCCTGATGTAAGTTCCTGTATCGCTAAAATCCAATTATCTGGGTGTAGGTGTTTAAGATTAAGGCATGCCTGACGGAATTGTGGTATCATGCCTTCCCAGACAATAGAGCGCAGGAGTAGTGAGCGGATGTCAGGATTATAAACCTTTCTCTCTAAGCTTGTCTTCACCCTTGAGATGAAGCTCGCTAATGATTCATCAGTGCCTTGGCAAATAGAGTTAATGGGAACTGACGAATCTACACTGGGTGGGGGTCACCCTTTCCCATGCTTGTGTTGCGCAGATGCGTATCTGTTCAAAATAACCGGTTGGAAACCTGGCTTCTGCCTGCTGAGCTCCAGATTCATCAGCTCCTTCTCCAAACAAAGCATCTGAATCCCATTCTACCTGTTTGTTACTATTTTCCTGCGACTGTCTAGAGCACTCATTGCGGAAGTATGCCTTCCACTGTAGGTAGAGGGGGTCTGGGAGTGCAGCACGAGCAAATGGTTTAAGGTCCTTAAATGCTGAAAAAATATCCTTTAACTCTCGTATCTCAGCCACAAGGTCTCTTAATGATGACGTATCAGCAGGGGGTGGCGTCAGAGAAGCAGAAGCCTCAGGGGAAGCCAAACCGGGGCGGTAGGAGGAGGGGCTAGAGAACCGGAAGCCTCAGGGGAAACAGGGGGTGGGGCCAGAGAAGCAGAAGGAACTGAACACGTGTCTGTGGGTGAAGGGGTCATGGAAGCCGCAGAAGGGACTGAGCACATGTCTGCAGGGACAGAAGTTTGGGTGCTGACTGCAAATCGCTTAGGGCATTTAGGTTGTAAGCACGTATCTCTTAACTCTTGTATCTCAGGAGAAGCTGAACCCTGGGCGGCAGGGTTCAATTTCCCAGCAGGTGTCAATAGAGCTTGTTTCTTGTTCAATCAAGAGAAGCCCGAGAGTAAGTCAAACAACAACAAAAATGCATGTTGGCATAAGAGCCATTGTTCCTATACCTGTTGTTTTAGTGAGACAGTTCTGTGGTTAAAAAAAAAAAAAGTCAAGCTCCTGATCTGTTAGAGGCTTACCATTCCAAATTGATTTTTCATCAATAGCCTATTTGAAATAAAAACAGTCATTTATATCCATCCTAATTTTTGTGCTCTTAATATTTATTGCCATGAATTTTTTAAGCCAAATTGGTTAGTTGGTCAAGTTTGTCTACTCCATCTTATATCCTTCTGAATTCTCCTTTAGAATGAGCATCCCAAGGCACTTTCTAAATTCTCAGACTTTTATTCCTTCATTTGTAGAGAAAGAACTTCAGGTTATACTGAAGTATAGACAGGTGAAAAGATGAAGAGTTTTCAAGCTACTTTGATCAAACCCAAATAATAAATGGGGAAGAAATTTCCCGCAGTCATGATTCATGTTCTTCATATACAAATCTTTAAGTTTCAAAGTGATATTTTCAGAATTCACAACCAAGTACACATCTCCTAAGATTCCCACAGACATATTTCAATATGTTTAATGTTTTAGGAATACATGTTTATTTAGTTAGTTAGCTAAATGCAAAACAAATACCTTATCAAAAGTTTTTTTAAAAAATAAATAAACACATCTCCAAGGAGACATAAATTAAAATTGGTCAAAATTCTAGCTCTGCCACTAATTATATTTTTGGGGATAAGCACTTTCATTATTCTATGACTTTTTTTTTTCTTTCCTATAAAATCAAAGTATCCTCTGAAATGTGAAAAAACAAAAAGTGTATTTGGGACATCTATCAACATATTGACAGCCAATATTTACTTTGCTGGTAATATTCACAAGACATTTATCCTTTCTGTCATATGGCTTCAAGTGAATTCTGAAATTTTCCAACTTAAAATATTACATTTTTTAAAATATAAAACTGCTAGAGGTAAATTAATTCTAAGAAGGCCCTAGGCTAGCAGTCATATGAACATTCTATAGTGGGTGGCTAAAATGATTTAATTACAGGACTCTGTTTTTGTGTTTGTCTTTGGGCATTCCAGGGTGGTTTCTGACTAGACACCTGCATCTAACAGAAAAAGAAGGGAACTGTCTGGGGTGGGGCACATAGAGGGGGTAGAGATCCCAAGGATATAACAAGGTCATAAAATGCCAAGGAAAAATCAGCAAGGTGTCACATTCTCCAGTAAACTTAGCTCTGTGGACGAGCTATGTCCTTTTCACAGTGTCTCCAGATTCTTCACTGAAACTACCCTGATGTACAGAACACTGCAGGAGACACTCAGATCTCTCCCAGGGAACTATAGAACTAAGCTCCTGCAACAACACCACTTAACAAAGTATATAAAATACAAATAATAAATTAAAATACAGCATACTTGCACATGGGGACTCTTAAAGTTAACCTTTCATTTTTCTGATATTAATAGATGAAATAATGATAATAAATTGTAATGGAAAAACAGGTTAAGCGCACATAGTACAAAGCCAAGGACCCACTCAAGGATTCCAGTTCAAGCCCCCAGCTACTCATCTGCAGGGGGGCGCTTCACAAAAAGTGAAACAGGTCTGCAGGTCTGCAGGTGTCTACCTTTCAGTCTCCCTCTCTATCCCCCTTCCTCTCTCAATTTCTATCTGTTCTATCCAAAGAAGAAGAAACGGCCGCCAGCAACAGTGGATTCATAGTGCAGGCACTCAGCCCTAGAGCTAAACCTGAGGGAACAAAAAGAAAGAGACTGCTGAATTTACAAATGCATTGAATTGGGAAAATTAAAAGAAAGGTTAAGTTTGTCCTTATATTGGAAATAATATACGGAATTCCATCTGCCATGGAATTAAGATCTTCTGGCAGTTTCAGCTAAACAAGTTTATAGATAAAATTCATCAGAATGACTACTGTGTATGTGAGAATCTTGATAAAAACTAGAACAAAATGTAAATATCATCTTTGTAATTTTTAAAGTCATCCTATGGGAATGATAATAATGTTTATACCAAACTTGTCACCATGTTTAAGAAACTTCCACAAGAGATTGATTGCTCCCTCCAACTCATTTCCCTAGCCCCTCTACAACACACACACACACACACACACACACACACACACACACACACACACACACAGAGAGAGAGAGAGAGAGAGAGAGAGTTGTCACATTATACTGTGTGTAAGATATATAGTAGCTTACACTTTAGGTAGTATTTTACTATAGGATCTGAATACAGATAACTGCTATCTAGGGAAGATAGACAAACAATACACCCTTTATGTAGAGTACCTAGACTCTGATCCAGGCAAAGATACTTAATTAACTCAGCTATAATTTATTCTTTTTTCTTTTTATTCATTTATTTTCCTTTTTGTTGCCCTTGTTTTTTTTATTGTTGTTGTAGTCATTATTGTTGTAGTTATTGATGTCGTTGTTAGGACAGAGAGAAATAGAGAGAGGAGGGGAAGACAGAGAGGGGGAGAGAAAGACAGACACCTGCAGATCTGCTTCCCCGCCCTGCAGGTGGGGAGCCAGGGGCTTGAACTGGGATCCTTAAACCGGTCCTTGCGCTTTGTGCCATGTGTGATTAACCCGCTGCACTACCACCTGACTCCCTATAATTTATTCTTAAGGGCAATAACCTAGATAGGATTTAAAGCCAGGTCTTTGGAAGTATCAACAATCTCAGTTTGAAGATCATCACTGTGATCAATATTCTTATTTTTATTCATATTCTTGTTCAAATGGATCTTCAGCAATACTAGAGAAGTACCAAAGTCAAAAATAAACTACATGAATCAGTATGGCAATCTACAGCCCCTTATCTGAGGATGAAACAAAATATCAGAGAGCTGTTGGAGAATAATCCAGACTTGAGAAACTAGCAGGTAATAAACTGTAAAGTCCAGATATTGTTTTCTACCATCTATCAACAAGAACTACTTTCCTTTATATTTGTCATGTCTCTCATTTTCAAGGATTAGTCTAAGATTTCATGAGGGAGTGAATTTAATTAAAACTAGATTGAATAGATTAGTGAACTAGAAAATAGAGCAAAACACTTATGCTTAAGAAAGTCAGTTATTCTTAATATTTTTCATATAATTCTATAAATGTATAAAACCTTTATATTTAATTTTATGTAATATGCATAGTTATAGTTAATTTCATGAATCTTTGTAATTAGAATCATTCAGCTAATTTTCTTAGAAGTCTATATTTAGAAGTCTATATCTTTTGTTATATACACATGTGTAAATTCTGAGTTTATTGTTACTGATGTATATATAATACACACATAAGCCTCCATAGTATATTGCTATTAATAAAAGTCAATCATAGTCTATAAGGGTTTTCTCTTTAATTAAAATAGTGTTTCAATGAAGAAAGGCAGTCACACGCAAAGCACAAGGACTGGCATAAGGATCCCTGTTCGAACCCCGGCTCCCCGCCTGCAGGGGAGTCGCTTCACAGGCGGTGAAGCAGGTCTGCAGGTGTCTATCTTTCTCTCCTTCTCTCTGTCTTCCCCTCCCCTCTCCATTTCTCTGTCCTATCCAACAACGACAACAACAATAATAACTACAATAATAGAACAACAAGGGCAACAAAAGGGAATAAATAAATAAAATAAATATTAAAAAAAAGAAAGGCAGTCACAAATTCAAATTACTTCATAACAAAGCAAGAAATGAGGTTTCTTAAGGAAGGAGGGTTATTGCTTATAAAAGAAATGAAAAAGCACTCAGCTTCTACATAAAGGGAAGATTTTATGAATATGAGAGTGTCTAGCTGCTTTAAGAGGCAAAATTCAGGAAGTTATTTAATGGGTAAATATGTAATGGCATACTATGGACATGATATTTAAACACTGGAGCTCATCAGGAATGACATCATAAGTCCTCTCGTGGGCCACTTCAGGAACTTATCCTTCCAAGTAAAGTATCAATGGTAGGGACTGCTTCACTCTCTGAAGGAAGGCTGGGTTATCCTACTTTGCCATTCAACGAGCACTGGTCGTGAAATGAGTGCAGCCTAGAATGTCTCCATCGGTGACCATGACCTCGAGCTCAGACCAAGAGGGACTCAGAGATTACAGACTTCTGTGCTAAATATTAATATATATGGGCCCTGGCTCAAGTGGATGGGGTAAACAGTGAATTTTATTCATAGATTTTCTTCAAGTTTGGGAACTACTCTCTGAACTAATCTAGTTTTCTAGTCTATTCTCAACTCTGACACCATCTTTCCAGACAATATTTTTGTTTACCTCCATGTTAGGTAATCAAATTCAAGCAAAAACTGCAAAAGTCATGGGCTCCTAAAAACATACCTAAAATATACTTCTTAGCTTCTTTTTACCCTAACACCCCTATTTTCATCTGCTCTATTTCTACTTCTTGGTTCCTGTTCACTAATTTTGTCCTGCTTTATATCTTACCACCGTTCAACCACCAAGTTGCAGGTGCTACTATAATTCCATCCTGACTTCCCTGGCTAGACTTCCCAATATGCCCCAGAACCTCACCTCTCCAGAGCCCTTCCCTACTAGGGAAAGTTAGAAACAGGCGAGGGGGGCGGTATATATCCACTTGCCAATGCACATGCCCGCATAGAAGCTATTACAGAAGCCATAACTTCTGCCTTCTGCACCCAAAAAGAATTTTGGTCCTTAATCCCAGTGAAGGAGAAATGATTGGGGAAGATGACCAGAGGATTCTGACCTCTAGCTCCATAAGGACCCAGAAAGAGAAGAGGAAAAAACAAAAGAAGGACATCCAGAAGTAGTAATAGGCATGGGTGTGACTTGGAAGAGAAGGGCAAGACAATAGAAAACAATGAACCCACAGTGACAAGCAGCCACTTTTTTTTTTCTTTCTTTCTCTCTTTCTTCCTTCCTTTTTTTCTTTCCTTTTCATTTTTTTTTTCAATAGTACAGAGAGAAATTGAGAGGGGAGGTAGAGATAGAGAGGGAGAAAGAGAAACATCTGAATACCACTTCACCACTCATGAAGCTACCCACCCCCCCTTCATAGTAATAGCATAACTTGGGGGTTGGGTGGTAGCTCAGTAGGTTAAGCGCAGGTGGCACAAAGCGCAAGGACCAGGGTAAAGATCCCGTTTTGAGCCCCTGGCTCCCCACCTGGAGGGGAGTCACTTCACAAGTAGTGATGCAGGTCTGCAGGTGTCTATCTTTCTCTCCCCCCTCTGTCTTCCCCTCCTCTCTCCATTTCTCTCTGTCCTATCCAACAATAATGACATCAATAACAATAATAACTACAAGGGCAACAAAAAAAGGGGAAATAAATAAAATTTATTAAAAAAAGTAATAGCATAACTTTAAAATTTTTTAACATTATGGCCTTAGCTTCCTACTTATATATGGTAACTATAAAATTACTTTTATTCTCATTACCAATGATATGTTTATAGGAGGAAATAAAGGGCTGAATTATGTGATCTTGTCATGTAAAAGTCAAGAATCTTTCTTTACAATAAAACTTATTAAACTACTGAATATTGCATAGATATAGAGGACTCAAAGGTGAGGATTTGAACAGATAATGAAACATAACTGAAATTGGAAGATTCAAAATTATCAACCAGGGAACTTTCTTTAAGAAAGGGAGAAAAAACTTGATGGCTCTGAGTCAAGAAACAGATGTGTTTTCCTCAGCTGAGTAAGACTCAGAACCAGCACACAATGATTCTTGCACTTGTGTAGACATAATACTCAAAAAATACACAAATGGTTATTTGATATCAAGGAATGATTACCACAAAGGCACTGCATTCTGAATTTGTAGGAATCCAACTCCTAACCTTTATGCCTCAAATATGTTTGCTTTCCACAATTCCCTATTCTCATTTCCAACATTTACCCAATTACAGGAATCAAAATTTAGTGTTTCGCCACAACTCCTCTACATCACTTCTAATGAATCACTAAAGAAGCCAAGCAGTAGTTCACATGGTAGAAGGCACATGTTACCATATGTAAGGACTCAGATTCCAACTCCGTGTCCTCTCCTGCAGGAAAGAAGCTTCAAGAGTAAAAGAGCAGTGCTGCTAGTGCCAATCTTTCACTATGAGTCTCTCTCCCTATTTCTGTCTCTCACTAGTCATAAAAAAGAAAGAAAGAAAGGAAGGAAGGAAGGAAGGAAGGAAGGGAGGGAGGGAGGGAGGGAGGAAGGAAGGAAGGAAGGAAGGAAGGAAGGAAGGAAGGAAGGAAGGAAGGGAGAAAGAAAAGAAAGGGGAATATGAAGTACTACTTTCATATTGAGTAACATTAGTAAGCATTATTTTGATAATGCATTGCTTTTAGTAATTCACATACATCTTATACAATTAACAGTTAACATTTAATTGTGGATATTCTTGGTTTAAATAAACTCCACTATTAAATTAATTTCATGGAAGTCGGGTGGTAGTACAGCGGGTTAAGCGCATGTGGCGCAAAGCGCAAGGACCAGCATAAGGATCCCAGTTCAAGCCCCCGGCTCCCCACCTGCAGGGGAGTCGCTTCACAGGCGGTGAAGCAGGTCTGCAGGTGTCTATCTTTCTCTCCCCCTTTCTGTCTTCTCCTCCTCTCTCCATTTCTCTCTGTCCTATCTAACAATGATGACATCAATAACAACAATAATTATAACAACAATAAAAAACAAGGGCAACAAAAGGGAAAATAAACAAATATTTTTTAAATAATAAAATTAAATTAAATTAAATTCATTTCACCTGTACCTATCACCTTTCTAATATGGCTGCTCAATAATTTTAACCACGCATATGCTTCATTTCAAAGCAATGAGGCTAGAAAAGTTGTCTAGTTCAACACAAGCCACAAACTTAATTTACTTAAACACAAGCAAGTAAGCAGAAGAAAATAGTTATGATCGAATCTGAGAAAGAGAGAAAGGATGCAAATTAGAAGCATTTAATTCCACTACAGGCAATAAAGTACATCAGAAATAAAAACAAATGCTCTTAAATTAGCTGAGAATTGCTAAAATGATCTTTAAAACAAGCTGAAATTTCTAATAATAATAATAATAATATGAAAGAACAAGATAACCACAAATTGAAATACTCAGAAATAAGATAAATTGAGAAAATGAAGATTAGCAAAGGTGAAACAACCAAAGGAAAAATAAGAAATATAAGAAATCAAATTGTGGGGCTAAGCATTGGCACACCTGGTTGGAGAACACATACACACCACCATATTCAAGGACCTTGATTCAAACACCTAGCTCTCACCTGCAGGGAAGAGCGGAGGAACTTCATGAGCAGTGAAGCAGTACTGCAGGTGTCTTTTTTTCTTCTTCTCTCTCTTCTCTCTCTCTCCCTCTCCCTCCCTCTCTCTATCTCTCCCTATCTTTCCCTTCATGAGCAGTGAAGCAGTACTGCAGGTGTTTTTTCTCCTCTCTCTCTTTCTCTCTCTCTCTCTCTCCCTTTCTCTCCCTATCTTTCCCTTCATGAGCAGTGAAGCAGTACTGCAGGTGTCTTTTTTTCTCCTCTCTCTCTCTCTCTCCCTCTCTCTTTCTCTCCCTATCTTTCCCTTCATGAGCAGTGAAGCAGTACTGCAGGTATCTTTTTTTCTCCTCTCTCTCTCTCTCTCCCTCTCTCTTTCTCTCCCTATCTTTCCCTCCCCTCTCAATTTCTCAATTCTGATCAGTTCAGGAAAGGGGATGGGGAGAAAGACAGGATGCCAGGAGCACTGTATTTGTCATGCAGGCAGCCTGGGTAGTAAAGTCCTGTGAAGACAACAGAAGCAGTAAGATTAACAAAAAGAAGAAGAACAACAACAACAAAAGAAAAGAAAAAAAGAGAAAAGAAATGCAGGAAAGAATGAAGAGAGACAGATGAGAGAAGAAGTAAATTTAGAAGAAACCAGGCTGTTATGAGTTGACTATGTTGATCTTTGTGGTTGGGACATAAAGATTCACTATCCTATTCTAATTCAAATAGTGTTTGAATTGTTCTGTAATAACAAGGTGAAAAACAAAAATGAAGAAACAAATTAACTTTCACTGTGGATTGAAAGACATTAAACTGAAATACAGGTGGCTAGGAAAGGTACAAAATAAAAAAAATTCCTATAAAAAAGGGTTTCTTTTCTGTAACATTAGTACAAAGATGAGAATTTCAGGAGGTTTCACTACAGTTGTTCAGTTTTTCCACTTAACAGTCATCCAAATCTTTACAGACCATCTGGAGAGCAAGAATTTGGCTATATTTCCACTCTAATGTAGTAATAAAACACTCAGTGAAGAAGAATGTCAAAAAGAAGAGTTTTAAATGTAGCTATAAGTATACATCAGAAAGTGAAACACTCAAACTATCTGTGTCCAAAATCACAAAAAAACATAAAAAATAATGTAAACAATGTTCAATTATTCTGATAATACTATTATAATATATAACCCAAAAGATTACTCTGATAAAATTTAGTCGTAACTTTATGTTACAATACTGCCAACTACTTATAATCAGATAAGCTAAGAAGAAATTTTAGTGATCGTAAATATTTTTAATAGTCAGTAGTAAATATAAGATGAAATAGAAATAAAAGCCTAATTTAACACTTTGAAAAATGAATATGGAAAAAATAATAATTTAAAAACAGCATGAATTTCAAAGTTTTTGCCTTTTCTCCCAGGCATTCTGAATTATCTTTTTTTTTTTCCTACTAGCCTATCAGAAATCATTCTATAGGGAGTCCTGGGTTAAGCGCATTGGTGCAAAGCTCAAGGACCGGCTTAAATATCCTGGTTTGAGCCCAGCTCCCCACCTGCAGGGGAGTCGCTTCACAGGCAGTGAAGCAGGTCTGCACATGTCTATCTTTCTCTCCCCCTCTCTGTCTTCCCCTCCTCTCTCCATTTCTCTCTGTCCTATCTAACAACAATGACATCAATAACAACAATAATAATAACTACAATAACAATAAAACAACAAGGGCAACAAAAGGGAAAATAAATAATTTTTTTAAAAAAATTTAAAAAGAAATCATTCTATATAATTTCTAACATATATGGTTTTGGTATTATAAACTTTCAGTCAAATAAGTGAACTTGCTCTAGTTTCTGTTTTTATTACATATCATTTCCATACTAAAAACATATCCTGGTCACCAAATAACCAAAAGCCCTAGGAAAAAACTGGTAGAGACAAGGAAACAAAATTGATATTTTAATATTTACTTGGTCATGCATGTCACATACGTAAGCCTCTTTTTAACAATCCTATGTGATATATATATATATATTCTCCAACTAGAAAGCTGTAGAAAAAATGTTTTCTTGGTACTTTAACAAACCCTTATCAATTTGTGGGTACTACCAATAACACCAGAGACTAAAAGACTGTGATAGTATTACTGTCCTCAGTTTACCTATAGTTTACTAGAAAATACAAATGAAGTAGTAGCTAAATAAAAATTATTTCATGATGTCTTGAGACTGAACAAACTTAACCCTTTTAGAGACCAGGAAGAATTCAGAAGACAGAAACATCAGTTAAGCTAGAGAGTTGGAATAGGGTCTTGAGTCAGAGAAGGGGAGCTAAGCAAGTAAAAGGTACAGTATGCCTTCCCCAGTAAGGAAAAGAAAAAAAAAGAAAAAAAAAGAATGGGTAGAAATAAACCACAGGAGCCAGGGCAAGGACTCAGAGGAAGAAGGCAAAAGGAGAGAGAACATAAAACAAGAAATAGAGAAGTTTTTGTTATGACCTGATTTCTTAATGAAAGGTAAAGTAAAAATTCTTTGACACATACCTGTTCTTAAGTATTGTATGTTAAGTATGTTCATTAAGTATGTTAAGTATGTTTGGCCACAATAAGTTATTTTCATACTAAGCAGTATCTTTCCATCCTTCCAAACATTATAGGTATGGCTAGGATGTTAGCATGCTGAAAAAAAATCACCTGTTAGATATTCAAGTCCCCTATGACCAACAGTGTTCTCATGTGTATAATTACATGTTCAGAATTCTCATGTCTTTTACTCATTGTGTTTATAAAATCTATACGCATTTCCACATTATAAACTCCACATCACATAAATGAAGTAAACTGCCTCCCACCAGCTGACAGTAGCTTTACTAATCTATGAACTTTAGTTAACTAAATGTTAGAGGAATGATGCTATAGTGGAAAGAATGATTTAAACTTTACCACAAAAAAGTTGTCCTGACCAACTTAAAACTCCCTTATAATAGTGGAAAGAAATTGGCTGAGAGATGAGGTGAAAACACTTTAAAGTAGTCTGAGCCCCTGTTGGAACCGCCTCCGAAGTCCAGAGAGCAGTTAAATCAGAACTTGCATATGCGAATCTTTCAGCAAGCCACACATGCTTTTGGTAAGAATTAACAGGAAAAGAGCAAAGCAAGCTTGACAGCATTTGCATTCCTATTCTCTATAAACACACACACACACACTTGGTTTCACAGGCTTAGTTCCATTATCTGAAGTTAAGAGTCTGGTACATAATTTTTAAAGTCAACGAGGATAGATCAGATCAAGTGAGATATTCACTTCTGCCTGATGAGACATTAATGAAAAAAGAATGCTTATGGTTAATACTTAGAACAAGTTCTAAAGTATAGTTTTGCTCTGATAGTTTGTTTTCAATATGGTTACCAAGTGTTAACTGACAACATTTTGGCATTATGTAAACAGCAGAAATTCAATGAAATGACATCAAAGATGTGTGATTTCTCTCTTCACAAGAAAAAACAAAATAGTAGACAAACTAAAGGCCTCATCAAGCAGTGGTGGAAAGGCTGCTGTTGCTTGACAACTGTTAGGGTGGTGCCAAGGTGTGTGCTCCCAAACTTGTCATTCTCTCTAGGGTATGCTGTTCACAGTTAGGACGACAGTGTACATTCCAATGAAGGGTGGATAGTTGTAGTGGTTAGGGGTAGGGGAATAACAAGCCAAATAAAACAGAAAATCAAGACAGCTAACACAGATGAAGGCTTGAAGCTGACAGAGTTGAGTAAGATTTAGAGACGTTTCTGAGATGAAGAACAAATGTCTGATTGTATAAAGTTTCTATGGTTATGGCCCTCAATACACTAAGAATTTATCCTACAAAGGGCAAAACAATTCCGTGATTTAAACTAACATTCTCACATGACAAGAATTCTAGAAGTAGGCAAAATCCTTTGGTTTAGCTGTTCAACCATGGCAAAGCTCCAAGTCCACGTTCTTTATGGTATTCTTGACATTCTTCTCATAGCTGCAGATTACTGAGGTAGTAACAGTCACAGCATCATTTCTAAATATAATTCTAATCTTTAATGCTCTGGACAGTAGAAAGATGTTAGTCCTCAAAACAAGCCAAAGAGAATGACAGTGTTTGTAGTCATAAAAGTTCCACCAAAAATAATAATAATAATTTTTTATTATCCTTATTTATTAGATAGAGATAGAAACAGAGGGTAGGAAGAGATAGAGAGGGAGAGAGACAGAGAGACACCTGCAGCACTGCTTCACCTCTCGCAAAGCTTTCCCCCTGCAGGTGTAGACTGGGGACTTGAACCTGGGTCCTTGCACATTGTAACATGTGAGCTTAATCAGGTGCGCCACCACTTGGCCCGCCCCAAAAAAAGTATTTGTAGTTAAATCAATCCCTTGAGTTAGGAAGGAATAAAATCTTTCTCAAATTGCACAAGTCACCTACAACATTTGAATCTATGATAATGAATTCAACCTTGTTTGTGACTTTGTCAGTTTAGTACTGAAGGTGCATGTCTTTAGGACCCTCTCAGACTTGGGTAACCTCTCAATCACTTTATCAAAGTCATAGCTTAATTTGGATCAATTTTTCTGCATTAAAAATCCTCAATTAGCACACCTTAACCATAAAGAAGGGTGGGTGGTTCCTTTGTAATAGCAGATTCTCTCAACCTTGACTTTACTTAATCTTGGAAATGCCTAGACCCTATTTGTAGAAATTCTGGGATATTTCTTTAAATATTTTATTTATTTATTATTTATTGGGTACAGACAGAGACATTAGGAGGGAAAGAGAAAATAAAAAGGGAGAGAGAGAGAGAGAGAGACAGATGGACGGACAGACGGACAGACAGACAGACAGACAGATAGACAGGCAGACATATAGTACTGCTTCACCACTTGTTAAGCTTTCCTCCCCCTCAGGTGGGGATGGGGCTTGAACCTGTGTCCTTGTACTCCAAGTCCACCACCACTCACTTCCTGGGTTATTTCTTGAGCATTAAAA
This sequence comes from Erinaceus europaeus, assembly GCF_950295315.1. Classification (NCBI taxonomy): domain Eukaryota; kingdom Metazoa; phylum Chordata; class Mammalia; order Eulipotyphla; family Erinaceidae; genus Erinaceus; species Erinaceus europaeus. The sequence continues at coordinate 47,418,327 of NC_080171.1, forward strand.
GTATAATACTCTCAGGAGGTGGCTCACCTGGTAGAATTTACACTAACCACCACATGGGAGCTCCATACAAAGGGGAACCTTTAGGGGCCAGGCAGTGGCCCGTTAAACGCACATATTAACAAGCACAAGGACACGGGTTTGAGCCCACGCACCCTACCAAGCACAAGGACACGGGTTTGAGCCCACACACCCTAACTGCAGGCTCCTCACCTAGAGGTGAAGCAGTTCTGCAGGTGTCTTTCTCTCCCTCTCTCTATCTCCCCATCCCCCCTCTCTATTTCTCTCTGTCCTATCTAATAAAAATTAAAAGAGAGAGAGAAAAAAAAGGAAAAAATGGCCACCAAGAGTGGTGGACTCATAGAGCTGGCACAGAACCCCAGTGATTAACCGTGATCACAATAAAAACAACAAAAGGGGGGGGGGAGTTCTCTACAAGCAGTGAAGCAGTGCTATATAAGCTGTCTAGACTGCTTTGCTCTGTCTCTCTATCTGAAAAAAAAAAAAGTACTTCACTAGGAATGGTGGAATCATGTAAGCACACAGCCCCAGAGATGCCCTGGAGTCTCCAGGTGAGAGGGGATTAGGGTAATCTGAGGGGAGAGAGTATAATACTTTTTAAAAAGGCTACCCAGATTCTAGTTTGTAGCTATGGTTGATTAGTAAACTACTATAGAATTCAAACAATAGGGTTAATCATTGAATGCAAAGAAACAATGATGAACAGAGCATATAACATGAATAGCAATTAATGTGTGTTTAGTTTTATGAAAATTCTATATTCTTCATTTTGTTTTGTCATTAAAAGGTAAGCACAGTAGATTTCATTTCCATTTATATCTAAGAAAATTTAAACCCCAAATGTTTTTATCCTCCCCTCCTCGATGTCACATATACTGTATCCTTCACTTCCAAGTTTTCTGTTTTTCAAAGCAAGTGAACTATATAATTAAGTACATACTTGAAAGCATTTTAGCAAGTGCAGTAGTCATTTGCAATCTTTAACTATCATGCCTATAATGATGGTAGAGGGATTTAACTTGGTGTGGCCTAGCCAAAATTACTCTTTATAAAAACAAATTAAAGGGCGTGAGTAAATAGCATAATGGTTATGCAAAAGATTCTCATGCCTGAGGCTCCAAGTTCAATCCCCTACACCACCATAAGCCAGAACTAAGCAGTACTCTGGTAAAAAAAAAAAAAAAAGAAAAAGAAAAAGAAAAAGAAATGAAAAATCATCTATCCGAGTCAGCGGTAGCACAGCGGGTTAAGTGCAGACAGCGCAAAGTGCAAGGACCAGCATAAGGATCCCGGTTCAAGCCCTGGGCTCCCCACCTGCAGAGGAGTTGTTTCACAAGCAGTGAAGCACGTCTGCAGGTGTCTATCTTTCTCTCCCCCTCTCTGTCTTCCCCTCCTCTCTTCATTTCTCTCTGTCCTATCCAACAATGAAGACATCAATAACAACAACAATATTAACTACAACAATAAAATTAAAAAATTAAAATTAAAAAATCATCTATCATGAAAAAAAATCCTACGGAAGTAGTATGATTCTCATATGTTATATATTGTTCAATATTAGTAAGAGAAGCCACAAAGAGAGGAAAGACACTGTTATGTACAGTAAACATTAACTACTTCAATCTCTGAGTTGTCTGATGGACTGACAGATTAACCCCACTATCTTTTCCATGTATGGCAATTAGGTAATGTCTTTGCTTAACTTACTGTACCCCATGCTCACTGGATTTTACTATTAATACTGTAATTGTTTCTGGAAGTGTCTGGGTAAAAAGTTTTCATCACACATGAGAACATAGGAGGGTTAGAAGTAAGGAATGTAATTTGCAATACTACAAACAGAGCATATATACTCTGTGGTAGGAGCAATATCTCTCTTCTAATATTCTGAGCAGCAGAAAGATGATAACCATTAGAATGAGCCAAAGGGAATTATATGAATCAGAGTTTCACAGGGAGAGCTGGAATGAATACATTGAAAGTGTATCCAATGTAGTCTGCAAAGTAAGAGTAACTGGAAGTGACTTACTCAGAACTTTAGAAAAGCAACATAACCAGAGAATCCATCTAGTGGATTGGCAAAGGCGAGCAATTAAAAAGTGCTCCAAGAATCAGATCTGAGAAAAAACATTATGCCACAAGCGAGAATATCACTAAAATCTGGGGTATAAAATGTATGGTGGTGCAGAGTAAATGGTTAGTAATTATGATACTAAAAATTTTTCACCAATGACTACGTGCCCAAAACTATGCTAACTACTATAAATTTGCTATTTCACTCAATTATCACAGAAGCCTTAAGAAATCAAGAATTAAAATTCCGACCTGGCAGGAAACTCAGGAAAAGTAGAAATCAGTGGCCCATTATCTCATAATTAATAAATGATAGAGTGGGAGCTGAGTGGGCTAAGCACACATAGCACAAAGCACAAGGACTGGCGTAAGGATCCTGGTTCTAGCCTCAGGCTCCCCACTTGCAGGGAGTCACCTCACAAGCAGTGAAGCAGGTCTACACGTGTCTATCTTTCCCTCCTCCTCTCTGTCTTTCCCTCCTCTCTCTATTTCTCTCTGTCCTATACAACAACAACAATAACAACTACAACAAGCCTAACAACAAGAACAACAAAATGAGATAAATGGCTTCCAGGAGCAGTAGATTCGTAGTGCAGGCACCGATCCCCAGCGATAACCCTGGAGGCAAAAATAAAACAAACTAAACTGAAATAAAATGAAATAAAATATAAATAAGTGATAGAGCTAAGATATATATATATATATATATATATATATATATATATATGCAGTTGATAACATAATACCACAGAGGCCAAAGGGTATTTCAGGAACTTGGGGCAGCTTCCTCCTCACCAGACACTCTCCAAAATAAAGACTTGTTCCTTGAATTTATTAGGAGCCAAGGTAGATATTCATCATGTAATTTTAGGTAGCTTGCCATGTTTCAGTCTAGGACTGCACAATAACAAAATATAAGAGTTAACTTCTTAGGGCTGGGTTGTGGCACATTCAAGTGAGCACACACATTACCATATGCAAAGACCCTGGTTCAAGCCCAGGTGTCCCCACCTACTGCATGTATCTCACTCTTACTCCCTATCTTCTCCACCCCTCTCAAGTTTTTTTCTGTGCAATCAAATTTACAAAAAATACATTTATTTTAAAAAGAGAATCTCGATGAACATATGCCTGCTCCACCTATTCACCCTCTGCTAAATAATAGACATTTGTAGTAGGATACTTGACTAAACAATTTTTCTGCTTACCTGATTTGGAAGAGATGAGCAGAAAAATTTAAAGGTAACTTTGCCCTCTACATTTCTCAGAATTTCCAAGTTGCTCTCATGATTTGCTTACCCTCATACAAAAATAAATAAATAAATAAATAAATACATAAACTTTAATTATCTGTTGTCCAACCTTATCAAGGTTATTTTATGAGACGGATATTAAGCTCTGTGCTCCTTAGAGAAAAAAAGGGACTAGGTCAAAGGAGGGGAGTTGCACAAATGTAGCAGTGACTCCTCTGACTATAAGAACAGGGTTTGATGTCTGGTTTCATAAACGACCGAATACATGAAGAATTCACCAAGGCGGCATGAAGGCTTCAGACCGGAGCTCTCTCAGGTGGGAAGCTACTAGATATCCAGCATCACAGTCTTGGGAGTCGCAGCCAAGGATGCTGGGGCCCCAACAACAGAAGCTGCAGGACTACCTGCCTCTGTATGAATCATACTGTCCTGTAAAGCGAGAATATCCTTGGCAGTTTTGAAGGACCAAAGACCAGAGGCTATTCCCTACAGTGTTTTCCTTCTGACAACGTATATCACACCAAAGAGAGGAGGGGAAAAAGGAGGAGGGGGAGGAGGAGCCTCCCCCAGTAATATGCTCTATTAAGTGTCGTCCCACCCTTATAAATATGGATTTAGAGTTTAGAGCTGGGTACTGTTAAATTAAACACCATTTGGGAAAACGCTGGGTGAAACTTGGACTGGGCGTGGTGTATTGCAGCAAAGCAAAAGAAAGGCTCAGGGGCGGGGAGGACAATAAGGTCGAGAAAGGACACTGGGTAACCAAGAGCTCGATGATGGAGAAAGACTTAAGATGATGACGGGAATGCTACACAGACACCTGTCACCAGGTGATAAGAAAATTTATCCGTGAAAACAAGAGTCCAGTACACCATTATTAACATCAACTTATAAAACTTGCACCTCACATGCGTGTAACAAATTCATGCTTTTGCAAGTGTTGTCCTGTTTAGTATCTGCAAACGCCTTAAGTATTTTTTATAGTTAAGTTATCCCCTCTGAAGAGCAAGGAAACTGAGAGGTGAAGTCTCCATACTTAACGGGTTGAAGAAACATAAGGGAGGATGTGCAAAGTACTGACTGTATGTAATGAAAAGTGCAACACAGGCCTGAAGGAAGTGCGGTAGGTTCCCCGTGGGCCCCCCACAACTCAGCAGACTCAGAAGCAGGCCCCCAGGTTTTGGCCCAAAAGTCACGGTGGCTGGTCCTGGGTCTGGACCTTCCAGAAAGCGCTAGACCGCGCCTGCGCATGTGCAGTCCACTCCTGCCTCGGACTGCCGCACAGTACAACCCTGAAGCTGGTGCCCATGTTCCCGCAGCGGCCGGCCCCTCAGAGGAGGCCGTGGGCTCTGTGCCTGAGCTGCTGGGAGACAAGGCTCCCAGCGGACTGGAGTTTACTTCATCCGTGACGTGCACCATATTTGTCACGGACTAGCTGATATTAAAAAATCTCTGGCACCAAGAGTCCCCAACTTCCCTCATCTGTAGACCACTGGTATCTCTATAGGATTTCCAAGATCCCACAAGATTGGGCTGGGGGGAGGGGGCGGGAGCGGTCACTGTGAAAATGTCTTGGCGCCAGTCCACGTACCTGCTCCCAAACAGGGAGATGCAACACACCTGAAGTCACTTACTGCACCTGCAGGCGCCAACACATTTGCCTTGCAGGTATTTTATAATTAAGTTCAAAATGAAGAGTGTACTTGAAAATTCTTGAGCAGAAACAAAATAAAAATCCAAAACCATGTAAGTAAAACAATTTAACTTATTCCACACGTGATACTTATCATGGGCTGTTAAGAGTGAATGCTTCTGATAAACAGAAAAGGAACTAAATTCACCCTCTTAAAAAAATTATAATTCCAGGAGTCAGGTGATAATGTAGCGGGTTAAGCTCACGTGATGCGAAGTTCAAGAACCGGCTTAAGGATCCGGGTTTGAGCCCCTGGTTCCCCACCTGCAGGGGAGTCGCTTCACAGGCGGTGAAGCAGGTCTCCAGGTATCTATCTTTCTCTCCTCCTCTCTGTCTTCCCCTCCTCTCTCCATTTCTCTCTGTCCTGTCCAACAACGACGACAACAATGAAACAACAAGGGCAACAAAAGGGAATAAATAAATATTTAAAAAATACGGTAGTAAGACAGCAGACAAAATACTTGTTAATAATTTGTAAATAATAATGATAATTTGTTAATAATTTCCCCATCTGTGTTTCACTTTCTTCCCTTAAAACATGAAGATTGATTGATTTTTTTTTTTTTTTGCCTCCAGGGTTATCGCTGGTGCTCCATACCTGCACCACAAATCCACTGCTCCTAGAGGCCTTTTTTTCCCCATTTTGTTGCCCTTGTTGTTGTCGTTATTGTTATTTTTGCAATTGATGTTGTTGTTGGATAGAACAAAGAGAAATGGAGAGAGGAGGATAAGACAGAGAGGAGGAAAAGGTAGACACCTGCAAACCTGCTTCACCACTTGTGAAGCGACCCCTTTGTAGATGGGGAGGAGGGGGCTCCAACCGGGATCCTTACTCCAGTCCTTGTGCTTCATGCCATATGTGCTTAACCTGGTGTGCTACCACCTGACTTCCATGAAGACTTATTTTTATATAGAATATTAATGTAGGGGCCAGGCAGTGGTCTTCTCCACTGAGTGCACATGTTACCATGGGCAAGGACACAAGTTGTGAGTCCCTGAACCCCACTTGCAGTACGTAAGTTTCAGGAGAAGTGGTGAAGTGAAAGAAGGAAAGAAAGGAAGAAAGAAAGAAAGAAAGAAAGAAAGAAAGAAAGAAAGAAAGAAAGAATAGCATTTTTCCTCTACCAAGGTGTCACTGTGTCTTTGTGCCTGCACAATTTCACTGTTCCTGAACTCTAGCAGATTCTCTGCACCACCACCCCCATCACCCTCACCCCTTGGAGAGTGAAAATCAGAAAGAAGAGAGACACCACAGAACTGCCACATTGTTGAAAGAACCCCTCACACAGATGGGGAAGACAGGTGATCACATAAACAAACAAACAAATAGTTCTAGCCCTGCTTAGTCTTCATTGTGTCCCTTCACCTGTAGGCGAGGAAGGACAGAAAGCACTGAAATTCACAGGTCTCTCAGGCAAGAAGAACAGTTAGATTTATCAACTCCTCACACCCTTCACACCCCTCACACCCTTCACACATATGAAGACCATGGCACAGATGGATTATTCTGGGGCTTAGGGACTAGTGGCAAAATGGGCAGTTCAGAGCAGCAGCAGAGTCAGGCAGGAAATAAGCCAAGGAATGAGAGTGTTAAATCCTAGGAGACATTGACAATAAAATAACAATGATCCCACGGGATAAAGATGTGAGAGTTAAAACTGAAGAGTCAAAGGGCTGAGGGAAATAGTTAAGTCTATGGAGTTCCCAGCTCCTCAGATGTCATCAAGAAACATCCTGAGAGCCAGTAAACCAGGAAACTCCCAAAATGGAAATGGAAATCCCAATAGTACAGTGGCTTGAGTTTAAAGTTGAATGCAGTCTCCCACCAAGGATTTCTTGCTGATAGTCTGGCAAAGTATTCTTTTACAGACATCATGATGAGACAATAAAGTTGTCATTGGAGGTACAGTTACATAGCTAGCCACCAGCTGTACCTTTGAAGAGCACCTTGCTCCAGATAGCTTGGCTTCCAATACTTCAGAGTCCCATTATCAGACCATGCTGCCATGAATTTGGCAGTTACTCTGATGCTATTATGCCCATATACACTGGAAACACTGACAGAAATCATGAACCCTCAATTCCTCAGTTTCTGGATTCAGAGATGAATAAAGACAACAAAGAAATCGTTAGCTAAATTTAGCTACATCCAGCTAAATCTTTCTAAAGAAAGAGAATCCCTTCATAGACCTAAGTCAGGAGAGTAGCAGGGAGCAGATACAGGGTTGAAACTTCCTGTGTCATAGTCAGAGTCACATTTCCAGTGTGTGGAGGTGGTAGAGGATTTTGTGAGCTAAAGTGCCCAATAGCTGACATATAAGGACAGTTTCTTCCAAAAACCAAAATCAAAAGAGAATAAAGTACAGGTTTCAATAACTTAGTCATAGGAATTGAGCTGAAATTTCTCTACTCAAACCCAGTAAAGCTGTCCTAAAGCACAGATGGTAATAGACATTGCAAGAACACAGGACAGTCTAGTGTTGTAGCATAACAAAGAAATAAGAGATTAGATGTGGACTTTCTGCATGGGAAGAAAGCTCAGTGGTGGAGGAGGGCAGTGGTGTAGCTGGTTAAGTGCACATGTTAGCATGTACAAGGATCTGGGTGCAACCCCCTGCAGGGGGGATGATACACAAGCAGTGAAGCAAATACTGCAGGTGTCTCTCTGTCTCCCTCTCTATCTTCCCTTCCCTCTCAATTTCAGCCTGTCCTGTTAAACAAATAAACAGGAAAAGATGACCAACAGAAGTGGTGGATTTGTAGTGCAGGTACCAAGCTCAATCAGAGTTATAATTAGGTAATTAGACATTTCTGTAACTCAAGGACTCTTCCATTTGGACAAAGTTGGGAATTTTGTTTTTTTCCTTTTGTTCTAGAGAGAGACTTTATCTCTTTCTTCCAGGTCCTTTGTCCATGTCTTCTGCTGTTTATCAGTTCTACTATTTACCTAGAATACCCTGCTTGACTTTAAAACTGCAGTCTTAGGGTGGGGGAGATAGCATAATGGTTATGCAAAAACTTTCATGCCTGAGGCTCCAAAGTCTCAGGTTCAACTCCCTACACCATCTTAAGCCAGAGTTGAGCAGTCATCTGGCCATGGTATCATTCTCTCTCTTTCTTTCTCATTAAAAAAAAACTTAAACTTCAAAAGTAAGTTTTGGCACCAAAGTTAACCAGGCTGTGTCTGAATAACTGTTCTTGGTAAGAATTTCTGGGCTAAGGTCCTGCTCCCCCTAGTCATTCTCAATTACTTCACTTATCTGGAACTCAAGGACAGAATGATTATAAAAATGCACATAAATATAAATGCCAGTAAAGATTAAATAATTCCATATTTTTTCAAATATAGCCACAGATCAAAGAAATGAGATATTTTCCAATAGTTTAAAATTTATACACACTACCAAGAATATGCAGAAAATTTTCTAAAAAGGAATAAGTGATCATATAAAACAGATTTATACTTCATAGCAATAGAAGTAAATACATTTTGCAGGACCAGGCAATGGCGCACCTGGTTAAGTGCACATACTACAATGCGCAAGGACCTGTGTTCAAGCCCCTGGTCCCCACCTGCAGGGGGAAAGCTTCACAAGTAGTGGGCAGGGTTGCAGGTGTCTCCCTGTCTCTCTCCATCTCTATCTTCCCTTCCCCTCAATTTCTCTCTATCTCTATCCAATAATAAATAAATAAAGTTTAAAAAATATTTTAAAAAATGAGTAAATACACTTTTAAATAAATATATTGTGTGAAAATCTCTTATGAAAACTATGGTGTTGGAGTGTGATTTAAATAAGGAATATTTCCTTTATTTACATGATTCAACATCCAATACAATGAAAATACACAATAAAAAGACTTCCTCCCTAGCCTTCCTCCATATACTCTGTAAATATTTTTATATTACTATTATACTAACCAAATAAAATACATGTCCTGATTTATCTCCACTCTACATAAAAACTGAAGACATTATTCTAACCCTGACTCTTCCTTCTCTTAAAATTATATATTGTTATTATTAAATATTAGAATGTAGGTTTTTCTATTATTTATTATACTGTTTATAATAATTAATTATTTACCATATATCCTTTTGAGTGATATTTTGTGTCCTGTATAGCTTTATGCTCTTTTAGATAGTGTTGTAATAAACTTTTGTATTTCTTCAGTTATAAATGTGTATATAAATTCTCAGAAATAAATTGGTTTGATCCATGAGTTTGCAGTGTGGAAATTTCAGAATTATTACATGTAGTACTGGTAACACTTTACATAACTCCTCAAAGTATCTGAGAGTATCTGTTCAGGTGATAAAAATTTCAAACTGTATTTATCCAAGTTTAGTGGAAATGTTCTCTGAGATCTCTACTCACCATATTGTCAAAATACTTAAAGTGATAGCCTAATATATTTATATAAACTATGACAGTGACTAACAGTGTATTCATACAGTTGACCCTTGAACAATATAAGGTTAGAACTCTTACACAAATCAAAAATCCACTTAAATTTTTATTTTTTTTTCCACTGGAGAAATTAACTTTTCAAATGGCAATGATAAGCATCCCATAGCTAATCATCATTTTATAAAATTAGGAATACAGAATTATTTTTCTTGTTTTATTTTGTTTCATTTTGTTTTGCTTTGCCCAAGAGCTTTACTGGGGCTTTGTTTGTCTGTGAGGTCCCATTGTTTTCAACAGACACTACCTCCACCACATGAGAGAGGGAGAAGCAGAGAGGAGGAGAGACACAACAACACTACACCACCTTTTATGAAACTTCCCCTGATGCCATGCATGGCCCTCCCCTGGCAACTGGGAGCTTGAAACCAAATCCTCACACACAGTAAAGTGATTGTTCTACAAGGTGAGCTATCCCCCAGCCCCATGAACACAGTTTTAAGAAGATAATTACAACATTTAAACTACAAGAGCAAAATGAGATGGCTATAAATGTCTCATAGTATTACAAGATGCACTATAGAAAATTTTATGTAATTACTTAATAATTCATCTTTAGACTTCTTTATATTTACCTCAACTGTTAATGGTGTCATGTCCAGTCTGTATTTGACTGTGTAAATACTGATATATTTCAATCTTTATAAAGAACTGTAGTCCATGGTATCAAATGATAAAAATAGGCTATTATCTACTATGCACTTACAATATGCATTCTTGTTCATTTTTTCACTACTTCTGTGCCATATGACATGCTTTTTTTCCAAACTGTTATAAAGCTCAAAAAATTTAATATAGTTTTTGAAAAAAGTCCATATATAAATAAACCTGTACTATTGCTGTTCAAAGGTTAACTGTAATAGTGAACAGTTTCTATCTTTGGAGACACAAATTTTAGGTTTTTGAAATGTTCCAAGTGTCAGTAATTCAAGTTACATGTTATTTTCTTAAAATTTATATAAGTAGTTGAGAAAAAATGAGCAAATTTATCCTTGTCTGTTGGTATGCTTCTAATTCTGCTTCTAAAAACCCCTTCTGTTTCATTTGGTTTAGTCCCCCCTGCTTAACACTGTATTCTATTTACATAACCACTGTTAAGTAAGCACCAGCATGCCTGCATGGCATTGGTTTGATCCCACTTAAAGCTGTGGTCTATTTACATAAACCACTGTTAACTAAGCACCACCCTCCCTCCAGGGAACTGGTGATTCAGTGGTAGAATTCTTGCCTGCTCTGCCCCCTGTCCTTGTCACACCCTGATTTTCACCAATCTCTTTTTGCTCCACCCTCTATGTCATATCCTGTTTATACCCTACTTGGCAAGTATATATAAGGACAGGATTGTTAGTTTTCGTTTAGTTAGTTTAGCGTAGCTTGGCTTAGATTGCGCTGCGTTCTGCATGAATAAAGAGATACTGCGTACAGCTCAGCCATGAGTCTCTGGTCGTCTGTCTCCCGTCAGTGAAGCTCAGCCCGACACTTGTCTAGAAACTACATTTGGAAAATATTAGTCATAAACCAAAAGGAAGATAACATAGACCTCTGTTTACTAAACTACTGTGGTAGGGTTAGGAGAAGGCTTACCCAGTAAAGTGTCTATCTTAAGAGTATATGAGATAGAGTTTGAGTTCCTACACCACAAAGGAGCACCATGGGCAGCACTAGAGGAGCTCTCTGGATAGTGTAGTAGTGCTTTAGTATCTTTCTTACCCCCTCCCCACTCCCCTCAAAAGAATTACAAATTTAGCTGGGAAGCAACTCACTGAGCTTGTGAATATGAGAAACCCTGACTTCATGCGCAAATGATGCATGAAAAACAATTGCATAGAAGTTAAAATTAGGTTTAAATGGAGATGTCCCTGGGCTTAAATTCCAGTGTTACTGCCTTATGTAGTCAAATCTGCTTTCCCTTTCCACTTTTGCCATGCTCTATGTGATCAGAGATTATCTTCCTGACTGACTTTGGGTTTAACATATGACTTGATATGACTTTGGAACATATATGCAAGTGACAATTTACCAATCCCTCCATGTAATTCTCTTCTCCCTTTGAGCTTTTTTTTTTTTTTCAGAAGAAAAACATGCAGTCATTCTTTACTCCAGAATGAAAAAAAATACTCAAAGAAGAGTCGTATCCAATCAGCAGTCTGGGTTCAAGCCCAGTTGAATATAAACACAGTTAAAACCATTCAGAGTTTATCTAAACAGATTTATGAGAAATAATTTAGCAGTGGTACTGTAACCTTTTAAGATTTTCAGGTTGTTTAGTTAAGTTGGGCAGTGGGGGGAACTTCCCAATAGACCTACTAATTATACAACTTCAAAAAAAGCTCCTCAAACTTCTTACATCCTTTTTTTTTTTTTTACTGTTCCAGGTCCACTTTTTCAGATAAAAGAAATCAATCAGAGAGATAGAGAGGATTGAGGAAGGAACCACAGCACCAAAGCTTCCTTTAATATGTGTTTAAGCTGAGCTCAAGCCTGGGTGGTGCACATGACAAAGCAGTGTACTATTCAAGTGAGCTATTTTGCTGGGCCCCGCTGCACCAATCCCCCCATCCCTTTTTGTAATCAGCAAAACCAACATATAGTGGTAATGCACAACTTATGGTGTTGTCAGAATTAAAAACAAATGTGCAGAGCAGGGAGATAGCTAATATTATGCAAAAATACTTTCATGCCAGATGCTCCAAGGTTCCAGGTTCTATTCTCTGCACCACCAGAAACCAGAGCTGGGGGCAGGAGGAGATAGTATAGTGGTTATGCAAAGAGATTCTCATGTATGAAGCTCCAAAGTCCCAAGTTCAATTCTCAGCACCACCATAAGAGCTCTGGGGGGGAAAAAAAAGATAAAAATAAAGTATATTAGTACATGGCACATTATACACACACATATACATATAAATGGCGAGAGAGAACACTCAGGAAAGCATATATTTGACCATAAGTGAAAACCAAGGTTCAAGCCCTTGATCACCATACAAAACTAGCATCATCCCCACTGGCTAGGGGGATCACTTCACAAGTGGTGAAGCAGGTCTGCAGGTGTCTGTCTTTTTCTCCCCCTTTCTATCTTCCTGTCCTCTCTCGATTTCTCTCTGTCCTAGCCAACAACAATGATATCAATAACAATAACAATGATAAACAACAAGGGCAACAAAAGGGAAAAAATAGACTCCAGGAGCAGTGGACTTGTAGTGCAGGCACCGAGCCCTAGCAATAACGTTGGAGGCAAATATATATATATATGTGTATATATATATATACATATATATATGTATATATGAATATATGTATATATGTATATACATATACATACACATACACATACACATACACATACACATACACATACACATACACATACATATACATATATGGCAGCTTCACAAGCTGTGACGCACTACTGTGTTGTCCCTCCTCTCTCTCTCTCGCCACCTATCTAAAACACACACACACACACACACACACACACACACACACACAAAGAAATTAACCTGGATCAGTGTTATCATGCAGGCACAGAACCACCATGATAACACTGTTAAAAAAAAAAAAAAAAAGAAGGAAAAATGAGTGAGAATAACAATCACTATTTAAACCATAAATTTCTGAGGATTGTGCTTTGATATACTCTAGAAAATTAAAAGAGCATACAAGTGGTTCCTGAATATTTTTGAATTAGTAAATGAAGTATCAGTGAAGTAGACTTGTGTTCTGAAGTAATACCTTTTTCTTCTGAAAAAGTAGGGACAGTGGTCCAGGAGGTGGCGCAGTGGATAAAGTATTGGACTCTCAAGCTATAAGATCCTGAGTTCAGTACCCAGGAGCACATGTATTAGCGTTATGTCTGTACTTTCTGTCCTCCTATCCCTCTCAGTAATAAATAAATAAATAAGTAAGTAAGTAAATAAATAAATAAATAAAAATGTTTTTAAAGTAGGGGCATATGTTCAGTAACAGAATAATCTAAATCAAACCTTTTCTTAAAGGGAGGAGGGATAGGTCACTAGCACACAATAAGGAGCTCTGAGAAAAGTAGTAATAAAACTACTGATGGGTTGCATGAAAATCCTAGAAAGAACATAAATTTAGAATCTTCCTTGTCATTTACTTTTCTTGACACTTAGATGGACAATCAGGACTTGCCACTGTTATCTTTTTTTAATATTTAATTTTTATTTGTTTATTGAATACAAAGAGGGAGGAACTAAGATAGAAAAGGGAGGCAGGAATAGAGGAAGAAACAGAGACACCTGTAGCACTGATTAACCTCTAAAGAAGCTTCCCCAGGCAGGTGGAGACCAGAGGCTTGAGCCTGAGTCCTTGAGGATTGTAATATGTTCTCTACCAGATACAACTCTACCCTGCCCCATTATCTATTCTTTTACCTTTATTGGGGGGGGGGGGTTAATGGTTTACAGTTTACAGTGAAATACAGTAGTTGGTACATGTATAACATTTCAGCTTTTCACATAACAATCTAACCTCCTCCACTACCACTATCATGTTCCAGGATCTGAACACACAACCCTAACCCCAGAGTCTTTTACTCTGGTACAATACACCAAACCTCCTCCAGTGTTTTCCCTTCTGTTCTTACTTCTCAACTTCTGTCTATGAGTGGGATCATTCCATATTCATCCTTCTCTTTCTGGCTTATTTCACTTAATATGATTCCTTCAAGCTTCAACCAAGATGAAGTGAAGAAGGTGAATTCACCGTTTTTAATAGCTGAGTAGTATTCCACTGTGTATGTAGACAACAACTTGCTCATCCACTCAACTGTTGTTGGACACCTGAGTTGCTTCCAGGTTTTGGCTATTACAAATTGTGCTGCTGTAAACATTGGTCTTTTTGATACACAAGTCTTTTTGGTTGAGTGTGTTTGGTTCCTTAGGATATATCCCCAGGAGAGGAATTGCAGGATCATAGGGTAGGTCCACTTCTAGCTTTGTGAGAGTTATTCAGACTGCTCTCTACAGGGGTTGGACCAATGTACATTCCCACACCCCTGTTATATTTTAAAATAAGGATGTTATGACCTTATAATGATATGAAAATAATTAAGGACAATTGTATTTTATTTGTAAGTTTTAAGGTACTTGCTAAGAATATAACAAATTTTAGTCTCCTCTCTCTTTCTTAATCTCTTCTCTTGAAATATACTTGCTGTGGTATAGTTTTGGTTTTTTTTTCTTTTTGTACCTATTTGCCAGTTCCCTGTTCAGGGCGCCATATACAAAGAAATTACAGATATCACCTAAACTTATTTAATTTCACAATATATGTAAGCCAAATCATAGGGCTGTATGTTTTAAATTTATATAGTGTTGTATGTTAATTATATTTCAATAAAATTAGAAAAATAAAAATATACTTGTGAAAGAATAAGTAGTGAGAATATTTTAGAAGACAGTCATATATAGATTTGTATTATTTTATTTTACATCCCAATTCTCAAATACTTATACCAGATATACTATCTTAGATTTTCCCAATGTACTAATTTAAAATAAATATTGTATTGTGTGGTCCGGGAGTTGGAGCAGTGGATAAAACGTTGGTCTCTCAAGCATGAGGTCCTGAGTTCAATCCCCGGCAGCACATGTACCAGAGTGATGTCTGGTTCTTTCTCTCTCTCCTATCTCTCTCATTAATAAATAAATAAATTATTTTTTTAAATATTGTATTCTAACTTAATGTTTTCTCTTAGACTTTATTTAGTAGTTTGGTATTCAATATACTTAAATTTAAAATGTACTTTTTTTAATGGGGCCAGGCAGTGGCTCACCTGGTTAAGTGCACACCATTATAGAGTTCAAGGACCTGGGTTCAAGCTCCTTCTCCCCACCTGCAGGGGAAAAGCTTCACGAATGGTGAAGCAGGGCTGCAGGTGTTTCTCTGTCTCTTTCCCTCTCTGTCTCCCCCTACCCTGTCTCTACCCAGTAACAAGTAAATAAAAATATTTTTCAAAAATTAAAAGAATGATAAATAAAAATAAAATAAAATGTACCTTTAATACAGAAAAGTACCAAAGAAAAGGTTTCTGCAGGGAAAGGTTTATGTCCTAGCACTTCAAAACTCTCCAGGGAACAAAATATGACTATTTGTATTTTTACTAGATCTTTTTACCAATTTATATGAGCTCTTCTGTGAAATAAAGGCAATTGCTTATTTTGAGTTTGCCTCATTGGGATGCTATTGGTCTAAATGAAGCAGAATTACATGAAACAGTCCTTTGAGATTCATTGCTGAGCCAGTGGAAAGCAAATTATTGAGGACTTTGTTCAAGTACATTACAGGGTATCCTCCTTAGAGTAAACCCTCAAGGAAAATTCCTTTCTTGTTCTGGCTAGACCATGCCTAAATTTCATTCAAGCAGTATATTTGCTTTTAAATTACAAAAAAAAAATAAAATAAAATTGGGTAACTGTCCAGGTTTCCATTATTACATGTACTATTGTAAGCTGTGACCCATCCCAAAAAGCAATTATACCACCATTTCTCTGGTAAATATAAAAGACTATTAAATTCTGAATGTTTGTTTCTCCCAGGATTCATATTCTGAAATCCGAACCCCGTGGTATGTGAAGGTGGAGTCCTTGGGTAGTGATTTTAATCCCCATGAATAAGGATCTTTATTTAAGAGCCAAAAAGTTTCCTTTCTTTTCCACCTGGTAAGGTTCTGTGAGAAGACAACCTTCAGTGAGGAAAGGACCCCCTGCATGCTGAAATAATAAGTCTGCCTGCTGCATGATAGACTATAACTGAATATCCCATTCTCCAGAACTATCAGAAATATTTGTTGTGGCTGGCAGATGGCACCTTGGACTCTCAAGCATGAGATTCCAAGTTAATCAATCATCAACATCTCATGTGCCAGAGTGGTGCTCTGGTGCTTTCCCTCTCTCCTCTCACTCACAAATAATAAGATAAATCTTAAATAAGTAAATAGTTTTTATAAGCCACCTAGTTTATCTTAATTTTGTTATGGTCTATGTAACCAGAAAGATAGTTATGCCTTATAATACAGAACTTCAAGTCTATCCAGCATTTGTTACTGCTCTCATTTACGGAGACCTCAAATCTTCATCTGCAATATTCCAGCTGTTAGGTTCATAGTTAGTCAAAAATTTGTTCTGCATTATATCTTAACTCTTTTTCAGCCACCAGGTTCCAAATGATACCATGATGCCAACCCGACTTCCTTGGGCAGACAACACCATGTGTCTTGGAGCCCCGCCTCTCCAGAGCCCTGCCTCACCAGGGAAAGAGAGAGACAGGCTGGGAGTCTGGATTGAACTGCTAATGCCCATGTTCAACGGAGAAGCAATTACAGAAGCCAGACCTTCCACCTTCTGCACACGACAATGATCCTAGGTCCATGCTCCCAGAGAGATAAAGAATAGGGAAGCTATCAAGGGAGGGGATTGAATATGGAGCTCTGGGGGTGGGCATTGTGTGGAAATGTACCCCTTTTATTCCTATAGTCTTGTCTATATTTCCATTTTATAAATTAATTTTTTTAAATTAAAAAAAAAAAAACCTTCAAGTCTGAGGTCCCACATTCAATCCCTGGCACTGCATGTGAGAACTGACTGCAGTCTGTGTGGTATTTATATTTGTATTAGCCTTAAACCATAAGAAAATGTATACCTGTCTTCTTGATACCGTTTAGCTTTCTTTTTCATCTATTGTTAAAACACAGAAAAAGTGGTCAGGTGTTAGTACATCCAGTAAAGAACACAAGTTACCATGAATGAGGACCAAGGTCCAAGCCCCATCTGTACACATAAAGCATCACCAACAGTACTGTGTATGGTGTCATTCCTTTTCTCTATCGCTCCCTTTCTATCTCTTACCCTTGATTAAAAAAAAAAAAAATCTCAAGGCATGTTAATGTCATGCAGGTACCAAGCTCCAATGCAAACCGGGGGGGAAAAGAGGAGAAGAGAACTATTTTAAGGTTGGTAAACACATTAGACTAGACTTTTTTCAATTATGTTTCAGGTATATATTTTCAAGTTATATATAAGCATAAAAATCATAGTTGTGGGGACCGGGTGGTAGCACAGCAGTTTAAGCGCACATGGCACCAAGCTCAAGGATCCCGGTTGGAGCCGCCAGCTCCCCACCTGCCGGGGTGTCGCTTCACAGGCGGTGAAGCAGATCTGCAGGTGTCTATCTTTCTCTCCCCCTCTCTGTCTCCCCCTTCTCTCTCAGTTTCTTTCTGTCCTATCCAACAGCAACAGGAATGACAACAACAATAACAAGGGCAACAAAAATGGAAAAAATGACCTCCAGGAGCCATGGATTAGTAGCACAGGCACTACACCCAGCCTCAGTGATAACCCTGGAGGCAAGAAAAAAAAAAAAAACCACATAGCTGCATGATAAAATATATTGTTAAGGAAGGGACAGTTAGAAATAAATAAAACTTAAAGAAATTAAAAGAAGATAATATCCAAGCAGTAAAAACACGAATACTATAGCTATTTGGAGAATAATATATCTTTCAATAATAGCTGGTAAAGTCACACTACCCACCTCTTTCTAGGTACCAGGCACTGTGTGGTAATGTCTAATATGCATTAAGAATTATTTCTCAAACCATCCCTTCATAAACATAGGTAATGTGGTCTATATACAGAATACCGCTTAAAATCAACTGAGGTAGTTAGTGAAAAATTTCCTGTGGAATTATAAAGCTAATGACTAGGAAATCATAGGTTATCTTAACAAAATAAAACTTGAGTTGGGTGACAGAACAAACAACAGGTGAGAGAATTCAGAATAGAAAAGTCTCTAAAGAAAAAGTACTGCAAAATAGATTTCATTGCCATGTAGTACCCTGAATATAAATTATGAGAATAAACTTGTTATGTTTTATCCCATCATTAAAGGGAATGTTTCACTAATAAAATACTGTTGATAGTAAACTGACTAACATAATGAAATCCTTATGGAACAGATGCAATAAAGTAACTACCACACTCTCTGAAGGGAGGATAGGTCATCCTACACTGGCACTCCAGGAAAACTGGTCCTGAAATCAGTGCACCTAAAATGTCCTCAGCTCAGACTGTCAGGGACTCAGAGGTTAAAGACTCCTGTGCTGAATATGAAAATATATGGGCCCTGGGTCAGGTTGATGAGGTAAACTGTTAATTTTATTTATAGATTTTCTTCCAGTTTGGGAACTACTCTCTTCCCTAATCCAACTTTCTAGACCTTTTCTCAACTCTGATAGCATCATTCTCCATATTAGTTATCAAACTGAAGCAAAAATTACTAAAGTCATAGGCCCCTAGGAGAATACCTAAAATATATTTCCTAGCTTCTTTCCACCCTAAGATTCCTATTCTCATCTGTTCTACTCTTACTTTGTGGTTCCTGTTCACTAGTCATTTTGTTCTGCTTTATATCTTACTGCCTTTCAACCACCAAGTTGCAGATGCTACTATGATTCCATCCTAACTTCCTAGGGCAGAAGACCTCACCAATGTGTCCTAGAATCCCACCTCTCCAGAGCCCTGCCCCACTAGGGAAGGAAAGATAGAAACAGTCTGGGGTTATTGATCAACCTGCCAATGCTCATGTCCAGCAGACAACCAAGTACAGAAGCCATACTGCCAGCAGGGGAGAAATGATAGGGAAAAATGACCAGAGGGCACTGAACTCCAACTCCATCAGAACCCAGAGAAAGAAGAGGAAGGACATTTGAAAGTAGTAACAGGTGTGGGTGTGACTTGGAAAGGATGAAAGGTCAGGACCATAGGGAAAGAAGAGGCGGGGGAGGGCAAATATATATACATATAGACAGATAGTTATAGAAATAATAGCTTATATCTGCAACCTTGGGAGAAATACTATAGCTTCCAATGGAGGGAATGGAGATACAGAACTCTGGTGGTGGGGACAATGCAGAATTATACTCGTCTTATAATTTAGTAAATCAATAATAAGTCAGTGATAAAAATTTTAAAAGGAATATATGTAATATAAAAAGGTACATTCATTAAAAACATATATTAGGGGATGGCAGATAGTTTACCTGGTAGGGCACACACATTACCATGTGCAAGGACCTGATCTTGAGCTCCAGGTTACCACATGGGAGTGCATGGATGAGGCTGCAGGTGCTTCACAAGCAGTGAAGAATTGCTGTAATCTCTGCCTGTTTCTTCCTCTCTGTCTGTCTCTCAACCTCTATCTAAATGAAATAAAAAGTAAAAGAAAATAAAAATTATAGAAATGACTAACTGGAGAAGTGTAATCACGGAAGGGAGTGAACCATAGTGAAAACCCTGATAGCAGAAAAAATATATATATACCGCAAGAATTAGACTTGGATGATAATGTGTCAAAGGAAAAAATACATATAATTACCACATAGACAAAATAAACTTATTAAAATAATAAACTGTAAAGAATCTACAATCTTTCAAGACCAGATTTATCTGAAAAATAGAGATAATTCTCTTCCCAGGATACCTGTGAAAATTTAACAGTAAATTTCACAATAAGTTCTTGTTTATGAAACAGAGTATGAATTGGGTTCTCACACATAAAATAACTATCCTTCAGGTTGTCTTAACTTGTCCAGACCCTGGAGTCCCTCAATTGACCATTAACAGAGAAAATATATCTTGAATTATTATGATCAGAGAGTGTATGCAATGTTAAACTAATAAAACATGAAAATATTTGTCATTTTGTTTTCACTCTTTTGTATTAAACATTTAAATGATTGATGCTAATAAACTTTCTTTGCCACTAGGGTAATTTTTGTTACTATTGTTACCGGGGTTATTGTGGGAGCCATGCTTTTCTTTTCTTTTTTTCATTACTAGAACAGGGAGAAATTGAAAGACGAGGAGGGGGTGATAGAGAGGGAGAAAGAAAGATACCTGCAGCATAGCTTCACCAATCAGGAAGCTATACTCTTGCAAGTGGAGACTGGTTGCTTGAAACCAAGTCCTTCTATGTACATTGTAATGTGTGCTCTCAACCAGGTGCGCTATCATTCAGCCTTTGGCTCCAAATCTTATGAAAATAAACACTATGAAAACCTTGGATTTTCTGACTTCTATAAAAAGTGTAAAGTCGGGAGTCAGGCTGTAGTGCAGCGGGGTAAACACATGTGGCTGGGGTTAAACACATGTGGCCGCAAAGCGCAAGGACTGGAGTAAGGATGCCGGTTCGAGTCCCAACTCCCCACCTGCAAGGGAGTCTTCACAAGTGGTGAAGCAGGTCTTCAGGTGTCTTTCTCTCCCGCTCTCTGTCTCCCCTCCTCTCTCCATTTCTCTGTCCTATCCAACACGACGACATCAACAACTACAATAAAACAAGGGCAACAAAAGGGAATAAATAAATAAATATAAAAAAATAAAAAGTGTAAAGTCAGAGTGTTGACTTTCTTACTAAATGGATATACTAATTTTTCTACTTTATTCTCAATCTGTAATTTAGTAAAATTTTGTTCTCTATTGCTACATTGTGTGTAATTTAATATCACAAAGTTATTGTAGAATTAAGAAGATAAAAATGTGTGCATACATAATATACTTTCATTAGAATATTTTGCAAATCTTTGGAATTGAATATCAACTGGAAGGAGAATTGTTTCTGGGAATGTCCTTAAATTTGACCCACATGACACTTTATTATAATTTATTAAGCTATAAATTTTTTATATTTATCTTGTATATTGTACTGTTGATGAGTCTTATCACACATTTAAAAGATCTACAAAGATATAGCTACTACATTTTCTATATTCTTTCATACTGAGTATTTCAGACATAATAAAAAACAGTATACTTTTCTCACAGAAAGAAATATGGCCATTGGTTGCTCAATTTCAGTTTACAATCATATTTTGCATATCTTAAAGATATTTCCATTACCTTTATCCTTCCCATTTCTTCTTTCTTTGTACATTAGATACATTTCTTGCTTTTTTAATAGTAGAGCAAAAAAATAATAATAAAGGAGAACAATGGAGTGTCGTCTAGTTGGCTATTAAAAAGGGATTTACATAGAAACAGTCTACTAGGAACAATATATTTGACAGTTTTGAATAAGAAATAACATGTGATGATGCTCATATTGTTCTTCAATTATCTGAGACATATAAAAGCCATTACTCGAGTCATTAAAGTTAGAATGAACACTGGGGAGTTCACTCTAGGCAGAAAATGATTCTGTTGGCAGAAGCTGAAATAGTTGATCTCATAATTATGTAACTCTTCATTTCTATTTAGCTAAACTTTATTTAAATTAATATGACTTTTGCCTGCTCCCTTTTGGCGACCTCAAACAACATTTGGTAGCTACCTAGTATAGTATAATTAAGCATTTATTTTTTAAAACTATCTTTATTTATTTATTGAATAAAGATAGCCAGAAATCAAGAGGGAAGGTGGTGAGAGAAGGATAGACAGACACCTGCAGCACAGCTTTACCACTTGTGAAGATTTCCCCCTGCAAGTGGGGACTGGGGGCTTAAACCTAGGTCTTTGTGCACTGTAACATGTGCACTCAACCAGGTGAACCACCACCCGGTCCCCTATAATTGAGCACTTAATGAATATCCCTGCTGCCTGATTCTAGTTTAGGATATGCTGATATAACTTCCTACAACTCCATCTTTATCTTTCTTTGGAATTCCATGCTAGTCAGCAGTTTCTAAAAACTGCTTTCTAAATGGTAAGGAAAGTGTTATTTCAACACTAAGTATAAGAAAAATAATGCCAGCAAGTTTTCTTATGTTCTGTTTCAGAGTATTACTCTAGTAATGGCAAATTCTCTTTCTTCACATTCATTAATAGTAATTCCATACATGTCAGAACAAGGTTCACAGATTTGTATCTCCCAAAATGTATGTCTGGTGGATAAAGTTTGAATACAAGTAGATAAAAGCTTAACTGTGAGATTTTGCCTTTATAGCTAAATTAGCAAGAAAATAAATTGTATTATAGCATTCCACTCTAAAGAATAAAGATACAAACTGCTGATAAAAGTAGAATTTTCTGATATAGTTTCAAAGAATTCCAACTACAGAAGGGGTAGTTGGAATGACAATTCTACCAAAGTACATAGGCAAGTATTGGGTTGCAAGGCAGCCAGGAAATAAACAGTAGGAAATGTTGGCGTGATCCTCTGGACAGTAAGTGAACTATTGATGAACTGCAAAGAAATCGAGATCCTTCCAGGAATTTTTTTTTTCCTAGATAGTAAAAGAGAAGCAGAGAAAGAGAGTGAAAGAGACCACAGCACCAAAGTTTCCTTCAAAGCAGTAGAGGCCTGGCTCAAACAGAAGTCATGTGCATGATAAAGCAAAGGAGATATTTTCTTGACCTAAGATGTTCAACATCATATGGACATAAAGACAGAGTCACACTTAAATGATACTTAAATTACTTTCACGTATGTTGAGAACCTAGTTCTTACTTATGGTGAGCAAAATGGATTATGGGACATGAATGTAATTATCATATTCCTGACATCAAGTCAAGAGCATGTGACAGACATACACAAACTCACCAGGGATTGTTGAGTATAAGAAGTTATTAAAATGAGTGTCTGGTGGAAAATCTCTTCCTGTTTGTGGTTCACCTGGATTTCTCTCTTCTGAACATTGATAAACAATGCTTAAGGACTGTGGCATGCGCCTCATGGCTAACCGATCTTTCCCCCTTTTGCTTATTTTGCTGCCACAATTTTTATGTACTAAATAAACCTGAATTGTAATAAAACTGCCATTTTTTAGACCCCCAACAAAGCCAATAGTTTGTTTTTTTTAACTATACCCATTTCTCTTATTTGATCATAATAGCCAATAAAAGACAGTCTCTAAACCCACAGCAAACAGAAGAGAAGTTAAAACAGAACAACTTACCAAAATTAAATAATTACTAAATGACAGAACAATAAATATGAGAATTAGCTGTCTGGTTCAGAGAGCAAATTCACTAGGTAGGGTACATGATTTGTCATGAATGTGACCAACGTTCCAACTCTGGAACCATATAAAAGCACTATGGCATCAGAGGAAGTTTCTTTCTATTCTAATGCAAAGCAGGCATAGAAGCAGTGAAATTGTGCCTGTGTGAGATCCTAGCCCAACATAAAAGCAAAATAAAACTAAACACCAAAATCAGTCATTTGTGCTAATTTCACTCAACCCGAAATTCTGTGAGCTTACAGGTTTACTTATCTCTTGGAGTAAATTAGCAGAAAGCATAGATCTCAAATTATTTTCTTCCTGTTTTGAGGGGTTTTTTTTGTTTGTTTTTTTTGCCTCTGAGTTATCATGGGGGCTTGGTGTCTATACTATGAATCCATGGCTCCTATGGTCATATTTTTTTTCTTGATATTTTTTGGATAGGACAGAGAAATTGAGAGGGGAGGTGGATAGAAAAAAAGAGAAAGACAGAAACCTGCAGACCTGCTTTACTGCTTGTGAAATGACCCCTCCCCTCTTGCAGGTGGGGAGCCAGGGGCTTGAACCAGGATCACACTGCCCTTCATACTGTGTGCACTTAACCTGGTGTGCCACCACCGGCCCCTACATTGTGAGAATTCTTTAAGGAGTGATTTGGTGTTTTTTTTATTATATGTCTCATTTCAAGATCAAAGACACAAAGTCTCCAAATAAAAATAAAAACTGCCATATAGCACATAATCTATGCACCACCTTCACCAAACTGTGCAAGCAATTTTAATCTGAATAAAGAATTTTTACAAGGCATTCTCTCAGACCTCATCAGTATTTCTGCTAGTGTCAGTAAAGATAACAAAGGAAAGAGGCTCAACAGAGAAGAGAGAGAGAGAGAGAGAGAGAGAGAAATAGAGAGGTGGCAATTAAATGCAATATATCTTGGATCAGAATTATTGAGACAATGACAAATATTTGTGTATTGACTTTATATCAGATATCATTGTAGTGCTATAAATTTTCCTGACAATGATAATGGTATGTAGGAGAATGCTCTCAGAAAAGCAAATGTGGCAAACAAACAAACAAAAAAGTAACAAATAGCAATTACAGATGAAGGGTAGGTAGGTAGGTGGAATCCTTTGTATTACACTTTCAACTTTACTTTTGGTTCAGAAATCTATCAAAATAAGTAATATGGCAAAATGAAAGCAATATATAAATACTTTTTTCTTGAAGTATTAAATTGAGTGGCTATAAAATAGTTTACCTGTTAGAGTACACACTTTAGCATGTATGAGGATTCAAGTTCAAGTTCTGGCTACCATGTAAGTATATCATACAGAGGGAAAACTCAGGGGTGGTGGACTAGTGCTGTGACATTTCTCCTCCTCTTTCTATCTCTCTCTACACCATTTCTTACTAATTCTATATAGAACAGAGCCCACCAAGAGTGGAGAAATCATATAGAGGGAAAAATGGGCAAAAAACCTATAGGCAAAATATACAGTTGAATAAATAATAAGTTACTTGAATTTGGCTTATTTTAATTTTGGCAAAATTATATTAATATATAAAAATTTGACAAAGCTGCTAAACAATGTTAAGTTTTCATATGAATAGGAAAACCTTAATTATTGCTTTGGGTGAAGTTTATTTTATCTTTTTGTCTCTAGCATATATGCTAAACTCTTATTTTTTAATTTTATTTTATTAACAGTAATAAAACAAGTAAAAAGAGAGGAAGAAAAGTATGAGCAAAGAAAAAGAAAAATAGAGGGGGAATGGAAAATGTATTTCTGTATTTTTAGTAAAATAAAATAAATTTCAGTTATGTTTCAAGAATCATCTCCAACACCATCTATTGTAGAAAGACATAATGACACATATCTAGCTGATTTTCCCTCTTCCTTTCCACCCTTGAGGTCTCTTAACTTCCCATGATATAGGCCACATAACAGTGAGCATGAGGTAAAGCAGTAAAAAACTGTATTTCCAGATCCTGTTGTTGGGGAAACTCTGAATCATATAACCAGACATTTCTGGCTAGAGGCTTGTTGGGTTAATTACACTTCCTCTTCCAGTAATCCCATGTCCATTCACATACTTGAAAACTTTTGTTTTGTATGTGAGGAGTGAAAGAAAAGAAAGAAAGGAAAAAAGATCATAGGTGAAGGGCTATGTTTTCTGTTCCCTCCCTCTGCAGTCCTCTCATTTGAATTTGAAAACTTGTTAAGTATTAAAATGCATAATGTATCTGAAACCCTTCAATAAAGTATCTGTATCTCTAGATACAAAAAAAAAGGCACAGAGAAGGAGGCGGACACAGATAGGGTTGTAAAGACTTTGCTTCTGCCTCTGAGTAGACTCTAGGACTTTGCATCAGGAGAGAAAATCAAGGAACACAGATTGGAAATGGTTAGTGGTATTTTCATAATGGATGAGGCTTAAGTAACATTATTAGGTTAAAGGCAGGGACTAATGAAATGGGAACAAACAAGAGGGAAGGCATGATGATGTGATGATAGCCGGCAGAAATATTCATGGGCACACACAAAGGGATCCCTCGACTTCTCTGCAGAGGACCTTCTTTCATTCTAGGGTAGATGAACTATAAAACAGTGATGTCACACAGCAAGAACCATGATCCTGTACAATGACTGGGCTTTATTTTCAACTCAGGTTTCCAATAAGAGTTTGCTCTCCACACCAAAGTAATTTTCTTTTTCTTTTTAAAAATATTTTATTTAATTATTATTGGATAAAGACAGAGATAAATTGAGAGGAGAGGGAAGATAGGGAGGGAAAGAGACAGAGAGACACCTGCAGCCCTGCTTCACCACTTGTGAAGTTTTCCCCCTGCAGGTGGGGACCAGGGGCTTCAACCTGGATAATGTATCTTTCGGTGTGTTTATTTCCCCTTTTTGCTTATTACACTTGACAATGTACACAGAATTGTGGATTTTCATACAATTATTGCTAAATAAAGTCAAGGTTTAACATCCAAAGTAAATTCAATTGTGGTATCTTTCCCTTTATATACACGGGTACTTCAAGATTTCTACATACGAAATTAGCACTACTGCTAGATCTTTGTCAAAAGTCAATATAAAATGAACAAAAAAGTTCTCAATTTACACAGAAAAAAGTTACAGTACAAAAATGTGAATTGAAGGTGGGGAAGATAGCATGATTACGTAGACTCTAATGCTTGAGTCTCTGAGCTCCCCAGTTCTACTCCCCACACCACCATAAACCATAACTGAGCAGTGCTCTGGTAAATAATAGTAAAATAATAATAATAAAAAATTTAATTAAGCTGATTTA